>NC_090882.1:15625493-15682993 GCF_036669935.1 Montipora foliosa | reverse complement strand
ACATTCATTTAGAAGTTAATTCTGCACAGTTTTTTCCAGTCTTACAATAACTATGCTTCCAGCGAAATTGCTAGAGATTTTTACCTTTTCATTTTTCTTGGAGACCGCAAATTGGATGATAAAACCAGAAGCTCGTGACGTTGAAGCGTTTAACTCTGTTTCAGAGCCGTGTTTTTTTTAGTTTAAAGATTTCCTTATTTGGATGTAACGTAGCTCGTGCATTTTCCCGCGCGTGCAGCTTAGATCATTTTGGCATAATATTGGTGTCCTAACATCCCAATCTTTGTTCCAAGGAAAAGAGTAGCAAGATACACGCTTCAACTTCATGTGCTTCTGACGAGACCTATAGTCCCGACAACTTCTTTACTGCTTTGGTTTACCATCCAAACACTGTCATTCCTTCTCCAATTTGTTCTTCTGTTTTTACGACAAAGTTTTGCAAAGGAAGCTGTGCTTTCCTTTTTCTCATTTGCTAATAAATTGTGCAGTACTCTCAAATTTGGGGTTTACGTATACTTTATCAGCAAAACGTACAAAACTACTAGGCGAAAGTCAAGTTGTTGGACTCGTGCGTTTACAGTTTGCAAAAACAAAAATTCACTAATTTTTTCTTGCAGTGCCGTAGGTGATGAGAATGATTATGTTGATGTTTCAACGTTAATCTTAAGAAATTACCATTTATCATTAATCACACTCTAGATATCAAATATCACTTACTTTTGTTTCATGTCCTCTTCTAGGTTCTTGCTCTATGTAAATGCTAACTATCTGTGAATGTATGTGTATACCTATTTATTTAATTTATTTCTTTACCTGGTTTACTATTAATCTATTTTGCTAAATGAATTTTGATTGTAAGTTTCACAGCCCGCCTCGATTAGGTTTGCTATATGCGGGTTGTGTATTTCTTCAATTTGTTAAATTTAAACATTGAAATAAAATGATAATGATGATGATGATGGTACAGGAATAATCCTCATACTTATCTGACCTTATCCAGAATATCGAATAACGGCTTTACTGTCTTCCCTCGTTTGCTCCAGATCACAAGTATTTTGAGATTGGACGCAAATTTTGACGAAATATCAGTCGATCGTTACTTAGTTGGTCGTAACTAGTGATAACCGATTCGAGGTATTGCTTGAAAATCCAAAGTATCACTATATTCAGTTTTCATAAAACCTGTCCCTTTCACAATCTTTGTTATTGTTGTGCAAATAAAGTGGAGAGAAACGCATCCTTATCTTGTGGCTTCCTGTGATCTCGTGGTTATCCTTTCAGAATTACGTGTATTTAATTGGCACGCGGTCAGGCAATCAATTGGATTACGTCACATTTTCGTCGCGCAAAGGAATTCTGCCTCGTGCGTTGTTCTATCATTTCGAGTTTGCTGTGCTCGGGTTCTTCTTCGGTGAGGCGTGTGTACCAAAGAAACATACTGTTTGTTTGCGGTCTATTTGTTTGAGCAGGTTGAAGTTTTGGCAGCTATTCAGCTGATTGGGCCTGCCATACCCACCCACCCATACACTCACAAAGGACAGCCCAAAAAGTTCATGAACATGGAAGATATTTGTGAGACGGGGCCTACGGTTTATCGTCCTTATCCGAGAATATTACAAAATCTAACCATTTCCAGATGTCCGGCACTGTTTACACAGGTAGCACTTCTCCTCAGTCATTTAAAGACCCAGAAATGTTAGTCCTCCTGCGAACTCCCGCATAGAAACCCGATGCTCAACCGATTGAGCCAACGGGTCAGCGGTTAAAACAAAGGAGGGTTGGTACTTTAAGTAGTGTTATTAAAGTGTATCATAATAGTATGTAATTATATCATGGATGTAATTGTTATATATAAAGGTATATACCAGTGAATTTCCATGTATACCCATATATATTCATGTATACCCATGTATATCCATGTATACCCATGTATGTCCATGTATACCTATGTATATCCATGTATACCCATATATATTCATGTATACCCATGTATATCCATGTATGCCCATGTATGTCCATGTATACCCATATATATTCATGTATACCCATGTATGCCCATGTATGTTCATGTATACCCATATATATTCATGTATACCCATGTCTATCCATGTATGCCCATGTATGTTCATTTATACCCATATATATTCATGTATACCCATGTATATCCATGTATGCCCATGTATGTTCATGTATAACCGTGTATGTCCATGTATACCCATGTATATCCATGTAAGCCCATGTGTACCCATGTATATCCATGTATAACCATGTTTGTCCATGTATACCCATGTATATCCATGTATAACCATGTATTTCCATGTATACCCATATATATTCATGTATACCCATGTATATCCATGTATGCCCATGTATGTCCATGTATACCCATGTATATCCATGCATAACCATGTATGTCCATGTATACCCATGTATTTCCATGTATACCCATATATAATCATGTATACCCATGTATGTCCATGTATACCGATATCTATTCATGTATACCCAGGTATATGCATGTATGTCCATGTATACCCATATATATTCATGTATACCCATGTATATCCATGCATACCCATATATATTCATGTATACCCATGTAAATCCATGTATACCAATATATATTCATGTATACCCATGTATATCCATGTAAGCCCATATATTTCCATGTATACCCATGTATATCCATGTATAACCATGTATGTCCATGTATACCCATGTATATATATATGTATAACCATGTATTTCCATGTATACCCATATATATTCATGTATACCCATGTATGCCCATGTATACCCATGTATATCCATGTATAACCGTGTATGTCCATGTATACCCATGTATATCCATGTATAACCATGTATGTCTATTTATACCCATATATATTCATGTATACCAATGTATATCCATGTATACCCATGTACGTCCATGTATACCCATGTGTATCCATGTATAACCATGTATGTTCATGTATACCCATGTATGTCCATGTATACCCATGTATGTCCATGTATACCCATGTATGTCCATGTATACCCATCTACATCCATGTATAACCATGTATAGCCATGTGTATGCATGTATATCCATGTATGCCCATGTATATCCATGTATAACCACGTATGTCCGTGTATACCCATGTATATCCATGTATAACCATGTATTTCCATGTATACCCATGTATATTCATGTATACCCATGTATGCCCATGTATATCCATGTATAACCATGTATGTCTATGTATACCCATGTATATCCATGTATAACCATGTATGTCCATGTATACCAATATATATTAATGTTTACCCATGTATAACCATGTATAGCTATGTATATCTATGTATACCCATGTATCTCTATGTGTACCCATGTAAATCTATGTATAACCTTGTAGATCCATGTATACCCATGTATGTCCATGTATAACCATGTATACCCATGTATGTCCATGTATAACCATGTACACCCATGTATACCCATGTATATCCATGTATAACCATGTATAGCTATGTATATCCATGTATATCCATGTACAGCCATGTATTTCCATGTATACATATGTTCAGCCATTTATATCCATGTATATCCATGTACAGCCATGTATATCCTTGTATACCCATGTAAATCCATGTGTAACGTTGTATATCCATGTATACCCATGTATATCCATGTATAACCATGAATATCCATGTACATTCATGTATATCCATGTATAGCCATGTATATTCATGTATACCCATGTATCTCTATGTATACCCATGTATATCCATGTATAACCATGTATGTCCATGTATACCCATGTATGTCCATGTATATTCATGTCTGTCCATGTATACCCATGTATATCCATGTATAACCATGTATAGCCATGTATATCCATGTACAGCAATGTATTTCCATTTTTATCCATGTTCAGCCATTTATATCCATGTATATCCATGTATACCCATATATCTCTATGTATACCCATGTATATCCATGTATAACCGTGTATATCCATGTATACCCATGTATACTCATGTATACCGATGTATACCCAAGTATACCCATGTATATTCATGTATAGCCATCTATTGCCATGTTTTTCCATGTATAGCCATGTATATCCCTGTAGAGCCATGTATATCCATGTAAAACGATGCAGTTCCATGTATACCCATCTATATCAATGTATACCCATGTATGTCGATGTATACCCATGTGTACCCATGTATATTCATTTATACCCATGTATATCCATGTATACACATGTATATATATGTATACCCTTGTACAGTCATGTATTTCCATGTATATCCATGTACCGCAATGTATGCCCATGTATATACATGTATACCCATGTAGTATCATGTATATCCATGTATATCCATGTATACCCATGTATATCCATGTATACCCATCTATATCCTTGTTTAGCCACGTATTTCCATGTACACCCATGTATATCCATGTATAACCATGTATTTCCATGTATATCGATGTAGAGCCTTGTATATCCATGTATATCCGTGTACAGCCACGTATTTTCACGTATACTCATGTATATCCATGGATACCCATGTATGTCCATGTATACCCTTGTATATCCATGTTTTGCCATGTATATCCATGTATACCCATGTTTATCCATGCATACCCATGTTTATCCATGCATACCCATGTTTATCCATGCATACCCATGTTTATCCATGCATACCCATGCATATCCATGTTTACCCATGTATATCTAAGTACAGCCGTGTATAGCCGTGTGCAACAGTGTGTATCCATGTATAGCCATGTATCATATGGATATGTATTCATGGATAACCATGTACAACCATGTTTATCCATGTATAGCTGTGTAGTATCATATATGTCCATACATTTCCATTTAAAACCATGTATTTTCATGCTGTCCTTGTATATCTATTTATAACCATATATATCTATGTATAGCCTCTTATTATCATATATATCATATATATGCATGTACACCCAAGTACATCTATGTATAGACGTGTATTACCCTGCATATAACCATAATTTCCTTTCTACAGGGACGACCATTTGGAATGCGCTGCTAGACCAGCTAAATCAATTGCCTTCTATAAATGGTTTAAGAAAGCAAATAAAATCTTTCACGTTTGCATCGGCAAAAACTGATTAAATTAAGCAATTTTTGTAAAAAGTATGTTAAGGTCATTGATTTTTAAACTTAGGTATCTTTGTATATTATACACGGCTTTTAGGTAGAACAGATTTTCTATGTAAAATACGTATGTAAATTTGGTGAAATTACCGTGTTTAACTAACGTTCTCCTATCCTATCTATCTATCTATCTATCTATCTATCTATCTATCTATCTATATCTGATATACTTAACCATGAGATCTTGATAAAGAAATTAGAATACTTTGGCTTTGATCACTCAGCAGTTGCCATTTTCCATTCGTATTTGTCAAATCGCAAGCAACAGTTTAGTGCGAATGGAACATCTTCTAAGCTTCTAGATATTTCGTGTGGCGTATCACAAGGCTCAATATTACGACCCCTTTTATTTTTAATGTATATAAATATTTCTTCGGCGAAATGTGACGCGTGAGTATTTTTCCAAAATAAGCAATAAACACAAGCACAAAGTTAACAAGTAAATAAAAGTTTGGGAATGACTGTATTTTCTCCTGTAAACTTTATAGGGAGCTTCAAACTTTACCAACATTTGTCCAAGGACAACAACTAATAACGTCTTATTAAGCATGTCGAAAGCATTTATAATGTCGGAAACAGGATAATTGGTATTGATTAAGGTAATGTTTATGTAATGATAATGATATATCTGCCCGGAAATCGAGCGTATCTATCTGTCTGCTTCAATTATTAAGTTTGTTCATCTTTTGTCCCGAAGATCTTTATAGCCAATAGCCAATCAGTTTACGTTTGATCAATGTATGTCTATAAGATAAGAGAACAATGGGTTGTAGTTTAGTCAGTCAGAGACATGAACTTATGGTGTACGCCATCGGAGAAATTGTAAAACAATCGAGGAAAGCGACAGTGTGGGTTCCTTACTTATTCCCCATAACAAAAACCTAAGTTTTCGGGTGCTTAGTATAATTGCTTTTAAACCAAAACGGTTATCGACACTGGGCATCAGCTTTGACCATAGATCGTGGGCATTTAAGCCCTTGCTTACCCCCACCCCCCTCCTCCTCAACAAGATTCAAGATTCAAGAGTTGAAGCCAGATCGCGAGCCCAAAACAATATTCCAAGAAGAAATTTATTATGTTCACCTCCACCCACACACGCAGAGACGGATTTCTAAGTTTTGCCACTACTTAAAATTTTATTGACATCATTCATTCAACAGAAAATATGGCCATTACCGAAGGAACTACGCCCGTAAAATAACACCTTTTTTGTAGTGGGATAATAAATCTCTTATTCGATGGTCTAACATATAAGGCCATTCTCTCCGTTGAGCATTGTCCGACCGACCCCAATTTTTGGAATTTTCAAAAAAAAAAAAAGGGTAACGGTGTTTTAAAACCATTTTAATGTTGCATAGGAGTTTCAGGGGTTGATCCTTTTTCCCACGCTGTCTTAAGTTTGCAACAACATCCACCAACTTTTCAGCCATATTCATTTTGGGTTCACGTTTTGTTTGTTTTCCGGGCTCCACAGCTATGATGCTGGGGTAGCGGGACTCCGATTCCGAGACTGCCCAGGAAACGCATTTGACGCTAAACGAAAAAAAAAAAGGAGGATGGGCTAATACTCGCGGACATTTTGCTCACTGCTCGCAAAATGCTTTGCAACTCTCAAAATATCCGCGCGTATTATATGTTAAACCATCGAATAAGATGTATTTATAACGCCGTCTGAAAAACAACAAAATATACCAGCAAAAGCTCGAGAATGAGCAAGAGTAGAATCTTCTCTCAATGCAGCAAAGCACAAGGAATAAATCTGGAAACAAACAAAAATAAGATACGAGAATGCGTTGATCGAGCCGTGTCTCCAAAGCTGCGATTGCTAATTCTGCTGTCGTACTTAGCATCGTCAGCAGAATAGCGCACGATTGCAAATTTGTTTGGTGTATCTCCACCTTTTGTTTGCACTTGTGTTAAAGTGTGTGCTGCAATTGTCAACAAACTGAAGTCGCGGTTTATCACGTTACCTAAAGGAGAATATTTTAAAGACGTCATGCGCATTTACAAAGACAGATGGGGATTTCCAATGAGTGCTGATACGATGGACGGTACTCATATTCTTGTAATTGCCCCACCGACCGACCATGACGACTTCGTGGATCTCAAAGGCTACCACATCATTCTTATGCAAACAGTTGTTGACTATGAAATGATATATGAAATATGGTGAACTGCGGATGTGAAATCAAGTGAAACTATGATCCTCGCAGTTATGAACGCAATTTTAGCAATTGCGTAGGGATGAGCGCGCATGGGTGTGTATGAATATAAATGGGTATCCATGGGTATAAATGGCTTAAGGCTTTACATGAATATACATGGTATACATAAGCATGCATAGATATACATGGCTGTACAAGGATATACGTGGCTGTACATGGACAGAAAAGAATATACATGGGTATACATCGGTATACATATGGGTGTACATGGCTGTACATGGATATACATGGATGTACACGGATACAAATGCCTGTACTTGGATATACAGAGCTGTACATGGTTATACATGGATGTACATCGATAGACATGGGTATACATGGATATACATGGCTGTACATGGATATTAATGCCTTTACATGGAAATACATGGATATACATGGCTGTACATGGATATATATGATAATACATGAATATACACGGGTATACATGAATATCCATTGGCATATATGGATATACATGGTTGTACATGGATATACATGCCTGTATGTGGATATACACGGGTATACATGGATATACATGGCTGTACATGGATATACACGATAATATATGGGTATCCATAGGTATACATGGACATACATGGCTGTATATCGATATTCATGGATATACACGGGTGTACATGGATATACATGGATGTACATGGCTGTACATGGATATACATGGATATACATGGCTGTACATGGGCATACATGGATATACATTCGTATACATGGAAATACATGGCTGTACATGGGCATACATGGTTATACATGAGTATACATAGAAATGCATGGGTATACATGGATATACATGGCTGTACATGGATATACACGATAATATATGGGTATACATAGCTATACATGGACATACATGGCTGTATATGGATATTCATGGATATACACGGGTGTGCATGGATATACATGGCTGTACATGGATATAAATGGATATACATGGCTGAACATGGGTATACATGGATATACATGGCTGTACTTGGATATCCATTATAATACATGGGTATACATAGGTATACATGGACATACATGTCTGTATATGGATATTCATGGATATACACGGGTGTACATGGATATACATGGCTGTACATGGATACACATGGACATACATGGCTGTAGATGGGCATACATGGGTATACATTCGTATACATGGATACACATAGGCATACATGGATATACATGGCTGTGCATTGATATGCATAGGTATACATGGAGATACATGCCTTTACATCGAAATACATGGATATACATGGCTGTACATGGATATACATGATAATACATGAATATACACGGGTATACATGGATATGCATGGGCATACATGAATATACATGGTTGTACATGGATATACATGCCTGTATGTAGATATGCACGGGTATACATGGATATACATGGCTGTACATGGATATACACGATAATACATGGGTTTACATTGATATACATGGATATACACGGGTGTACATGGATATACATGGCTGTACATGGATATACATGGATATAAATGGCTGTACATGGATATACATGATAATACATGAATATACACGGGTATACATGAGTATACATGGGTACACATGGATATACACGATTATACATGGATATACATGGGTATACATAGAGATATATGGGTATACATGGATATACATGGCTGAACATGGATATACATGGCTGAACATGGATATACATGGAAATACATTGCTGTACATGGATATACATGGATATACATGGATATACATGGCTATACATGGTTATACATGGATATATATGGGTATACATGACAGACATGGGTATACATGGACATAAATGGGTATACATGGACATACATGGTTATACATGGATATACATGGGTATACATGAACATACATGAGTATACATGGATATACAAGGTTATACATAGATTTACATGGGTACACATAGAGATAGATGGATATACATGGCTATACATGGTTATACATGGATATATATGGGTATACATGAACATACATGGGTATACATGGATATACATGGGTATACATGAATATATATGGGTATACATGGACATACATGGTTATACATGGATATACATGGGTATACATGGACATACATGGTTATACATGGATACACATGGGTATACATGGACATACATGGGTATACATGGATATACATGGGTATACATGAATATATATGGGTATAGATGGACATACATGGTTATACATGGATATACATGGGTATACATGGACATACATGGTTATACATGGATACACATGGGTATACATGGACATACATGGGTATACATGGATATACTTGGGTATACATGAATATATATGGGTATACATGAACATACATGGTTATACATGGACATACATGGGTATACATGGATATACATGGACATACATGGGCATACATGGATATACATGCCTGTATGTGGGTATACATGGGTATATATGGGTATACATGTGTATACATGGACATACATGGGAATACATGGATATACATGGAAATACATGGGTATACAGAGAGATATATGGGCATAGATGGATATACATGTATATACTTTGCTATAGCTACCTATATATGCTGATATACCTCTTTTATATAATTTATGCGCTTTATGATACACTTTAATAACCCTACTTAAAGTACATACCCAAAGGAGTCTTTGCGGGTTAGAAAAACAAAGGTCTGTCGTGTTAACCAAGCAAAAACAGTGGCTTTAAACACGCTAACTTAAATCAACCGATTTTATGCAAATAAGTGCACGTTAAGCGTATCAGGTCAGAAGTGTGCGAGCGTGTTATTCACTGAAATCCCATGGGCGGTCACAAATGTATTAACTTTCCGTTTCCAGCTTTTTGAAAACTACATGTTCATCAATAGCCATTTCAATTACTAACCTTTAAAGATTATCATTGCCTCTTATATATCATCCTGTTATCTTTCCAAGAATGTTCAATGTTCTGTAAAATCCGATAAAGTAATAAGTAATCTCTGTTTAAAAAAAAAAATGACTTCCACGACAGCGTCACAAAACCACACGTTCTCCTATTGAAAACTACATGATAATCAGTAGGCATTTTATATTACTGTTGTACTTTTTAAAACTGTTCCAGAAGAAACAATTTGTTAAAGCGATGTTTCTCACGACGTCACCCAACCAGAACCTAATTGGCTGTTGAAACAATATATTTTGAGCAAGAGCCGATACAACAACGTATAGTTGATTTTACGGGGTAGTTGTGTACTACATTTCGGCTGGTAGTACACCACTAAAATCAAATCTACGTTGTAACGGCTCTTGCTCAAAATATTTAGTTTCTCAACTTGTAATTACGCCGATCAGATCAAGCCACTGATCCAGCGTACACCGACGGGAAGATTGTCCACAGTTGCTTGCTTTAAAACGTTGAAACAATGACTTCGTTTGTTCCGAGTTTGGAAAATTTGAATATCAAAAGAAATGTGACGTCAATGTTTGTAAACAAGAAATATCGCTATTACTATTACAGAAATAAATGTTCAATTCCTTTCCTTCCATCTTCTGCTGGACCACTTTTTTTGCTCTTACCACATTTTAACGTCAACTCTAATCTATAACTTGACATACGCACGGACAAAATGGAATCTATTTGTTAGATAATTAATTGTAATTACTTGAAACATAATAACTTGGACACAACTGTCAAACGTCAACATCATACTGATATTCATTTACCTCTACGTTAAACACGACAAATGTCAACCACACAGTACACGGAACACATTATTCTGTTGGAAAATTAAACTAACCAACGTTAGAGTGTATTGCTTATTCCCATTTACTAACTTTAAGAAACTGAAAGGCGAACGCACTTCCTAATCAATATGATTACTACTAGTAATATATAGCCTGCTAAGGTTTCCATGAAATCAGCGCCCGTGCGTTGTTTTCTCATACGTTTCCCAATATTACCCGCAAAGGCTTGTAGTACTAACGTTAATCCGCAAAAAAGCACTGGCGCTTATACAAAATGGATGATAAAGTCCGATTTTTCTTTTTCTTGCTACCGTTGATTTATGGGGGAGAGGTGGTCTTCATTACGTCCCCCTTTGTAGACATCACGCAATCTTCCTTCATTGCGTAACTTCCTGTATTGCGTAATTTTTGTGTGAGGTGTGATCACACTCATCAACTTCACAGCAATGTTTGTCCTCCTTTTACAGACCAGTAAATGATGTTGCGGCGGCAAGGCTTGATTCCCTTATATATTTGCTACATCATGGAATCGTCAGGTACGTATGTGGTGTCAAATTTTTGAAGACGCGCTTTCTAGCAAGAGAACTTCTCCAGCAGGCATATAAAGATAACCACAGGAAGTCGTAAGCGATCAAACAACTTTAGTCGAAAACTCTTCTCACTGCATCTGCCGACGGATGTCTATGACTACATATATACTAACGTAAGCCAAGAGGACCACATCACATAAAAATCTTGCTCAGTTGAACTCGTGAGGCTAAGTTTGTTGTGGTAAACATCAGAAAAAGGTCAACTGAGGCCTTGCGCTACGCTTCTCCGCCTTAACTGATAGACTGAGTAGCTGAGGCCTCACGTGGCTTACGGTTTCCGAGTGTCGGCGCTATTCAAAATGCTTCTTAGAAACAACATCAAGGAGATAATAAAAACGCGGGTTTTTCAGTTTAATCTTTGCAGTAACAAATGTAACATAACTAGTAATGACGTTTCCACGTAACATTTGCACGAACCGAGAAAATGAAATGATTTTAATTCAACTGTAACCCTTTGAATTGTAAAAAGAGAAGGAAATTCATATCGAAAGTCCCTTATTTGAGAAGATTTTGCCAAGGGTTTATCCTTCGATCGGCGGAATTCCGAAGGATTATGGATTGACATCGATTTATCAAGCTATGATAGCGAAATCTAGAAGCGACAAAAACAATGATACTAAGGTTTGCAATTGAATTTACAGCTATTCTCTGGCCGGCTGGTAGATATGGCCTGCCAAAACCTACAGTGGGGTGTCCTTTAGGAGATGGATTTCAATGGAAAACGGGATGGAGGCTTCAGGACACAAATAATCACGAAGATAGAGACAAATCCAACAACTCAAGATCAACGCAATTCCACCTTGATGGGAGAGTAAATAAGATTATAGTTAACAGGTCATTTTGTATGAAGGAAGATATAAAGGGCGACAAAGATAGACCTAAATGGCCACAAGGTTAGTTACTTTCTTTTCAGTTCAAAACACTTATGAAGAAAATGTCAGCTCGTAGGTCGGTTAAGACGACAAGTCGCTGTGACACGACGCGGGGACTGGTCGTTTCGTGTGTACTTCTTCAAAAGCAAGTCACCGCAGCACATGGGCATTTTGTCTGAGCATGCGCGAAGGGAATCGAATTATTCGAGTTCGGCGCCATTGTTATTTTGAACGCGCTGCCCGCGGGTTTTTAAACGGGCGATCTACACTTTGAAAAATATTTTGTCAAGAGAGATGAAAGATTGTAACAAAATTACACACTTTTCTATCGCTATGGATATTCTTCGAGTTTGTTGGGAGTTCGGATGAGAATATTTTAATGATCAAATTGCGAACAAAACGAGATAAAGGCCCAAAGAAGTGGAGTTTTGCATTTGATTTACCGAAGTTCAAGATGTTCACACGAGAAGACAAATGATGCAGGTTAGTTTGAAGATGTTGAAGCTTTATTGTAATGAATCGTAGGGCTGCATATTGACACGATCCTCAGATACACCACCCTTTACGAGATGGAAATTTTGAATTTGAGCTGATTTTGCTTCAACTTTGAAGTAAATTTTCATGATAATTCCGCCGGCCCCCAAGCTTTAAATTACTTCAAATAACATTGTGTCTTCTTCCTCTTTGCAGCCTCTTGGGACTCCAGGCTTTAAAAAATGCGCTGTTTGTAGGATTACAATGTTATTACAACAGCTTTTGGCAAATTTTTATTTGGGAAGTTTTGATAGATTTTCCAAGTCGTGGATCACAAAAGTCTTCTGTCTTGCTGCTCTCCAAGTCTGTTGTACAGAGCATATAGTTGTCCATTTTTAACAAGGTTGTAGTGTCATTTCAATACACGATGACTTTTGCAATTTTTTTTCCTGTGCTTCAGTAGGTATTTTTGTAATTGATTTTTTCGTCTCCTAGAGCTAACTTAAGTCAAAAGTTCGGTTAAACTAGCCTTTTTCGCCGGCCCCCAAGTCCGAGAACACTTTAAGTGCATTGTTTGTTTATTTGTCCTCCGCTTCATCTGGTTTATATATTCCGAAAAAATGCGTGCTCTTTTTTGTAGCAAGGCAAACTACTACCGTTTACTGTCGAAGATTGCACATTTGGAGCTTCTCCATGTAGTTTTCGAACCGGATGGCGTAAGCTCTGTTATCGTGTTTATTTCATTAGCATGCTGCTACCTATCAGACTAGCATTAGAAGCTCGTCGGTTTTTTGTTCTACGTGCAGCAATTGAATTTACCTCAGCAAATGTTCTTAGACGATCGATTTAAGAAATAAGTGAGAATGCTCATTCAAAAAGATTTGGTTGTAATTCTGGAGACGAGCTCTGTAGGGCAGAACAGACATTTCGCTTTTAGTGTGTATCCCTTAGCCTGTAGAGGAATGCCAATCACGATTTCTTTAGATGTATGTGTTAGTTATACATTTGTACAAAAAAATGTTAGGAAACACGTTTTACTTGCCAAAATCCCGTTGTACTGCACTTGATTATCTGCAAGACCTGTCACTATATTTTGATCATCTTCTCAACAATCATTATTCACAAATAATATGTTACACATCAGATTTGTCATGTACTGGCTCTTCCAACAATCCATATACTGTAGTATAAAAATCAATAAATGTTCACCACAATTCATGGGTAAAGGAAGATACAAAATTATGTTGAAAACTAGATGAACAATAATACTTTCAAATTTGTAATGAGAGTAAGCAAGGGAGTTCATCTACATATTACCTTGAATGTTATTTGTACCCAAAAAATGTTGAATAAATACTGGGTACAGTGTAGGAAATCTTTATGAGCATTTACAATGTATGTAAAAACCAAGATAGTGTGAGGAAGAGGGAGAGAATGGTTTACTTAAGTTGAAAGAAATGAAACCCTATATTATTGATGTTTACTTCAGACCTAAAATGGCGGTGTTTGATCCTTGCAGTTGTGCCCCCCACTCATGCATAACCATTCCTGCAAGATATCTGATGAAGTTACTGATGTTTCCAGAAGAGCTGGTTGCAATAAGGCCACCTTGTAGCCCATGCTTGTGGCTTTCAAAGAGGCTAATGGTTGTATGCATTAGAAGCTTGTCTGTTTCTGCTTTGTAGTGACATCTGTTCAGGCATGTATTCTGAGCCATGATCAGAAGTACTCTGCAAATTATTATTTAGTTTTAAGGTTAGGCTGTTAATTGAAAGGACAAGGGGAATGTAAATTATCTAGAAGAATGAAAAGAGTTCCATATTGCATGTCTTTAATTTGAAGAGTTTACTCATCACAGTTTCCCGAAAAGTGTCCATAATTCTCCATGTCTTAGGTTTATCAGTAAGCTTGCTTTGGAAAAAGTGTTTCATGTACAGAATTAAAAGTTAGGATCAAAAGAACTGACAGCATGTTCTCTGCTGTTTAGAGAGATGGGCAGTGGCTCAACAATTGGAGCAAGGGGCAGAAGTGATGGCTGAGAGGTCAAGTTTTGTGGAAAGGTGTCACCTTGAGAACCAGTTGTGAATGAAGATAAATGGGCAAATTGGTTATGTGAAACAGCTGTATTTGAAGCTCTTGAAGTTCTGGATTATGATTGGAATCTTAAACACTCATAGATAATTAATTTGTTTGCAGTAAAATTAACAGATGTGCTGAATTCATGAGGCTCATACAAATGGGATTCTTTGTTGCTTATAAATTCAATGTACAGTTAAGATTTCACTAGTTGGAGTCACATCCATCCTACATAATAAAATGTTACATGTCATAGTCTCAGTAAGGTGACCAGCAAGTTGATATGAAGAAAAACACTCGTGATGATTACGTTTTGGATATTCATTTATTGTGAATACAGTTGTTGACCATTTCCTCATATCTTATACTTCCGAAGGACTAACAAATTAAATTATATTTTAGTTCTATACTTGTAAAAGTTTAAAAAGCTTGGGGCTTGATATTGAAAAAGGAATACTCTTTGGTGTGTCACTCTTAACATCGCTTTGTTCCCTGGGCCTGGTCTAATCAGAACTTACTAATTTCCTGTTGTCATTTTGTAATCAATTTTCAACTTGAATAGTCTGATTATTTGGAAATGAACACAGAAGGATCATTCCTACAGACAGTTGTACAAGGTTCAAGAGGGCAGCTTGTTCAATTACAACATGGGATCATAGACCTTGCTATGCCCTTAGACAGTGGTTATTTATTTCAGGTCCTCAGGTTTAGTTCCCTAGGGATTTGGGATGTGCTTAAACTCAAAACCTTAACCAGCTATCTTGCTCTAGTTCCCTGAAGCTAACACCATGTAAGCTAAGTAATTTTCAAATGGGAGGTGCTCCATGCAATACACGAAACCAAGACTTGACATGACTTACTCTCTGTCAGAAGCTTCAAACGTTCCACAATTTCTAAACATTTTTTCCCGTGGCAACATTACCAACTCTCTATTTTCTGGCTGTTTACTCAGACCATAATTTGGTGAAAGCTGCTGTTTTTGGCCCGTCGTTCACGCTTGTTCGCGTTCATGCCAACAAACTTGAAACCAAAAAAGGCAAGCTACCGTAAACTTTGGATGTGAACATTTATTTTCATAATGTAGCTGAAATTCTTGATATTTTAACACATTTCAAACAAGAATGCCCAACAGAGCAAAAGAGAGAACAGTGAGGGATAAACACGTAGGTTAGAATCAAAACTAACTCGGTAAAATGTCTGTCTAGTCTGCTTATGTGTGTTTGAAGAGCCCTTCGAATTATGCAACTTTCGCAAGATTACTGACTACGTGAGAGTTCCACACCAAAACAACTTGGTTTCCCCTTATTATTCGAAAGTACTTTGCTGTGACTTTTTGCCATAAACAGCCCAACCGTTTCTCGATCTTTTGACACCGTCTACACGTAAGGCAAGGAAGATAAACTACACAGATAACGACACGTACTCGAAACTTTTCGCCATTATTTTGGTTTCTGCTTATGGTGGGCCAGCGGATACGCTCATAAGAGATCTCAAAGTCGCGCACGCGCAGACAGAATGCCCCTGTGCTAGTCACCGCTACAACATGTGAGGATGGCAGTAATTTCGGACGAGTGGGAATGTGAACTAGTTTTACAATTAAATGTAGCGCATTGAATATAGTGTAAGAGCTAACGGGTTGTCGCAATCACGTGTCACAGAATTGCACAAACGGTGTTCACTTATTTTGTTGCTGCGATCAGTCGCACGACTTCAAACTGGTTTGAAAGGTAGTTAAGAAAGTACAGGTGTCATGCACAGGAATATGACAAGTCTATAAACGTTCTGCATGCGATCATAATCGTACAAAAGACAATTGCTCCTAGGTCCTCACATGATCAACACGAAAGACTTCATAATAACTAACTTTGCTCCGGACGCATATTATCCTTTTTTAATCTCCTCGCAGGAAAATACTGCATTTATAAAGGGAAAAAACGCTGTCCCGATGGCTTACGCAAAGGCAATGTCTTCTGGACTGATGATGAAGCGTCTTTGTGGAATTCAAATTGCGCTAACGGAAGTCTTCCCGATGGCCAGTACTGGACATTTACACTGATAAGATTTTGTTGCCAAACAGAAGGAAACAAAACTGTTCCGATCTTTCTCCCCACCAAATCTCCATTTTTTCTCTTGACCTTCGAGTCAGCGCAATGTCAGATGGTCAAGTGGGCAGTCGCCAGCTTGGAGTGGATATATTACCATACTTCAGACTGGAAAAATCAAGACAAATCCCAAGGGGCTTACCCTTACAACGCTGAAAAACATCACCCTACTATTTACTTCTGTTACTACCAAGGTGAGTGAATGAATATATATGAATGCAAGAATTCCCTACAAGTCACCTTTCGTAGAGATGCATTATTCGTTCGGGAAGAATTTTGGAAAACATTTTTTGTACACTTGTCTGTCATAAAGACGAGTACAAGACGAACGAAACTTCCAGACGAACTATACAAACGTATCCCCACATTTACTCCATGATTTACCGATCTGTGATAATAAATGAAGCAACCTAAAATAATTCTTACCCTGCTCTTTGCAAAATAGTATGCTTGTCTTAACTTTTAACAAGGTATATAAATAGTCGTGACGACTAAGGTTTATCACCTTTATTACAACGGCGGCATTAACTCTGGCTAAAATGGCAGTCATCACTTCTAGTTTAAGAATGATCTGGGTTCTTTTTGCTTTTTCTTCATTTTTGCAGGATGCAACGAGACATTAACCACATCCCGTGGTAGATTCCACTCACCCAACCATCCTAGAAAATACCCATATGGACAATACTGTTCCTGGAGGATCATGGTTAATCAATCCAAACAAATCCACCTCGAGTTTATAGCCTTCAGTTTTCAAAAAGAGAAACACACGGACGAGTTATATATTTATGATGGAAAGGATACTTCATCCGAGCTGTTGGGAGTTTTTTACGGAGGCCATACACCTCCTGATAAAGGGATATACTCTTCGTCAAACAGCTTGTTTTTACTCTTCAAATCAGACAAGAAAGATTCTTACAACGGCTTCAATGCTTCATACTCCACTGTTGACCATTCGCGTACGTGTTCTTTCTTTTTCTTTAGTTTTCTGATTAATGTAGCTTGCAAAGCCCTCAGGTAACATTTGTTAGACGTGTCTTTGTTTTCAGTCTGGCAATCGTTTTTTTTATCGGAATACTGATAACTGCTGAAACAAGCAATCCACTTATATTGCCGAGTGTCTCTGGTTTTGTAGTCATCATTTAATAATTAAGTTTAACCAGTCTTTAATTTTTTTATTTTGCTAGTATTGTATTAATTTTAGTTAAAGCCTTATTTTATTCATCATCATCATCGTTACCATCCTTATCATTATCAGTGGCTGTGGCAGTTTAGGCTAATGGCAGTGTTGGTCAGAGTAGTAGTAGTAATATCGCCAACACAGTAAGTCGTTTTAGGATTAATCTTTTCTTCAGCTGAGAAAGCAAAAACCGTGAGAAACAGGGAATAGACATTGCCGTTGTCGGGCCAATTAACAATTATTAGACCCGTAGCCCTTGCGGGTTAGGGGTCAATAGCCCATGAGGCGAAGCCGAATAGGCTATTGAGCCGTGGCCCTTGAGGGCGAAGGGTCTAAACCCTAACACTAACCCTAACCCTAACTCTCTAGTAGCGTAGCCAATCAAAATGCAGGATTTGCATTAGTCCACTAATTGGGTGATACTAATGGAATTTAATCCCCCGAGCACACTGATCCCAATTTTAATTAAACAATCTGTTCAAGGCGAACTAACAAGTGCCTAAGCAGGGTATCACCCTTACCAACTTTCAACGAACACGATGTTTGATATTCTATTAAACTCAAGGCATTTTCTTTCAAAATAAGCTCCCAGTGAAACTGCACAAGCACCGGAAAAAGGACTATCAAGTGTTGTTACAACAAGGCCCAGACGACGTGTGACCTCACAAACGCAGGAAGGGACTTCATCAGCTTCCGTTACCATTGGCACCTTACAAACACTGGATGTGACATCATCAGCACCAGCAACATCTGTGTCTGTTGGTAACAAGACGGGCAAGTCTCTGATATTGCGTCATCCGTCGAATGAAACAGTTAAAGCGTCATCAAAGCAAGGTAGAAATCAAGTAAATATAAGCCTGTCTTCAGTTTACGATGGACTTTTTTTGCTCTTTGCAACAGGAAGCTTAATATTATATACTTTGACTAGGACTGCGACCATTTAGATTGACAGTTCGGTGAAGAGTTAACGAAATCTCAGCGAACGACGAATGCGAAGAGCCAAGTTCACTTGTTTGGCACCGCATTTGTCCGCGCAGGTGAAAATGTAAATTGATACTTGCGCGTTATAAGTAAATAAATTATTATTATTATTATTATTATTACGTAAAAGAGTACTTTCCTTGAAGGGCTATTGCACCATTCATATGAAAACATTCAACACTGACAGGTGTTCGTTCAGGAAAACTCAAATTTGATGAAGCCAAAAACTCCGGTAAAAGGCTTAGCTGAACTTTGCTTTTAACTTCGACAAGCGATTTTCAATAACTAGTTTAAAGGATACTATTTTTGCATTTCGGACGGACAAACGTTTTCTGTTTCCTCAGAGAGTGTTTCAAGTTGGGCTCACATTTACTTGGAGGCTGTGAAATTGATTAACACATATTTCATTAAAAAACTTTGCTGTAATTGCCTCAGGTCTTCTATCAAACGGCAGTGTTCGAACACCGGACAGCTCTAGAGCCTTAGCATATGATAGTTCGGGGTAAATGATCCGCAAAGCACGTCTTCACTTAGGTAACTTTTTAGTGCACGGTGAAAAACCGGGCTACCATGCTTAAGGTGGCCCATCCTTTGCAAAGCTAATCCTGACCTCTTTACATTTCCTTTTACTCAGTTGACATACACGTATGTACATACATACGCAGTGTATATATTCTTGTAAATTCCGATAAAAGTCCAATGTTACTCCAATTAGTATCTAAATTACGGATCATGACTATTCTGTAATTTACTTCACCATACATTTATTTCACATGTTAGGTCCAACTAATATTCGCGGGGAATGTATTAGTAGCCCACGACATGCCATGGAAAACACATACTAAAATTTCCCGCTTATATTATCTATCACCTTACCATTTATCAATGGTTATTTATACATTATCAATATTTTCTGCAGGAATTAACGTTGTGGCTGTTACTGCCTCTGTCGTGACAATCATTGTTGTTGCTTCTCTGCTAATGGGTGTATTCTTTTACTGCAAAAGGTTAGAGGGTTTATTTTATTACTCTTAAAAGGTTTTTTTTTACTACTATTTGAGGTTTACAAGGTATATTAATTGACCTTTGTTAGTTGGAAGCTATTTTATTCACCCATATACAAGGGAAATGAGGCTACTTGTCAACTCTATACTCTATCGCCTTTTAAAATGTGGGTAAACAATTGGTGCGTTGATGGAAACTGAAAACACTCAAGAATCCTATTTTGAATTCTTCACGATGGCTCTACGCTCGGTAAATTGTGAGTTTAGTTTGGTTTTCACTAAACTCCTCAAATAGTACTCAAGGCATTCTAAGAATCTAAAAGGAACAATCAAATGAAGGATTCAAATTCGTCAACTATTATCTTATATTTGTTAGAATATATACACATGAGATCTTACATATATAAGTTAAGAGGGTCTCTCGGGCCAACAGCGCATCTCTGCCCGCAGGAGGATCACAAATGGATTCACAGTCCAAGTCTCGGTGAAAAGTTAGTGAAGGGACCAAGGACGGACAACCCCTGGATGACATTTTCATTGGGAGAAAAACTTTTTTATGCCCTGAGCGGGACTTGAACCCACGTCCCCCTGATTACCGGTTGGGTGTGATCACCACTACAATATCAGAGCAACCATGCTGGCCACATGGCTAATCTTGATACCGAATGGGATCACCACGGGATAACCACGTAAATTCCCATTCGCTATCGAGATTAGCTATGTAGCCAGCATGGTTGCTCTGATAGTGTAGTGGTCATCAAACCCACCTAACATTATTGTTAGAGTGTAATTCTAATTTTGTCATCTCTTTCCTCGTAGAAAAAAGATCAAACAAGAGGCAAACGTCGAACAGACAATTCTCTTGTAAGACTGATAAACACAAAAAAATACGGAATTTTCCTGAAAGAAAAGAGAAGCGCTCATTGATTTTCCGCAAGGGTAGACCGTGCCAATTTGAAACAAAGTTTTCAACTAAATTTTTGGAGCTTCAGTCCCTGTTGCGTTGGCGAAGAAAGGGACCACAGACTGTCATTTATTGGCAAGAGAGATTACGGAGAATAAAACGGCGCGGGGCGTTTAAATCTTAAATCTGGCTTGCCCTACTGTAGGATACGACCTGCTAAATTGGCCAATCGGGGTGCTCTCACTATCTGAGGTAAATAGTAAAGTCACTTTATTTAACGTCGGTAGTTCCTTCAGCTACAAGGCTAGTATCAATGGAAACCGACGGTGCGCCCTTTACCTCATTCCCTCTGTCAGTGCTCCATTTTACGGGTATTTAAATCCATAGCTACACGGATCAGAGGATGTTGAAGTCACCGAAGATCGAACTGGGGACCTCTTCCTCCGAAAGCCGCGCACTAAGCAACTGAGCTACGCCTGCCTCATGTGTAATAATACACTTTTTTGAACAGCGGCGTTGCGTGAGATTTTGAAGGTTTACGCACACCAAGAACGTTTGGAGCGCCAAAGGCGCTCCATGCTAGGGGGGTCTGAAATTTAGGGTCTCGCAAATTCTATTTCTGACTATTTCGAAGGACATTTGAGTAAATAAATGCGAAGGAAAATGCAGTATTAGTTGATTTTTTTTACCCATCTGTAGAGTTTTCAGCAAGCTACAACACAAACAGGGGGTTTACAACCAAAGGGAAAGACGTCGCAAACTCTGTTATAACATCATCATCACAACCTTTCCTTCAAAAATAACCAGGAACTGGACACTGTTTGGGGGCCTCGGAGAGCTTTTACTTATCACACAAAATCTCCTACCAAATTCTCAAGTACGCACGTGCGTATTTGCGTAAAGGAAGCTCCACACCCCTGCGACAGAATTTTCTGTCTGAATGAATCTCTTTCTTTTTTCAAAAACAAACAATGCAAATTACGACTTTCTCTAGTTTTGATGGCAACTCTAGTCAACAATATTGTTCAAATCTCTTGATACTATAAACACAATCACCCATTAACAACTGCTTTTCTTTGAGAGGTGCAGGGATGGCGTACTGTGGTCGGAGCACTCGCCTCCCACCAATGTGGCCTGGGTTTGATTCCCAGACTCGGCGTCATATGTGGGTTGAGTTTGTTGGTTCTCTGCGCTGCACCGAGAGGTTTTCTCCGGGGACTCCAGTTTCACCTCGCCTCAAAAAACCAACATTTGACTTGATTTGCGTTAATTGTTAATTTCAGTTTAGAGTGTCCCCAATTGTAATTATTGATATTAAAAGACAAAGAATGGAAACTCCAAAGAATGGAGTTCCCAAGGGCATATGTGCTGCTGTTAAGATCTCTTGGGAGCCAAAATAAGAAGCAGTGATTTTTGAATTTTAGATTCATTGTCCCCCGAAGAAGAACCAGAGATACGGTTCGAAAATTTGGGAAACCTTTTTAATTTTAGATCAGTTTTAAGCCCCTTTTTAGCATTTTATAAAATTATGAACACTGATCGCCAAAAGAGCAACATCTTCATTATCTTTGTTCAAAAGGAAAATGAAGCATCACTATGAGACTGTATACTAAGGATTATTAGACTTATGTAGTCTACCAGAAATTGCACAATTAGTTTTTTCCTTGTATCTTTAGAACTACCTTTGTGTTTGTCTGTTACATACTTGACCTAACACAATGCAATACACACTTAATTGACCACTCCTCATAGCCCTGGGCTCTTCAGGCCAATGAAATCTTGTACAAAATTACATAGCACTTGGCTGCCTTACACGTTTAACCCCAAGGTTATTTTAGGTAACCAAATAGTATCCCTTTATTAGTAATAATTTTATTTATCAAATTGTAAATTGCAAACAATAAGCTTATCAGTGGCTTTTATGGCTACAAATATTAAGAACTTGAAGTCCAGTTCACTTGAGCATGCCTGAAGCTGATCTTTTTTAATTATTTTAATTTAAAGAAACACACTTTGTAAAAGTCATTGAGGGATGCAAGTAACAAATATGACAACCACTGCCCACCATCTTGAGTTCCAGACTTGAATGAAACATGTTTGGTCACAGAAAATGATCTTCAATTAAAGATAAACTGTCCGTAGTATTCGCTGGAGTTTAACAAGACTAATATTAACAAGGCTACAAGATTTTTAAAAGTATATGGCACTAAGCCATCTTCAGATAACCTGTCTAAGAAGTTTTTATGATGTGAGTAGAAATTCCTCTACACCAAGACACCAGGTTTTACAAACTAAACTCGCACTTAGACAAAATTGGAAAACAATAGAATTTTCCTATCATCAATACCGGTATATTTCTCATGATAATACCGGTACTTCACTGCTATTCCTATACACAACAAGCACTTAAGAAGAGTTCTGATACCATTTCTTACCTTTGGTCTATTTGCCACTAGCTATTTATAAATAGGCTGTCTGCCATACAACCTTCTAGACCTCCCCACTCATACTCCAAATTGCTTGATCAGGGATACCATCTACAATAAACATGAATATGACATAAGAAAAAAATGGAAATCAGTCCTTGAGGCATGCTGTTGGATGCCATCTATTCCTAACTATTTTTTCCTCCAAAAAAGACAATGAAAACTTGGTAGAGCAAGGGAGCGCAATCGCACAGTTGTGGGTTCAAATCACATTCAACTTTGGATATTTTCAGGCTTGCTTGCAAGTGCTTAAGTTGCAATGGACCAACTTTTCATGGTAGAAAACAGGATTTATTCCAGTTACCCCATCTGATCCGTCTTTACAGCCTGCAAAAATTAGATGCTCTTTCTTAGGTCAAAACACATAAAAGTGCCTGATCAAACCAATTCTGATATTTTTACTGGAGGGTGTAAACTGCACGTTACAGATCATTGTTTCACCATAGCTGAAACAACCCAAACCTTTACCAGTGCTAACATTAGGCCTAAAAAATAATGTTTAAGACTTGGGTTAACATGTTTGTAAAGGCTTGGGTTGTTTCAGTTATGATAAAACATTGACCTGCAACCCTAACCTACACTTTACACCCTCGGTATTTTTACATAATGTAAAGCCTAGACAGGAATGCAGTGCTGGAAATAACAGTTGGTCATTGTACATTGTCCGGCCAAATTTTGAAAATGTCCGGCCAATTTCACATTATGATTGGACACAATGACCGAACATCTCACCAGCACATCTTGAGTTATCTTCTTCAAGGTGTTGTCAGTCAATATATTATGTCCGGTCCAATTTGTCAAATGTCCGACCAAAATGAAGATTTCAAAGGACGTATGTCCTGTGAATAAAGAAAAATTATTTCCAGCACTGGGAATGAAATAAAGGATGTTTTTTTTCATAGGAAAGGATAAAACAAGCCATTTCCATTCATTAATTTACAAAATTCTGCCAGTCAGATGTAGTGACAAACTAAATATATGTGATGTCCCCTTTTGTAAGTGCTTCTACACAACAACCAGAAATCAAACAGGTCAAAGTCATTACCATTACTGAAATAACCCTTAACTTTACTAAATTATGCTCTTTGGGCGACTAAACATTATTGTTTAGGATGGCTTAAGTTAGCATCAGTAAAGATTGAAAGATATTTTCATTTCAGGTGTCATGCAAAAATGCAGCTTCCAGGGGTGACCCGTGACCTTTAAAAACTGACCCTTGTACTCCCTGGCAGGGTGGATCTAGGATAAACCAAAACAACGAAAAAGTTTCTAAGGAGATCCGGGTGCTTATCCCCCGGGAATATTTTGAATTTTAACTCTCCAAAGTCCCTTTCCCGTGTTTCTGATCTATTTCTGTAAAACGGTAGAAACCGGTATGGATCCGCCCCTGCTAACATGTATCTAAAATCTCTAAAATCCTAATTATAAAATTTGGCTTCTCCGAGAAATGACACTAACCTTCATAGACTGTCTAAAGTAGGAAATAAAAATGACTTTGACAAGACAGTTTGGCCACTTTTGATGACGTAGAACAACAAAAACCAAAAACATAATAAACGGAAGAAAACAACATGTTAAAAACCTTCTTGAGCTATTCCGTAAAATTTGCATATGCGCTGTGGATACACGCGCACAAATGACCGACATCTGCCGCTGGCCAAACGCATTTGCTGTGACAGGGAACAGGTGATTATGTGTCACAGCATACAGCCCGAGCCTGAAGGTTACACATAAACATTTCAAACCACCAAAGTAGAAAACTAAGCTGCCTTTCCCATACAATTGCACATGATAGTGGCGGGATGAAAAGAAGTAAACTGAATCAAGTGACGATACCTCCATTTGAAAGAGTAAAAGGAAAATGATCAGTTCACACCAGTTCACACAATGTAATAGGGTTTAGGTTAGGGCCCAACACAATAAAAAGTCATCGAACAAAAAGCATTTCTGTCTTGAGGTCATGTCACTTACAATAAAAACAAATCGAAAGCAAAGTTAAAAACAACAACTTTTAATTAAGGGCTTTACAGAAGAGAGAATTATTTTTTCAATTATTAGGAGACTATACTCAAAATTTGCAAACTCCGCAACTCTAGTGCGCACCAAAGCGGGACTGAGCTACAATGATACACCACTTAAATTACCGTAATTTACTTTTACATCCGATGAAATTGGTGGCGCCTCTGTAAGTTACTATGCCTTAGAATTACTGGAGAATATGTTGGTCCTCAATATTTCATGAAGTGTAACATCGTGCTCTTGTTGAACTTGCAGTTTCATTTTTAAGGAGCTTAATTTCTCCAGGTCAAAAATGTAGGAATTGCCGATTACGAACAGCCAACGTTGTTGGCTCAAACCAAACACTGCCAAGATGGTACAGTGATATAAGAAGCCCGGAAAAAAAATTAGCGTTTGCAAATGTGAACCATGGAAAACTAAGACTAAGACCCCTTGTAAACAGTGGAAATCACGGGAACAAAACCCGGGAAAACTTGCCGCTACTCAGAGATTTGGGTGCTGGATGTTGTCCATGAAACGCTCTTTTTTTATCATTTTGCAATGGAGTGTCGTGTGACAGAAAAACCGATGCTTACTAATTGGCACAGGATACATCGTGCCATTCTATATTAGTCAATTCACAAATTCACAACTTCTTATTAGACTTTTGATTTCTTATTAGCTGCCGAACGATACGTTTCCGAAAATTTGACATTACTGGAGACTGAAGCGGAAGCGTCTTATCAATTTATTTTCCCGCCAAAACTATGCTCCTGGGCTTTGCTGTCACGGAACCTCAAAAAAAAAAACCCTCCACTCCCCCCCCCCCCCACCCCCTAATAGACGATATTTCATATCTTCATTGTAATAAGCTGAGAAATAAGCTTGTCAGTGAGGGAAATGTGTTGGAGTTTAAGCACGTGCGTTTTTGAGAGGTCGTCGGCAACCGGAAGAGAACATTTCGCGCGCCAGGACAGTGGTGTCTCCCAGATTTTCATACTAATCATCTTTAATGGAGAAAAGATACTTAGAAATGTAAATGTTGGTTGTGCAAAGATAAGGAAAAACCGCTCACTTCCGCTTGCCGTCCGCGTCTCAAAAGCGCGCGTCAGCAACACACCCTTGTCATATTTAAAAGGATAAAATTGTCACGATGTGATTGAGATGACGTTCTCGTTGTCGTCGCCGTTATCGTTGCTTTAGTTTTCCTGATAAGAATGACCATTTACGGCATCCGGTCACTGTTGTCGTGACTTACCGCTAAATTGTGAATACACGCACAAAAACCTCTGTACGCGCTGGACTTGTTTTGGTACTGGAAGTAGAATAACAAATATCTGAAATATGTGTACTGACAAAATAATTCGTGTATCACATTTTTAGTTTCCATGTCAACAAGTAAGCATCAGCGAGTGTCACTGTTTTTACTGTCACACGGCAATACTCAAATGATAAGCAAGGCCGTGTCATGGTGTTGTGTCTGTTTGATTTAAACCTTGTCTAGAGCCAAAATCCAGCGCCCAAATCTCTGACTAGCGGTAAGTCTTTCCGGGTTTAGCTCGGGCTTCGTTCCCTTGATTTCCACTGTTTTAATACAAGGGTTCTTAGATCTTAGTTTTCGTAAATTCACCCGTTCTCACACAATCAGCGGGTTAAAACAGCTGGTTAAAACCATGCAGTCATTGAATATTGGTTTTCTTAATACGAGTGTCTTCATTTGTTCTTGGTAATGCGAAAGAAATCTGAAAAATTGCATACAAAATGTCTACAGTATATCCTGGAGATGGTTGTCTTCCACTGTATCAACAGGAGGTACAGTGGCACTGGATTGCCGTCTCGATCGGATGATAATACCTCACGAGCCTTGAAGGATTATATTTGTCTCGACACAGCAGTTCCACGGACACTTTTTTGGTCTTTATCTGTTGACAGCAATTGCACGATTTAACTTGCTCGTAGCTGAATCCACTTGGCGTTGAAAAAGAGAGACATGTTCCCAGGCAAGTGTTAATTCTCACTAAACGCTCTTGGCATCCAGCAACCTAAACAATGTATCGGAATCATTAAAAGAAAACCATCTTTTGGAATCATTCTCTAGCAGAGCGCTCAATCGTTTGATGCATTAGATATTACAAAGAAACAAGGAATAAGCAAATAAATAACCTTGACTTTGAGGTTGTAACCTCTCGCCTCACAGTGAACGCTTTTCAATGCTGCCCTCATTGGATCCATACTCTGTGATATGCGCAGTGAACACACAATTGCCAACGACAAAATCCACAACGTTACTGAAGAATTTGCCATTTGCTCGAAAAAACTGAAAGGAAACACAAGACATTTCACAGTAGTCAGAGGTCTGGGTTGCAAAAAAAGATGAGGTGACAAAAGCGTGCTCAAAGGTGTAATATCGGAGAGTAAATGATAAAAAGCGTGCAAAAAACAACAGCCATGTCACAAAACAGCATCGAAACATAAAAAAATGATAACTGCATGACTCTGACAAAAGAGGGAACTGTTGTTGTACACAACAGAAATAAACCAATTCCTACGGCTTAATTCTTTTTTCTTTGCCTTATTTGCAACAGATTTTTTTTGCCTATACAGTCACTTGCCAACAAAGTCTACTGACTGGAAGAATTCCAAAATAGGCCAATCAAATTGTTCGCTGCTGCTAAGAGTTGTTGATCCAATCTGATAAGGCGGCCATCTTAGATTCCCATTTCATATTTGGGCATAAATTTGGTTTTGGTTCAAACTTTTCCGATCCAAATTCATTCTGATATACTGAATCTTTGTGTCAGATAAGCTATAATGTGGAACAAAGGACGTTTCAATATTTGAAAACCAAAAGCCTATTCCAATGAAGGGCAAAGAGAAATGTCCTTACTCCTTTCTTCTCGCGCGAGCCCCTCGCGTGCATTCGATTATATGCAGTTTGGACTCCTTTCGAGAAGCGTTTTGCAGCTTCACCGATCGTACCAAGAGTATCTCTATGAAGTAACAAGATATCACTGAATAATGAATTCTCCAAAGAACGAATAATAACGTCGACCACCAGGTTCTTAACTTAATTTTAAAACATGAAACTAATTTACTCACCTGGACAAAACTCTAAACGTTTTTTTCTTTCTCTGTGCCCCAGATATAAATGCCAAAGTGAAATGTTCCTTTTTTGAAACACAGAAATCTTATGGCTACTCGTGTGGAGTTTTGGCAAAGGACCTACACGCGAAGTATTTATATCCTAACTTGGTCCAACTGAATGTTCGGTAGTTTTCAAATCGTTCAAAATTTATATAATTCAACGTTCCTCTTCCAGATGGCATATCTAATTTCAAAGCCGAAAACTTGTCAAAACCACGAGTTCGTATTTCAGTGACCTTTCATCACTTTAAACCTTAAGCGGAGAAATTAAAAGTGAACTAAAACAAGATTATGGACAAAGACCCAAAATCGGGGAGAGAAAAGAAGACAATTGAACTTGAAAAGCGTTGGTAATCAGTATGCCACGTCTTAATTTTGAAATCAAGTAATTGCGAGTCAGAACAACTTCGGGTAATTTCATTAAATATTTAAGAGCAAATATTATTCCATTAGTTGCTTAATTAAAATCAATTAAGGAACTTGGGAGGAAGTCGCGTGGATCGACTAATGTGCCGACGCGTCACGGTCACATTAGGGAGTTTAACATCTACGACGTCACAAATTTTGCATATTTAACGAGCAAAAACAATAGCTTTGCACGCTTTACACGTGCATTTTTCATTTTTGTACATTTCTTTCACGTTTTCGGCAAATCTACGACGTGAAATGACCACTCAAGTTTTACGGAGAACGTGAACAAAAGGCAGCGAATTTGAATTTTCTGTCGTAGTTTCAATATCGCACCTCCTAATTCAGTTCCTGGAGAGTTACACCAGTTTTTAGAAGTTATACAAGCCGACATAACGACGGAAAAGATAAATAAACCTGAACTTGCAATTTTAAATGACGTTTTCGTTACCGTCGCGTCGCAGATCTTAAATTCCCTATTAGCTTCAGCTGGCTACGTTAAAAATAGTTGTTTCTGGTGTTGAGATTTCAGAAGCCAAACGGCAACCACTTTCAAAAGATTCTTGCCTGTAACATCCCCGAACTTTGACCAACGTATTCTAACGACAAAAAGAAGAATCACATTGCTAAAACAACATTAATGTTTTTATTTCTCGATTCCCAGGTGACCTGACCTGATGCAAAGCTGATATGAAACAATTTTACAATTAGAATCCGTTGAAAGATGCCTGAGTTCCAAGATAAAGTTGAACACCACAAAGGTGGAAGAATCATAGCCCAGTATAGCCTGCGAACGCAAACGTATTTCCGGCGATCGTTTCTCTCGTTTCTCGTCTGCGTTCGCAGGCTACCCACACTATCGCTAAAAAGTCATGACTCAATTACCCGAGAAATCTCTTTTCCTTGTCCCGTATAAATTGAGGGGGCAGGAAACTTGAGCCATGCGTCCTTTTGAGTAGGTGGCTAGCAGTGACATAGAGACAAGCACAGGGATATTTTCCTACAATGATTTTGTTCCTTCATACGGGATTTAAATGGGACCATAGCTTCCGCGCGATATAACAGCTGCTTATGAGAAAGTGCCAGCCCAGAAGTTACGTGGCCGCCAAACAAGTTGTTAATTAATGTCTCTTAAAATACCTCCAAAAAAAGCAAGTGTTAATTACAAGGAAGTTTTAATACCCACGATCAGGAAAAAAGCTTACAACATTTTGTTCCGCTGCGAGCTATTCAACTTGTTAAGAGTCCGACAAATTAGTTCCACAGGCAACAGGGCCTCCCCTAAAGATTTAACCTTTGTTTTAATTTTGCACACCGAGATTGAGATGCCTTTTTGCTTGTTCCCATATCAATCTCGCGCAAGAACTCAACAGAAGTATGCCATATTAAACCAAAGAGAACGTGACCGTTTCAACCAGCTCTACAAAGTGCTTTATAAATAGCAGATTTAGCAAGGAAGTCCTTTCTTAGAGGGGAACACAGGAATAACTTGGCAGGTGGGCGAGAAAGAAAACATCTGTTTTAACGATGGATAAGCCAGCATATGTGCCTACTTCCTGAATTCCTCTTTTCCTGTTATTTCGTACACCACCTTCGCCACCCTCCGGCGATTGGCGAGATTCCCTCTTTAATTAATCCTATGAAAACACGAAGTCTTGCGAGCGGGATTTCACACTACATTGTCAGAAAAAAAACCACTTAACTAGCAGCAAAGCCATCTGCTATCATTGACTGAAGTGTTTGGTCGACGAACTACTCAGTCCTCCCCCTTACCATCACTTGTTTAATCACTGCCTTTCGAAGTTCGGAACGAGAACAAAATGCATGAATGCAGTATGAACAAGTGATGAAAATATAATTTAAGAAACCAGTTGGAAAATCTTTACATGAAGGATTCTGCTGCAATGCTCTACAGGTTTCCTTTTTTTTTTTTTTTCAGTTTTATGTCACAACATGTATTTTTATTCACGAGAAAAGAAGTAAAATATAACCAAAGAGAAAACTGAGGCCCTAAACAATTATCTCCAGTGAAGGATGGGTGAGAAAATGACTCCCGCATCCTCATCATTTTGCTTATTCAATCAGTCTCATGACAAAACAAAAATTACTATCTTATTTCAGTTCTGCAATGTATTTAGAAAATACTGTGATGGCTGCTCCCTTCCCACGGACGCATTAAAAGACAAATAATTCCTCAGAATCACATGCATATCGTCCCTCAGTTCATTGCTGGCACGTTTTGTGTCACGTTTCGCCAAAAATGGCCACGAGGATACAGAGTCACAATAGTGAAGGTAGGCATCAAAAGGAGAAACTGCTGTACAGATGCTTCAAGTTCCGATAGTCATTTTCGTTTGGAGATTGTGGTCCTAAAAGTAGTATAAACAAGCAAAATGAAAAAATGCCGCACTGAAGAACCACTTAACGAAACATGATAATGAGAACATGAATATGGCACAAAGAAGAGGAAAAGAGTAGCAAAAAAAAAATCTTGTCACTCACCCTGTGGAGAAGGTTTGTCCTCCTCCGCTAAGGATGACGTAGGGCGACTGGGCGTTTTTCTGTTTCTCTATCAGCAGTGCAGTACTGTTCAGCGGCGTGTCTCCCGAGTTCATCTTCTGAAGTGCCTGCGCATACAAACGAAAATCTCTCCAGTGAGCGATTTAAAATTACTGACACAGTTACCTTCTGTACAAAGTTGTTTCGAAAAGCTGTTGCTGCAAAGATTTATCGACCAGGGCTCCATAGAATTAAGCTTCAGCGTGTTAGAAGTTAACACTGTGAGCATGTAAGTGCACGCAACCTCATCGCATGCTCTTTTGTCTTTCGCCTGCGTGAAAAACAAAGGCTTCAAGTTTAATGAGGAAGGCTACTATCACGCTTCTAACGTGTTCAGTCACACTCCTTTTGTTTCAACGTGTTAACGTGCCGTGCGCGTGCGTTCACCTTACTCGCTGTTTTCCAGTGGAGGGTCACATATTATGTACTTATTGACTGAGTGGGAGTGGCCCGAGGTCATGGCGTACGGACCGAGCGCAGCGAGGTCCGTGCGCCATGACCGAGGGCCAAATATTTTCCCGTCCGGCCCGACCTAACTCAGTCAATAAGCATTTTATCATCTATCGCATCTCGCGCGCGCTTTCATCGCAAAACTATTGAGAAAATCCCCGTAAGAGGGCCGTACGCGATCCTAGCAGGGCCGGACGGCTTTTTCCGGCCCTGCTCGCGTTATCGCGCACGGCTCTCATACGGGGATTTACTCAATAGTTTTGCAATGAAAGCGCGCGCGGGTCCGTGCGGGTCATATGATAATGCGCTCGGTCCGTACGCCATGACCTCGGGCCAAATATTTTCCCGTCCGGCCCTCTCACTCAGTCAATAAGTACATAATACCGCTTTGTAACTGGTCGTATGGTATCCTTCTACATTTTTGTCACATCAGTTAGCGGTTTCTGTTATTCATACAGGAGATGAATGCATCTCAAATAATATGCAACATCGCTAACTTGACAAGATCGACGCCTGTTCGGTGGAGATACAGTAGTGCGACTTTGGGAAGATACCAGGGAGAAAAAGTGGTAATAGATGCCTTGAGGTCTATCTCACTGTTCACAACTCGACCAAATTTAACTCAATTAAATACAATTTGAAAAATTAACAAAACTCTGCTTTCTTAGGCACAGCACGTACAGTGGCAAAAGTACTGTCTGCCAAGATGCCTCTCCAGGGATTGGCAGACAGTGACCAAGCTGGTGTAAAACCATGCAACAGACTCTGTGCAACAAGATAATGATGATGACGCCGACGATGATGATAATGACAATGATTATAAATAATAACAGTGATAATATAGAAGTCTCAAGAATATCTAGCCCAATACAAGTGGTATACTAAGTAGGGAGAGTGCGAATCAATCTAATTAAAGCAGATCAATATTTATCAACTCAGTTTAGGTCACTTGAGAAGGCGGCAAAGTAAGCCGGAGTACAAGGAGAAATTCCTCTTGGAACAGAGCGGAGAACCAAACAACCCAATCAACAAATGGCGTCGAGTCCGGGATTCAAATGCGGGACACAGTGGTAGAAAAGAAGAGCGCTCACCACTGAGGCAACCTTGCTCCATGTTTCCCTTCCATTTGTTCCCAGAGAAAACCTAATACTTAGCTTCATCAACTTACCACCTCATCTTGTCTCTTCTTATTTCTTTTCTCTGATTTCATTTTACCCGATGCTTTACCGTGAAACTTATGTGACAAGTGGCGAAAAGCCTATGGAATGAAAGCACGTGTCATCTATTACATTCGCAAACAGGAGCTACTCTTTCTAGGAAAAATATTACTGGTCAGCGCAAACTACTATCACGCCCTTTGAGAGACGCGTAAAAACAAGGGAAGTGAGAAATCTTTAGTGAAACCTCCCGAACAGATGCAACTGGCTTACTTGCGTTTTCTTGGTTGGAAAATAAATCATAAATCCGTAACATTTCAGGCCATGCCATGCATTTTTTCCATTTGAGTTTGCACGACATATCATGTCACAATTTACGGATCAAAGTACCACTTCCAAAAGCGAAAATAACTGCTGCACGTTTCTAATTCCCTTTTATGAGTTCCTCACGCCTCGCACATAAAAAGGAGCATGGCACAGTTTGTGATCTTTTCACCAACAAAGAGTTAATCGCATCCCATGATTGGTAAATTTTGAACAAAGGTCTCTCTTTAAATAAATTCAATGTTAAGCTCTATTTTAAGACAAACACAACTACACGTACCTCTTTAGGCGTAAGAGAGCGACCGTTGTCATCATAGTACTCGAGCTTCACATCTGGTTTGTATTCCTGTTTGCTTTTTGACGATCCACCATATCTGGAAAAAAGAAAAAAAACCCGTCAAAATACGGACTACACGCTGCGATTCACGCGATCACATGAAAGCAAACAGTCTTCCCTCTGCCTTCCGCATAGAGGACAGCAAAAAATAACTCAAACGCTTGAGTTTTGTATCTAGTCAAACAATTGTTCGTAATGGAATGATACGATATATAAATCACCTGTCTCTGTCACGATCTCTGTCGCGGTCCCTGTCGAAATCCCTAAAACGGATATACAACACACTATTAGTTGTACTTACAGATAAATTACACCGCGGCACGAAACCAATCACTCGTCCCAATTCTGACCTACCCCTAACAATATTTCGTTCCTTGTTCTCGACAAAAGGCGTTGTTAAAAGGTACATACCGGTCATGTATGTAAACCAAAAACAACAACAACAACAATCTAGAGCATATTTCTCACCTTGATGGTCTTCCACCCCGTTCTTTCTCTTCCTCTCTGCAATAAACGAAGCATAGTGATTACAAGCGTTTACCTACGAAAGACCCGTGTTTTCCAAAATTCCTTAAGTTCAAGATAATACATTTTTACAGAAAACCGATGGACTTCCCTCGTAAGTAAATTATAACAAATTCCAAGAACACAGATAAAATTCGATGTTTTCGTTTCTGAAGACTTTAAAAGTATTGTTTCTTACCGCATTTTTTCTTCATCCACGACACCTACTGAGGGTAAAACTGGAAGTGCTTTTCCCTCAATCTTTGCTTTGGAGGTTTGTTCCAATAAACCTGTGTGACGGTGAACAATCACAAAGCCATTAGCCCTTTTAACGTAATGGAACGAAAGGGAATAGAATCGGATGGGATGTAACTGTAATGTATCTGACGCTATCAGTCGGTAATCAATCTAAACAGAATTTGTATGATTGTACCATCCTCGACAAAATGAAAAGGGTCTTTTTTCCAGTTCTTTTTTTTAAAACAGACTTCGATTTCAAAATTTTCAGAGGGTTATTACCACAACCATTAGACTGCATGCAAAATGTCAGCGGTTGAGTGGGTGGGTGAGATCAAATATGGACTGATAGCGGCAGCCAGAGGTGCCTTTACAAGCTGACGTGCCATCTCACCCTAGAGAAAGAACTGGAAAATCGCCACGAGACTTTGTGATATGTACGGGTATATAAATCCTAAACAATGCATAATTAGCCTCACTATCCTCGTTCTACAGCTAACACGCTCAAGAATCAATAAACTTCACTCTAAAGGTCTGGAATCGAAGGACCTGTGGACATGTGGAGTACGGTCCTGTGGGACTTAACCTCACAATTGGGTACCTTTCTTAGTAGCAAGAAATAAAGCTGCGGCCACTCCTTTTCCAACTAAAGGTTCGGCTTCGAGGATGCTACTTTCCGTTTCCTGAAAAAAAAAGAAAAGCGGAATAAAGAATGAAGAAGGTTTGCCTACAGTTGCCTCATCTGATCCTTCATTTTAACGCTCTCTGGCTTTTAACAGCCACTACGCGCCAGACATCTTCCAAACCTTAACTGTTTCAAAAACCGTCCTTTTTACACTTATTCCCGACACCGCGTTGTGTAAGATATTTTGTAACCAACCAGGGGCATACCACCCGAAGGCCGGCAAACCCCCGCAATTTAGCCATAGGCCCTCACATCCAACTTTCCTTGGGAAATGGAGAGCGCTTTAAGGCAACTGCCACACTTTATTACTAAAAGGACAATTCGAGGGAGGGTGAGGTGGGGAACGCTTTCACAGCACGCAGACCGCAGACCCGAATTAAGTGACAAAGAGTTGCTCCCTTCTTGATTTACACAAACCTCTTCTCTTTCTTTTTTTCTTTTTTCCTCTTGAGTCTTAACCCATTCCCAGCCCCCCTGCGGCTCAGCTTCGTCATCCCTCTCAACATCCATACGCCACTGAAAATGAAAAAACAACAACAACAGCAAAATAAGCTATTATAAACCAGAAATGCAATGGAGCTGGCTGCGGCTAATCATACCTCATTATCATCTTCATTCTCTTCCATTTGCTCTTCAGGCACACCTACGACAAAGAAAATTACAGGACATCAATTGTCTCTGTCGATGAGCTAAATAAGCTTTGTGGCTGCAAAAGGATTAGCACGGCGGTAAAGAGGAGATGGAAGTGGCTCGGACATGTGCTGCGAATGCAGAAGCAACATCACTGCGCAACAGCACTGACCTGGGCACCTGTTGGTAAGCGCAAAGTACAATGTAGGTCGTCCCAAAACAACTAGGCGCAGAACAGTTGAGAAGAAAGATCGGACGCAGGCTGGAGGTCGTTGGAGCAAGCAAGAGCTTGTGCGAGGAATAGGGACAGTTGGAGAAAACGTGTGGAGGCCTTATGCGCAACAGAGCGCGAAGAGGCGAGGTGAGATGAGGTCAACCGAAGGTTTTGTTTGGCAGAGGATAGCACAAACGTTTGAAAGGTATGTAAGTGTTCGGATAAGACTCCGCGGAAACCCATAAGAAATACAATATTCCGTTCGGCTAATCGCCCCTTATTTCATTTACCAACTAGAAGAGCGGACGAAATGAGATCTTGCCTACTTGAAGTTTTCCTTCCATATTACGACGCAAATAGAAATTAAGAAAGATGGTTGCTGAACTTACTCAAGGTTGGAATCTCTCCGAGCGTGCGACAAAACTCGGAAGTCGAGTTCAAGACAATGGCATCTGAAATACAAAGTGAGATAGTTAGACACAAGCGGAGCACAAGCACAGGCAGACCACCCTTATGCAGTCAATACAATTGGAAAGCTTTTGATTGATGCTTCCCTGTGATACGGTATATCAAGATCCATTTTTATCCTTAAAACGAAATTTAAAGCCTCCAGCTTGCCACAAAATCAAATCTATAACTTATTTCAGTAACCGCGCTTTCTACAAAGAGAAAAACTAAACTAAAGATAAGGGTTAGAGAGACAGAACTTGCGAGTTAAAGAAAAATGGAATCGCCATTTGATTTCACTTCAATACACAATATCGATTTGTTGTCATGCTCCCGACCGTTCTCGTTGTAAGAGGTCTCCCTTAAAAATATTAGACAATGATGAAATCAATGTACCCTTGTTGCCATTCTCCTCGTCTTTTTCTTGTTTTACAACTGTCGCTAGTGCCTCCATAACCTGAAAATATACCACAAGGCGACAGTTCGGACAATGTCTAAAGTAGCACAACCTTGTCTAAAGAGTAACAAAGGGATAATGGATGACAACCTTCAGCCCCACACCACAGTTTTCTGTCAAGCAAAGAATGGTGCGAGCCCAAGATATTTATCTGCCCCCTACATGTACATGTATAATGCCTAATGTAGTTCTTCTCCAAATATGGTTACAACTGTCTCTCCAACATTCTAGAGCCTTTCACTGACCAAACTGCAAGGTTTCCGTCTCACAGCAAAACCCAAACGCTGACTACAAGGACTGTATAAATTGCACACACCCTTTCAACGCCGGTTGCTTCCTTTTTCTGTTTTAATCGACGAGATCTAAGATAAAGAGAAAGGTTCATTGGTTAGGGAACCGACTATACCTACATACATACATACACACATAGCTTCATTTCGATTCGGATTTTTAGAGTAGCAAAGAAATAAGCTAGTACCTCCGACCGCTGTCGGATAATACATTTTTACGACATTCAAGGCCTGAACAGTAAACCTTTGTTTCACCAAAACTGTCTGACAATTCTGCTATGTAAGCTAACAAATTTCCTTCGCTCACAAATATTCTCATTGATGAAAAGACAAGAACAACATCCTCCTACAACACAATTGGTGTCATTTTTAATGACTTTCCATGCTCCATTTCATAAAAAAATTGGATGTGGATCCTGTGGACCTCCCTTGTTTATCTTGATCATTCTCTTTTAGCCCTTCTTTCTCTTTCTCTGCCTAGCGGTGCTGATAAAAAAATGCTTACCTTTCCAATGCCAACTGGAGTTCCAACTGAGCTTCATCTTCTTCATCTAAAGCAGTGTGATCTGTTTCATCCAAAAGTTTTTCTAAAGTGGAAATAAAAATCATTTGCGGAAGCATTAATATGATTGTCCATAACATCGCTTCAGTTTATTATGACTAACATATTTACAAGGATGATAATGTAATGGATTTGATGATAAAAATTACGGGCAGAAACATACTTATTAAAGACAACGTTTCGGTCTCCTCATAACACCAACATTAGGTCAAATATAATATTTTACAGATAACTCGAATATTAATGTTCAAGATTAAGTTCAAAGTCCCTAGAGGCTAGGTGAAAAGTTTTGCCTTTATCGAGTCACATTGGATATTCAGACACGGTTTGTGCTCGCGAATATTAATGATATTCGCGAGCACAAACACATGTATTGTATGTCAAGAGACTGGCCCCGGTCTTAAGATCACTAACATGTAAAATACATGTGTTTTGCCAACAAGGTATTTTTTCGACAAAAGGAAGACAGAAATAACTTACAACAAACCATTCGTTCCAGTAAGTAATCTTAAAGGCATTAATTTACGATACTCTTGAAACACAGTCTTTTAGATGCCCTGGTTGAGAAACTCAGAAAAACTGAGGAAATCTTTCTTGCAGATATTCTGAAAAATGCCGTACAGATTCGGGCCTCAATAAAGTCAATAATGTAGTGTAGCTACATTGGGGTGATTACTGGTTTAAACTACCGAGTTTTCACTCAAAAATAAACAGCTGTTGTTGTTGTTGTTGTTGTTGTTACTGACTTAAGCACTGTAAGGGTATAATTATCACCAGAAATTGCTCCGATGGTCCTGGGAACGTTTCTCAACTCCATACACACAAGTTTTATAAGATGCATGTACATGTGAGGCTGTACAAACCAACCTTCTTCATCTGGTGCCAGAGGATCCACTTCCATCATATCATCATCATCTTGCTCTTTTTCATTTCTCTTGGGTGCATTCTTTAGGATCGACTTGACACTTCTGATTGGAAGGAAAATAACTTCTTGAGGTATTCTGAACAGCTTTTCAAGGGCTTATAATTTTAGCGGCTTGGGAAATTGAGTACATTGAGTAAAGCACCTGTCTGCTTAGAGGTGCATTTTTCTCAGTTTAAAACCTGGCTGGGCCTACAATCTAGGTCTCCATTAGCAGTGACAACTGTAAACAGTGCACCCTTCTGGTCTTTTGGAAAACGAAGATGCATCACCGGCATTATCTCACAACTTAAAAAGGAAAGCTTTCAGTCTGTCTGTATGCGCTGCACAAATGTACCTTGATCCACGATCACTGTTCAAATCTGTTTGACCCGGTAAGTCTTCAAGATCATCTGCCTATCAAACAAGCAAATGAACATGTTAATTCCATGGACTTGTATAACCGATAGATATAGTAAGATTATATGGAAGGGAGTGGAAACCTGAGAGAAACTGTAGTATTGATACTGGATGGAAATATACTTTATTCATTTCCTTGACCAGTCAGAGATAAATTGTGGGAGGATGAATGTGAAGGTTTTTGGCTGTAAAGACAGTGATTAGTGATTGTGGTCTTTCTGTTCTTCATAAAGTACACTCATCAAATAACTTTACACCAGGTACATGTATACAGTAAGAAGCTTTCAGAACACTAAATTTGAGGTTTTCGATTCTTCAATAAGACAATGTAATATAATATTCATCAATCCTGGGCCCCATTACATTGCTTTACCTTTAATATTTCTCTCTTCTTGATTTTTCTTCTTTTCTTGGGTCTTTTAAATTTCACCTTGTAAATGTACGAAGGTCATAAAACGTACAATGTCATTTGCAATTTGTTAAATAATAATTATTAAATAGTCCTAATCTTAAATAATTAAATAATTATTAAATAACCCCTTAACCCTAACCTCACAAAATAAATTTGTTGGTGTACAGTTGCTGATTTGGTACTGTCAGTATTGTTTTTTGACAACATGCACAAATTCTCTCACTGCTCCCTCTTTAATACTAGCCATTCTTTCAGCAATGTTTAAGTCTGTTCTGATATTTTTAGGATTAATATTCACAAAGTGTCCTGATCAACCATTTTTATTATTTCCATCACAGGTGGATTTTAGGTTTGGTCTAATACTGTATGATGCATGAGAGACTACATACAACTGTATAACTTCTTTGCAATCATTAATCAGTAGGCCATTTGTTTCCCCCACATTTTGCATAAGCATTGTTTCCAGTCTCTCTTGGAACTTACAATGGTCCCAAGAGAAAACGAAAACAATGCTTATGCAAAATTTGGGGGGAAATACAAAGAGTATAATTAAAGTTGTTTTTAGAAAGTGGTCTATATGTACATGTACATAATTATGCTATAAGGAGTAAATTCAACTACTGTAAAGTTAACAGAGTGCATTTATTTAACAAAAAGTCTCACCATTTCTTCCTGAGTGTAGTATTCTACTGCTAGTTGAGGTTTGGCTATTTCTAGTGAGACCTAGAAAACAAGTTAAAAGCAATACCTGAAGTACAATTTGATTAGTTAGATCTAAAACTATCCTTCAAGTTGTGCTTACCATCTGTGCTTTTAACTTGGCTTGTATCTGTTTTTGAAATGGGAACAAAAACAAAATAATTTAGATAATTTAATTATTAAATTGACTAAATTATAGAAAAACGTAATTTGTCAAAACTGACCAAACTGTTGTAGAACCATAGTCTTAATATGTGTTGTAATAGTTAAAAATATAAAAAACAAAAACGTAGCTTCTAAGTGCTAATTACATGCTCTACATCTGTATTTAGTGGCAATCACTAGTGGAGTAACCATCAACTGTTCTTGAGCATGAACAGCTCTGGTTTACTCACTATTGTCACACTTTGATTCCAAGTTTGAAAGACAGTAATCTAAATTGTTACATGTACCAGTACATAGATGTAGCAAAAGGAAAGGTGTGTGGCTTTCAATGACTACACTTTTACTTGAGTTTTCTCTATCTACACATACCTTTTTCACCTCATTTTCTTTTGATAAGTCATGTGCCCCTCCTGAATCTTGAAATGAAAACAACGAAAGTGTATCAGAAAAAGGACGAGTACTGTCCTGAGGCTCCTCAAACATACGTAGCACTGCTGATTTTAGTAAGTTAAAATAATGATAGCTTTGCTTTCAGCTAGCCAATCCATTACTACACTGTACTCCACCCGCATCTTCTTAAGATCCTAGAATAAACTGGGTTTTGTTATTGGAAATACAGATGACAATGTCAAATGCAAAGACAGAGATCATCTGAAAATCATTTGTCTCTTTACCCAGAACAAATGATTGCTTTTGCTCCCCATCTATTTCTTCATCATACTTTTGCAGCAGTCCTCTTGGCTTGGTCTTAAATGAAAATATTAATTTGAAATTAGAACACTTACATAATTATAATAATACATCAAAATGAAGTACATTTATTTATGGTTTATTATGATTATCAACAATTAATTTTGTTACTTTTCTTAGCAGGCAATACAGCATAAGCATAACAAAAGAACCAAGTGGAACTGAGAGAAGTGTTTTTGTAATTATATTGGTGTGATGCCATTTCAAGCATCTTTCTGTCGAATTTGAAGATGACAGACAAAGCAAGTGCCATCTCTAATAAAAATTTGGGAAATTCACTCTGAAGTCTCCTTACAAGTTACCAGATAAATATGAATCAGACTCTTACCATTCCATATTCATCCATTTCTGGTTCATCATAAGGCCTGTAGTCAGGTTTCCTTTTTCTAAGCTCAATGTTTTTTTCCCCCTGAGGAGGAATGGCAAAAATATCACTATTGACTGTTAACATTGGACACTAACCCTGATGGAGCAAGTTGGAGAGCTACACTGTGCCTACTGAAGCATACAAGAGAAAACATGATGCATAAGTACAACTTATTTAAAGAGTTGTTCTTTTGCATGTCAAGTTGGGAAATGATTACCTACTTCATCTTACCTTTTCTTTGTCCATAATATTTACATTAACTAGAGTGTCACCCTCTTCATCCAAAACAGCTAAAAATAATAAAAGGAGGGTGAACTAAACTGCATGTACTGAAATTATTGATAATCTACAACACAGGGTAACATATTGCATTTAATGAACAAACAAAAACACCAGATGATGAGAAAATAAATGAGTTTAATCAAGCTCTATCAATGCCTAAAATTAATGTTGATGAATCTATAGAATAATTATTTAATCTTGTTATCTGCTGACAACTACTCCTAATCCTTTTTTCAGAGGGATGCTACCTGCATTTTCTGAAGTTTTTGGCTTTTGGACCATGATAATGTACCCCTTTCTTTCTCTCCTTAAAACTTTGAGTGTGCTTTTAAATCTTTACAATTTTAACAGCAAGGATTAATGAACCCTACCTTTGATTATCAGTACAGAAAAAGGAAACTTGAAAAACTTCGAAATAACTTACAGGCATCTTTCAAGGTCAATATTGTTGTACTTTCCTCCTGGAAAAAGAAGTCATAATTATCAGCCTGGTAAATTATTTTTGTTTCCACTGTTGACATTCGTCTCATTTTTTAAAAGCCAGATTGAAAAGGAGAATAGGGTATACTGCTTGTAACCTTCTAGGGGAATCACAAGCTAGAGACCTGTGCTTAATATAGGTTTGTAGTACTTCACAGTAATCACTTGCCAGTTTGGTCACTGCCACAGATTTTTCTATAATTATATTAGCCCTCTGTTTTCACTTGTAACACTAAACTGTATGATCCTGGCATTGTTTACTTGTCAGAATTTGCCTTCAGTTTGATAAAAAGCAAATCATGAAATCAAAACAACAGACAACAATGGGTAATCTGAATAAAGCCAAACAACAATGAGGTCTTTTCTGTATACATAATTGTATCTTGTTACTTTTTTCTTGACTCAAACTTCAAGGTTCAAAAATCACTTGATAAAATTAATAACATGGAACGATTGACTATTAAAAAAAGGAACAGTTAAAAAAATTAATCCAAGAACATTAACGTTATACATACGTGTAACTTAATAAGACCTTCACAATTTTTAAACTTGCTAAATATGACGCACCGTGAAATGTTCTTGAGAATGCTCAACTTTTAATCCCCTCAAATCTCTGTTGGAGTAGCTCTGTAACAAAACACAGCATGAGCATGAACTCTTTAGCAAGGTAGTACACCATGGTCCTCAAAATTTAATGAACTAGCAAAATCAATTAGAAAATGAAAGTCTCCATCTTTCAGCAAAAGCACTTCACCCATTCACTCCTCAGGTGGCCTGGGATACCCCCAGTTGATCAGTAAAATTGTCTGGCATTGGACAGAGTAAAATCTGTTACATGTACCATATTTACCTGTGTATAAGTCGATCCCCCATTTTTGATGGCAAAAAAAGCAATTTCTTAATTTCTTTGTTATAATTATTTCTGCTAGTGAGGAGTATCTTCAACATTTAGAGTTGGACAAATCCTTTTTCTTTTGTCACTCATTTTGAAGTCTCTTGTCCACTACGTTCATTATGTCCAAGACAACATTATTATGTTAATTTTGAATAAATCATGTAGCTGGAACTTGGCTCTTAGACTAAATCTTTGACCAGTGTATAAGTCGAGGGCGATTTTTGGAGCTTCTTTTGAGGCCATAAACATTCATACATACATACATACATACATACATACTTAATTGGTCGCTCCCCATAGGGGCTTTTCAGGGCCAATGAAACACAACGAAGCTATGGAACAGCGACTGTTAAGAATCCCAACTGGCCGGAGGCAAACCATGCAGTTGGCTATTTACAAGTGCAGCTGTGAAGTTGAATCAGGGACCACCAGGATCAAATTCAACGAGTGGTCAGAGCAAGTTTGAACCCGGGATCTGTGGATCTCAAGGCAAGCGCCCTAACCACTGGGCCAGACTACCTCCTCAAAAGGTCGTCTTATACACAGGTAAATACGGTAAGTCTCACTCCCAGGAGTCAATGGGTTTATGGTGTCAACACTACAGATGTTTGATAAACCCATGACAGAAATTTCAATTTGATAAAAAAATTACAGTGTATTTACTTGTTGTCTTCTTCTTGAAAGGGATCCAAATTCTTCTTCTACCAAGTTGCTGATTCCAAACTCTTCATCCATCTCAGCTAATAGCTGTGCCTGTTAAAGGGTACAACCAGAAAATATCAAAAGCTACATCTACAGGCACGTTACATTCTTTTACAAGATAACAATTGAAAACAATATCATTGCCCTTTAATGTGGGCTTGCCAAAATACTCAGCAAAGTTTCATATGAACCAGTCACACACTATAGATCCAGGAACCAAGAACTTGTATGAACACCAATATTAATGCTGAAAAAAATTAAGTTTACTGTATACTACAGTATCAAATTGATTTAAAATAATAGTACCCCATTCAAGCACAGTGTTACAGAGCTACAATCGTCATGTATAATAAAACAATGTGATTATTATTGAAAGTAGGACTTCTCTTTGCTGGCCAAACCACTAACAAGATCTGATTTCTAAGGTCTGAAAATTAATTATCTTTGCTTTGCTTTTGAGCATTGTGTCCAAATTAAAAATTCCTCAGTGACCAAAACTCAATTACTTTGTGTTTATCAAAGCCCTTACTCGCTTTTCAGCCAAAACCTTTTCCTGTTCATTTTTCCTGCTTTTGGCCACCCATGATGCAGCACTGTCATCCTCATCAATGTCTCGGCTTCCAAGCGTCTTCACTTTGCTATCCATATAAAACAACTTGCAGTGAAATCTACTGGTATCAATCCATCCAGTACCAGAACATTGTGAAAAAAATGAGGCAACTCTCTGACTACCCTTCACAGCCAATCCCAAGTACAGTATGGAAATGCTTATTGGACAAACTAATGGTTGAGGAAAGTTAATAGAGATTTTGAGGAATGAGATTACATGTATAAAGATAACTGGGACTGGTCAATGATACTACGAATAATAATGTATGTGCATTTGTTGAAACAGATGCAAAAGCAATGATGTCAAGTAATTTAAAAATAACTACATCTGTGAGCATCATGCAGGATTTTAGTTGTATCCTGCACCTACTGTTGTGTAGGTGTTTTTTACTGTACACACTCTTGCTGGAACATGATTTGCACTTTGTAAATAAGGTATAAAATAAGTTCCTTTTAACCATCTTGTTCAAACTCCCTGATGAAGTCTGCATAATAAGAAGAAACCAGTAGAGAAATAAAAGCAATTTGACAAGATCTGCTGCTGTGTGCTGCTCACTAGTATTTATTTTAAAAATTATAATAATAACTTAAAAAAAATACCTCAGTTCTTGCATTTGAAATTATGATTACATGTACATGTATGATACCACACTGTCTTAAAAATGTCAGAATAAGTTTCTTATGTACGCAGGAAGGGCATTACAGTCAGGTAGGGCACTGTTCAAGTATCCGAGTAGTCCACAGTTTATAACTGATTTTGCACTTTAAATACAATCCTTCAAGCAAGTGTTGTGATTGTGAAGATCTGGACCTCAAACAACCAAGTTACAGTATTTCGGTTGTTACCATTAATTAAATAAAACATGAAGTGCCAATGTTGCAATTTAATTATGTATTATATAGTTATTGTGTGGTGAGAATAACAATAGTTATTATTGCAAAACAAAATATTTCCCTATAAGCTGGTTACTGTATGCACATGACTTTACTTTAAAAATGTGTCATCCAGTGCATACGCATCTGTACATCTGGCCTCAAAATGTTCACTTTGCAAAAGTAATAATTAAGTTAACATAAAGAAACATATAATTATCTGAAGTTAATTTCTTGAGTTTTCACTTCTAAAAGCCCCCCTCAAGTTAGGTAAAAGTTGACAAAAATTTAGACTGTTGCTTGTATCATAACCAAGCTAGTAAGTCAGTACCTGAGATGATAATTGTCACAAAGTTCATTTCAATTCAGACTTAAAGAGTTTTTGAATTGCAAAGCCTTAGTTCATGACTTCATATCAGAGATTCATGCATGTCCCTGGCTTAATGACTTATTTATTTTTCAGTATTGCAGTATTACAGGGTAGCAAGTGAGGAAATTTTCCTCATAAAAGAAAGAATTTAAGTTGATGTTTTGCTTTTTACTGTGATAAGACAAAACGAGCCAACAGTCAGTCAGTGTTATTTTCTAAACTTACCCCAACTTTTTGTTTATTCTTCTTTTTTCTCTCATTTCTTCTAATTTTCTTTTAAACTGAAAAGAAAAATGAATTTATTGTTTACAGATTTTGATGCCAACCTCATGGAACATGCACGATGACTATCGTCACTTCTTATCCTTAAGCTCACTTACATTTTCAGTTTCTTTCTGGTCAGACATATTGATGGCAGGGACATGTACATCTTCTTTGAGAGAATTTGTCTTTTCTTTCAACATAAAAAAGATTACATCTGTTAGGAGATAATGTAATAATAGTCACAGAGGCTGTAAGCATGACTGATTTATTAGTTATGTAACAGTACATGAAGTCTGGTGTTTTTTGGCAAATTTGGGCTTACCCTTAACCTAACCGGTAAAGTCTCTGTTAGGAGCCTGAAAGGCCTATCAGGCCGGCGCTTATAATAATAATATAATAATAATAATAAAAGATTTATACCGCGCCGGTATCCTACTGTTCAAAGGCGCCTTACAAAACTTTAATATTAACACTTAAACAGCTAAAATTAACTATAAAAAGCTTTTCTAAAAAGGAAAGTTTTTAATCTACTTTTAAAAAAAGACACAGACGGAGCGTTTCTAATTTCAAATGGCAAAGCATTCCATAATGATGGTGCTGCTACAGAGAAAGATCTCCGGTTTCCGTAGCATGAAGCGACTACGAGTATTTCTACTTCCCCCTGGATGGGATGCTAGTCCATCGCAGGGTACCCCCAGCATTTTCACCGGTACCCATTTATACACCTGGGTGGAGAGAAGCACCGTGAGAGTAAAGTGTCTTGCCCAAGAGTACAACTCAATGTCCCCAGCCAGGACCCAAACCTGGACCACTCGATCTGGAGTCGAGCACTCTAACCATGAGGCCACCGCACCTCCCTAACAGACCGAGGGGAAATTCCTAACAAGCAGTAGTGCACGATTCTTGTCACAAACATCAACTTCAATTACTCTGTCAGATATCCTGAATGTGATAAGATGACCCAATCTTATGGGTCATCTTTTTTAAAAGATAAATTACCATCGATACATAAATAAGTAAAACATATATACATGTACTGTAAGACATCATTAAACAATTTGTTCACCAAGTATTGATTTTCTTTGGCTCCTTGTTTACACTCCCAATGCAGAGCCTGTGATCATGCAAGCTCCAGGAAATCATTCCATTCAAAAATTTACAAAAACTAATATCCCCACAACTGGTAAGAAAGAAAAAGACACGGAGACTTTCTAAGACTGTCACACAACTTTAAATGGGGAGCAACTGTAAAGAGATTGATTATTTTTAAATTGTTTTAATATATATGTACCTTCTTTTTCTGTTGATGAATCAGGAACTTCAAGTGGCTTAAGCCCAAGTTTGATTCTGAGCTTACTGTAATAAGTAGTAAAATCATTGTTAGTAGCTTTTAAATTAAATTGCTGATACTTAAAGTGCTACAATGATAAAAAATCACTCCTTTTTTTCTTCAGATTTTGAAAGTGTGATTACTCAACACTTGACTGGCAAAATTTTAAGCTTTGATTTTTATCCAAAGGCTATTTACTTGAGTGTAAGTTTTGGATTTCACCGTCCACCATTAGTCATGTTCCAAACTGACCAATTGGACCTCAGAGGGTTGAATCTAGGGAAAAGTGACGTCATTTACTTAAAATTTTAGCGTTTAAACGCAGCTTATTATACATCCCATCTGCAAAACACTAGTTTAAAAGTCTGAAAGCCCGAAACTCCTGCACTGCTTATTAATTCAGCTGCGTACACACACATTGCATTCTTAAATTATTGAGTCTTTGACGTCATTTTCTCCTCAATCCAGCTCTCTCAAGATTTTAAAGTTAGTAATGGCGGACCACATGAACAGGAATATTCCAGTTAAAATAAACAGGTGTCTTAGGGTTAGGTAAAACTTCAATCAGTTACTGTTTAGCTAACATAGTTTTGAAATCCAAGGAATAATAAAAGATTGTTTTTTTTGGTCATAGTAGCACTTTGAGCATCAGTTCTTGAATCTTTTGATGATAATATGGTATGCCACCAACAGTTTTAAATTAAGGTTAACCTACATGTAGTTCCTCATGAGAGTGACACTTAAAGATTTTATTCTGTCTAATGCCAGAGGATTTTATTGGTCAATGAGTGCCACTTAAGGGGTAAAGGGTTAAGTAAAGATTTGTGTTGATTTGGTATCTGTAGCTTGTAATTTGTACCCAACAATAATCTGTTCAGTTCTTTAAAAAAACATATCCCCAAGTCTTGTTTTGTTCTTTGAATGCAAGTATTCCCGGAGGAAATTCTTGATCTTGTATGTCTCTTTCCATTCTAATCAGTAACAAGTGCAAGAGCATTACCTGGACTACTTCAAACTACTATACCAAAAAAGTTCATGAAAAGTCTTACAACTTCTAAACAACAAATGAAACAGATTATTTTTCCAATATTCATTTCCACCAAATTTATGGAATATATGTTGTTCTACAGAAAACTCACTGTCTCTATGCATAGTTAATAATGCTTTGCTTAAAGAAGAAAACAAAATATGGATGAAGCTTACTTGGTTTCCTCTACACTTAATGATATGTCTCCCTGTGTTTGTTGGTATGGTGGTACACCATTACCTATAAAGCAATAAAACACACTGACAGTTTTTGCTAAATTGTAATGTAGATTCTACTTACTTTATTACTATCTTGTGAAATTAATAGTAAAAAACCCAATATAATTAGCATACTATTTTGATGCATACTGTCGTGATCATTCCAGGACAAAATTGCTTTTCATTTCTTGTAACCCTTTGCAGCTCGGATCCAAGTTGTTAGGGTTAGGTTAGGGTTCAGAGTATGATAAAGTATCTATTATAATCTGTAATAGTTATTCTGACAAATGTACCAATAACATCACAGATCATGTGACAGATGACTTACATCTATGCTGAACAATTGCTTGATTTTAAATGTGATTTTAGCATAGTTTGTCAAAGTATCAGTCAAACAACAGCCATTTCAATACTACAAGTACATTCTCCTGGACAATTGATTCAATCAACATCCGACATTCTTGGATTCAAGCCATTTTCAGTTTTACAGACACTATAATTTGTTACCCTGAAAACCCATCTTACAATAATTGTAATTATTATGTTTGTTGCAGTTCTAGCTCAATAGACCAAATTGGCTAACTCAACGTTAAACCCAATTCAAACCCTTTGGGAATAAAACCTTTTGTTTCAGGTATTTCCATATGATTTATATGTGAACACTACACTATAAAGCAAATACAATGCACAAAGAATCTTAACCCCAGGAGATTTCAATTGGGTGCAACAGTGAGTTAGCTGATTTGGTCTGTGGCTCGAACAAGTGTTAAATAGTTTATGCAGGCTACATGTAGAAATCAAAAGGTTAAGGGTTTGATTCGGCATCCAGACAATTCACTTCTTGGACAACATTAGCACTGATTTTGTGCACTGATTCAACTACTGACTTTCGTCTCAGCCTCATACTAGAGTTGATACAGTAGAATAAAATTAGGGTTTGGGTTCGTAATTAGTTTTGGTTCACGTTCAAGTCACTTTTTAAAGAGGGATGACAATTATCTGGGTCTGATATGAGAGTAACTGCTGAATATACGGCGGTGTTTTTTTGAAGAACGAGGCAGAATACAATAGCTGTTATTCGTCTGCAAATAAGTGGCTGGCTATTCGGCAGTTGCCCTGATATGATATGACTGTTTTGCTCAAGTTATATTAAAATTAACTGAATGGAGTGTAATGTGAAGTGCTAGATTTCAATCCCATATAAAAAGTTGTTTAGGGCATTCTTCAAATCTTAAGTACCATGGCTGCTGTGATCTTCACGCGCCGATTCTTCCACAGCATATTCAAACAAATCATCATAGTCTTCTCTCTTGCTCTTTTTCTTTTCCACTCTATCGACATTATCCTCTGTGGCGTGACTCCGTTTGTATCTGCTCCTTTCTTCCTTACGTCGTCTTTCTTTATCCGAATCTCTGTCCCGATCTTTGTCATCTTTTTCCCGGTGTTTGCGATCCTTGTCTCTTTTGCGTTCCCTATCTCTGTCCTTATCTTTCTCTTTATGCTTTTTAGAAGATCCCATTTCAGTCTTGGGAAACGTAAACCCAAAAATTATCAATTCCAACACCCTCTCTATGCGCAGCGAAAACGTCGGGAGGCCATGATGCTTTTTCTTGAGCGACCAGGCAATTCCTTTGTAGCCTGGCTTGAAAGTCACGTGACCGTAAAGGTATTATTTATTAATATTTAAAAAATTTAGGAAATAAGATTTTTAGAGAGAATAGCCCTTTTCACGGTTAGTTTTTCTCATTTGCATTACAATATAATCTAACATGTATGTTAGGCAATTTCGGGCTATTTTGTAGTTTTAACCCGAAATTGCCTCGCATCCAGGGTACATTACATTGTGATCCATGCAAATAAGAAAAACTAACCGTGAAAAGGGCTATTGGTTCAGGGCTAAGATCGGCCAACGATCGAAACGTCATCTAGGAAATCTTTCTTAGAACTGAACTTGAACCCCTTCATTCGATTGAAACAAAGGGTTCTTTTACTCGAGACTCAACTCTTAGAGGGTAATGTGAAGTGCTAGCTTCTACCCATGTAAGCCATGTGAACGTTGGCCCTACTAATGAGAATGAACCCACACAAGGATCAATCCTGTGTCAGTACAGGTCCGCCTGTCAGGGTCGAGTGTTTACTAGGTTGACTGAGTTTGCTCATGGTGCGCAACAAATGATTCAAAATTACTCTTGGTCGAAGAGTTCATAAATTACTTGTCACTTGGATTTGACAGCTGTCTGTGAGTGAGGTCTCGCACACAATTAGCTGGTTCACGGTTCAGCTTTTTAATAATGCAACTGCCACTAGAGATCAATATGGGTAATTTGTCTTCGAAGTCATTTGAACAGTGAGTGTTTTTTTTTTAAGGGATTTGTCTTTTCAGTCACTTGGATCGACGTTGGCATAAACACCACAGCGGCCACGTTAATGGATGAACCAAAGAAATTGACGCAAATTGTTTCTTTTGTTTTCGCACACCAACACCCTTAAGAGTTCCGTTTGTACCCAGCGACTCTTACATAGGATTCCTTTCCTTGAATTGAAGCCACCGTGTCAGTATTTGGCTGGTCCGAACAAATTTGAACGCATTGATATACAGCAAAAAGCTACGAAAGCAGTAAACACTGGATTTTTCAAACTCCTCTACAACATTTGCTCGAGTGGGTTCATTACATGTAACAGCTCTGATCTTTCGTCAAGTCGATCTGTTCCTTATCATTGCTAACAGAGAGAAAATAAACTTTTGACCTTTTTTTGACAATGATAGATGGGTACGAAATTTTATTTTATTTATTTATTTTGCATTTTATTAAGAATTTGTCAATTTATTGTAGTTTGGCTTTCAAGCAAAGCCTACTTGCAGCGCCTTAATATGAACAACTTCTTGATCTCATGGCTAAGGAGATTACTGACTTAATCAGATATGCATTCTAATAACGAAATTTTCATCTCCAACGCAGCTTAACAATCGTTTATAGCCTTCTTTTACACGACAAATTTTCTTTTCCTTCTCAAGTACATTCACTGCATTTACAATTAAAGGCAGATTCCACTTGCACAACGGGCGATATTCCTGAGCCGCAGTTCTGGAGGCTTAAAACTTTCCACCTAGTACTGGACGGCTTACAGCATGAACACATTTTCTTGAAGTAAGGAGGGTGGTCTAGAGGATATGCGTGTGAAGCACATGTGCCAAGGCAAGCCTTCACCCTGATGTACTGCGAATCACAGCCGGTCCTTTTTACTAGTTGCCTGTAAGCCTCTGGTTTGCAATAAACACCGAACTGGTCAAACGGATTATAGGCATGGCTTGCCTGGACAAGGAAGACTGACAGTGCAAAAAGCCAGCAAATCGTCATAACGGTCATCTGAAATTAACAAGAAAATTAGGAATTTTTAGACAGGATACGCAATGAAAAGAGTAGTAAGTGGACAGGGACAATACATAATCCTAAAACCAGTGTAATGCCAATTTCCGCAAATAAACGACCTTCACATTCTGGAATGTCGAACTGCATAATTTTGGGTCAATCAAAACTTTAAGGATTCGTTCCTTTTTGGCGCCATTTGGTTGTCAACTATATCAAAAGACTAGAAGCTGATTATCAGAAGATCAGCAAGAGCTGTAAGCAATATCGACGTTTCAGATCAAGTATCCCGATTAATACTGTGGAACACTTCTGGCACCATCTCAGACAACGTCGGAAGCACGTAATTTTCTGTTTCCGTAACGTTGTTATTGTAGACAGTTGAGAACTGAATATTACAGTAAAAATCAAAATTCATATTTGGTCCAATTTGCTGTTTGAATTGAGAAAAAAAGAAGGAAAAACCGAGGGAGGCTACAAAGAAATTGGAGAGGAAAAATACTTTTACGTTTATCAGTTTGAAGGTCATCAAATTTACGGTAAACAGAATTTCATTACAATCCGGCGCTTTATTAAATCGTATTGCTCTTTTCCAATTTGATAGCAAAGGCCATGTGTCAATTGCGCCCTTCAGCTGCAAAATAATCCACGGTGGCAAACGTCGGCAGCATTTAAAAACACTCTCAACTTGTGATGTGCTGCCATTATTGCAGCCTATTGAACGAACAATTCAATACAAACCGAAGAAACGAGAAACCTTTGCAGAACTTTGGAGGAGAGTTGACCAGCAATTGAACTTTCAAGGCCATTGCAGTATTGAATGCACCTTGGAGAACGCTCGGTACTGGAGTACTTGCGATGTCTCATTCACCGATATTTCCTTTTGCCATCCAACACTAGTGCTGTGGATGACTGTGCCGCATTTACGAACGACGAAGGCAAAAATTGGAGCTGGCCGTGCCGTTGCTTTCAATGCCGTACTTGCACAGATTCGCTTGCAGCCCGATTTTGACTGCACGTGCAACTTCAGCCGCTAAATGATATACAAAGATTTCCTTTCTTACTGTGTAACTCCAAAACTGATTTCACTTGGCGAGAGCATCAACTTCACTTTTGAGAAAAAAATCTCTGTTTGTCACTGAAGCCAAAATGAACTGCTCAGTAGTCCGAAGAGAACGTTTGTCCCCCACAGTTCACTAATCGGGATAATAGCTTTATCATTTCAATTAACGACAAAAATTTGAATTTCAAATCAAACCGTTTTGCAATTTCAGTGTCCTTCATTTGGTGCACCAAGCAATTAAGATACAAAAAAAAAAATACAAAATGCTGATCAAATACTAAATTATGTAAAAAAAAAATTACCGGTTGAAACAAGGAAACAAAACTTTCTAAATCCAAGAAGCTGTGTTCAATTTTTGGCACGAGGGACAAAGTGCGTTTGTAACCGTTCGCGACATATTGAACAATTACCTTTTTTCACGAGACTCGCTACACAAAATAAAAACTTCGGTCACTTCTAATAATTAAAGAAAGCGATAGATTTAAATAATCGCCTCACTCACCAAAATGGTGGTCTTCACGAAGCTTGATATTTTGGCGCATAAGAAACCACACTCACTGCTTATATTGTGCCGCTGAAACTGCGTCGGTTCGAAAACTGGCAGTGACACTTGATCTCATTATCTGCCACAAGTGACCCACTCAGCAACGCGATACTCAAACCCACACGAGACATCTAAAAAAACACTATTACCTAAATGTTCCAGATTCCTGTTTACGAACAAATAATCCAACCTGGTTGTGCTGATGATGCCTAACCGTAATTAGGGTTATTTTGCAAACCCAGTATATTTTAACCCCGAACCTCTTTGAGTAGACGACAACACTAACTGATCATCATTGTTACTTATTTTAGAAATTGAAATTTTGAGAGGGATCGGTGGACCATAAAATTTTCGAGTTGAGTCATTGGCTCGTCCGGAGGGCCATTCATTCGCTCATTGGAAAAACTTTGGCAGGCCTCCCGTGATCGAAGTCAAATCACGAATAGTCATTCCAGGAAGATATCTCGTCAGTGCCCGCTTGACATATGTCCATTGTGTCGTTCAACGTCTTACACATTTACACGCACAGTAGACACGAGGCGCGTGTACTGAGAAATTAAACTTTTTAGAGCGACTGTTTTTGTACCCGCTGTGCGAAAATTTCGGTAAAATAGTTTGAGTAATTGGCTTGTCACCATTTTTTTCTCCCATTTTGGATTTCGGGTTTTTGTCATTTCTTTTCATCATGAATTTGCCTTTTACGCTATCACAACGGAGAACTACCGTGTTTAACTAATGAATATTTAACAAGGGTTTGCAATGATCATCTTCCGCTGTGCTATTAAAATCTTCTTCCACTTGGTACTGGTATTATCTTTCATAAGCCCACCTCACAGCAAATTTTCAGAACTTATAGCACTTTTTTGGAATTCATTTGAGCTTTTTAACCACACGGAAACTACGTTTTTAGTAAAAAGCAGACGTTAGCAAACGTCATAGCAAACGTCAGTGTTTTTTGACTCTTCCGTTTTTTAAGCGTTGTTTTGTAGAAAAAACGTCCCGTTTAAATTCTCATCCAAGAGGATATTACTCAAAAATCCTTTTGGGAGAATTTAGCTGACCTTGAAGCAACTTGCCGGCCAAAGCAGTTTTCGGACTTCTCTGTGGACCTCAGAATGTAAAAATAGGGAAAGGAAGTGGAGAGAAAAAAGGAAGAATTTCGCCCAAAATTAAAAGGCAGACAAAAAGTTATGAATCGTTGGTGTTCAGTGCTATTTGTTTTGACAAAATATAGATACAAAACCCCTACACGCCACTGAATGTGAAACAAGTGGTTTATTCAATTAAACGTAGTTTACATTTGAAGCGTTCGTAACGCCCATACACCAATTATGCAAAGGAAAAATCTTGCTCACACTTGTTAACTTAACTGTCCCGCAAGATAAGGTACAGGTTTAGAAGCCATAGGATCATGCAGGAACCAAAGCGGTTGTAAGAGGGTCGCAAACCGAAGATTATAAATTGTTGCTGTTAGTTTTGGGGTTAGGAAAAAAATGAATTAAATGAAATGCATGAAGAAATAGCGCCCTCGCAGACACAACCCTAACTCGCTGACACCCCAAAAACATTTAACGAGCCGACGGAGCACTACGCGAATTTGCTTATTCTTTAATAAAGAACAAGGCCTTTTTATATCAGCATTACTTCTCGATTTGCGTTACTGTACAAACCTAGACTCATGTAGGGATGTGAACATTTTTGGGGGAGCATCGCATGGAATGGATCTAAACTTGGTCAGAACAACTCGGTTTACTTATACCTTAAACAACCCTGAAGTTTATCTACTTGATTGTCAGTTTCAAGGATTAGTAGTACAGGAGGAGGACTGAACCCGGCAGCGTCAACCAGCGTCAGGAACTCATGAGTTGGAGCGAGCATGCGCAACTCCTACATATCCCTGTCATGGCGTTTTCAAAAACCGATTTATTTTTAGATTGAATTTCCGACTCGACTCTAGATCAATAACATCCGGGCGGATACCCTCGTATAGGAACAACCTCTGGTATCTCACCCTTTCATTGTATTGAATGAATAAAGTTGGTATTCCCGCGAATGGGACCCTCGCAGGAGCCCGATGACCAATCACAGGGAAAGGTAGTCCAAAAATAGATTCGTCTTTAAAAATGCAGTGACATAGGCTAAGTGTGGGAGTTGCTCGATTCTACTTATGGGCTAATGTCAACGAAAAGTAACCACCCCTCCTAAGCGGAAGTAGTATTATCGCCCGCCAGGCGCAAAACCGTTTAAACTACGGATCTCAGTTACGTTACAAACTCGAGAGTAAACAAGAGTAGAAAAATCAATTTTATTAAATTCAATAAAGAATATTTTTCGAAATAAATCATTTTTAGACGGTTGAAATTAACTCCGTCACAATTAAATAAGTAATTTAATAACGTATATGCCAGATTATGACGTCATTTCTATTTAATAACTATTAAAACAGTTTGATATGTATCCATTTTACATTCAACACATCATGATTATTATATTAATTTTCTATTTCGAGCAGATTGTGATGACCCCCCTGAAGAGGATCTCTTTAAAGAGTAACGCTAAACTCTTCAAATTTTATCACTGACAGCATGTCGCAAATTGATGCCTGAAGAAATAGTCTCCATATTGTCTTCCGATGAAACTTCGCATACAAAATATCTGGGAGTATCTGAAAGGTTTAACACATTGGGATTTGACATGCGCAGTGGGCAATGTCCAAGAAGAAAGATATTATGTACTGAGCTTTAAAGTGGTACTCTGACCAAAAAAAATTAATTCTCCTTTGCATTTCAAAACTATGTTAACTAAATACTGAGTGACCTTAGTTTCAAGCCTTTATTTAAAAGACACCATTTCATTTAAACTGGAATTTTCCTATTTAATAGTCCGCAATTACTAACTTTACGATATTGAGAGAGCTGGATCGAGGAGAAAATGATTTAAGACTCACCAGTTCTCAATAGTTTAAGAACGCAATGCGTGTGTACGCGACTGAATTAATATCTGGCACGGGAGATTCGGGCTTTCAGACTTTTAAACTCGTGTTTTGCATATATAATAAGCAGCATTTACACGCTAAAACTTTAAGTTAGTGAGTAAATGACGTCATTTTCCCCTAGATCCAGCCCTATGAGGTCCAGTCGGTCAGTTTTGAACGTGCCGGTGTGATGGCGGACCATGAAATATTCAAAATTTACGTGCAAAGTAAACGGTCTTTGGATAAAAATCAAAGTTCAAAAAATTTTGATAGGCAGGTGATGAGCAAATACACTTTCAAAATTTGAAGAAAAAAAGGAAGTGATTTTTGATCATAGTATAACTTTAAAAGTACGACCATGAAGGTTGTCCGGCAACACAATCGCGATCCGTTAGGATGCAAACACTAATGCAGTTGCACTTTTCTTCCGTTATGAAAATGACAGGCATTAAGCTTCAAAACGTACAAATACCTCATAAAAGGAGATCACTTGAAATTGCGGAATTGCATCCCTTTCCCATATTTTAAGGAAAAGAAATTGGTATAATATGATCTCTCACAAACTCACTCTTTTCCAGTTATTAGTCTACTTAAACACTTTTGATT
>NC_090882.1:15577993-15620493 GCF_036669935.1 Montipora foliosa | reverse complement strand
TAAAAAGAAAATTTGACTTCTGTTTCTCTTCGCGTAATTCTGTGTTTCTTCGCAGAACCCTAAACGAGACCTTGGCGGCTTAAAATATTGGCGCTTTCCCCAGAACACCCTAAGCGAGACCAAAATCCAAAATTTACACCCCTAAGCGAGACGATGAGCATCCCCGTCTGTTTCATATGGGAGTCCCCCCCGGGACCAAATGGTCATAAGTTTTAATTATATAAATGAAATCCTTTCTCGTGAACAATAAAATGTTGGATACCAAGCAGCATTTTCCAGCGGTAATATGGCAGCAAGCAGGTATAATGCACATTTAAACCTGGAAAAATAACTTACAAACTTTTATCTTGTTCCCAGAGCGTAATATCATCTGTTATCCAGGGATTTGAAGGCTCTGGTGACCAGACAAATGCATCATATTCCATGTACTGATCACATCTTTGAATAAGACTAAAAAGAAGAATCAGAAAAATAATTCTGTTTGTTTAAGTGTAAGGATGCTTATGTTAGGAGGGTAACATGTGACAGCAAACTAGAGTCACTGATAAACTTGTGGACCTCGGTGAGCACCTTTTAACCCTTTTCACACGTCAATGCTCCGTCTTACAGGTATTCAAAGCTACAGCTACACGGATCAGAGGAAAGCTGAAACAGACGTGAATCAAATGAGACGGGGATTGAACCGGCAACCTACAGCACAGAAGGCTGACCACTAACCAACTGAGCTATATTGCCTGTCTCTCTGTGTCTTCTTCTACAGTTTCTACCTCCTTGCCTTGGAGTGACAAACGTGGAGTATCATCATCATCACTTGTTCTTAAAGCTCCTGGAACCAGTTAAAGTCATGGGTACCGTATGGCTGTCCAATTTAATTTTCATGATACTTTTCCATTGTTATTTCTTTTAAAAGGAATTCCTTCATCTTAACAGAGTATAATAATTGTTGCCCACCTTTCAGAGGCATGTGAAGTCTTCATTCGTCTTCTATGAAGTTGTTCCCTCAATGTCTTTACCTAAAATACACATAAGTAAATAACTAACTAACTAAATAAATAGATATGTGCACATCGTATAAATCAAACCACATTATACGTTTTTTCTTACCTCCCTCTTGACGCCATCCAGAGCAGACAAAGATGACAAAGATGGTGAAGAATCGTCATTCAAAAAATTGACCTTAAAAGAGAAGTTCAAAAGCTTGAAAACAACAACAGCAACAACTCAGTGTGGGAAGATTTGGTATCACATGGCTCCAAAATAAAACAAAAAAACATTTTTATGAGTATAGGGACAGGAAACTGCGTCATCAGTTACTTTGTACATTTATTGGTGTATTGAATGTACAGTATTTGATGTGATTGTAAACGTATGACATACACCACCAAGGAAAACGAAAAACGAGGAGAGGAGATCAGTATATTATCACATTACAAACCACAGATACTGATTTTTTTCTCAGTTTCAGTTGATCATTTATTTGTACCATGTCTTTCAATTTTGATGTACTTCATCCAAATTACATTATCCCTTTCTGTTTAATCAACCACGCCTCCCACGTCCGTGATCTGGGGATAGACCTGTTGATTTGCAGGCTGAGTTGAGGTTGATCTCAATTGGACAGAAAGGATTTTCTGCTGGGTACTCTGGTTTTCCTTACTGTTTGTATGTAATTAATACATATGGAAATGGACTCCCAGATTCTGATGCATTACTCCTGGTCACAATGTTGTGCACCAAGGACAAACATGGACATAAACAGCAAGCAGTCTGACCTGATCTTGTCAAGCAACACCCTTTGTCATTCAGTCATAATACAAAGAGGAAGGGTCATCATTAATATTAATACCACTCTAAAACACACCTTTCTCTTTTGACGAGGGGATGTATCACCAGCTTTGCAGGCTTTCTTAATGTCTATTTCTGTAACAGACACACAACCTGGCTACAAAAACACAAAAGTATAAAACAGGAATCAAAAAAAAATACTAGGGACCAAAAAGCTGTAATTCCAAGTTTTGCCAAAACGAAAAGCTGAAGACAAAAAGCTTGTTTCCTGGGCTCAAGTACATGGTTATTTTTCATGCAAAAGCCATAAATGATTTTCAAAGGGAGTTTTCTCTCTGATATCAATGCCATAATACTGATATTTGCAGCGATTATAATGAACTTCAGTGAAATGAGGTAGAGACAAAAGCAGCCTGGCAGCTCGCTTGGCCAAATGCAGTAAGCATGACTCAAATTAAAAGTTTGTCATTGTTTACTGATTCAAGAATCTAGACATACTGTATAATGGTAATACATATTTTGCTACTATCAACCTCTGTTTCTCAGGCCATACTGTAAGTTACATCCCCCCATTTTTCAATTTTAACTAGGGCTCTTGATCATGCTCTTAACTTGATGCAGAAAAGCATACTGGTGTAGCACTTACACTCAGTTAGTAAGGAGTACTTATTATAACAATTGGCAAAATGCATCTTCTCACAAATTTCAGTCGTTAACAGTACCCACAAAAATGAATGCAACCATTTCTTGGTCATTTTGGTCACAATGACCAAAATAAAGTAAAAGTAAAGTAAAGTGGTGCATTTATATAGCGCCCTTATCACACGTCTCAAAGGCGCTTTACAATGATCAATTTACCCCCAGCGGACTGGAAGCATATACAGGCGCAACTTGCAGCCGATTCTAAGCAGTCCATGTATGCTGGTATTCATTTTACCGACCTCGGAAGGATGGAAAGCTGAGTGAACTTTAGTGGGAAAGAAGGTCGCCAAATATTCCAGTCTCGGCAGAACCAGGAATGGAACCCGGGACCTCAGGGTTGGAAGGCAGAGATCTTACCACTGCGCCAACCCCTCCGCTAGGTAAAATGACCAAGAAATGGTTGCATTCATTTTTGTGTGTACTGTTAACGACTGAAATTTGTGTGGCTGGCCAAAAAAACTTAAGACAATGTTCCACCACCAATCAATCAGTTTTGGTTAAGCAGTCAGTGGTTATAATAAGAATGTTGCTTTTGGCCAAGTGTGATACCAGAACAAAAGCTCGATTTTCCAAGCTTGCCATGTATGCAGATAAATTATGCATGTCAAGACATGATGCAGCATAGTTAGAAGCTGTTGTAGATGTCCCATGCCTGTTTGCACGGTCCAGGTTAGTTTTCTTGCCAGTAAATAAAATACAATGCAGACCGTTACATAGATATTTCTTACTGGCGGTCTGTGAACATTCCAGAATGCTCTTTCTTGGCTGTCTAGAATTTGTCTCTCCATCTTATCTCTCTTCTTATCAACTCTATAAGACAAAGAAAATATACAAAATAATAGAAAAAGAAAAACAAGCACAATGAACATACATTTTAATCAGTCAGCTTTTTCACCCAAAAGTGCTAATTCCAGCACAGAGTTACTTGGGGTCATTTTTAAGTAAACCACTCACAACCCTACCATTTTAAGAAACAGTGCGCCTTAACTTTTTCACCTGGCCATCAAAAGTCTTTTCAAATGAGAAAAGGATTTGGAAAACCCTTTTCAGGCCAAAAAATGTCTTTTCTTGGCCCTCCTTGTTCCCTCTCTGAAGACATGTCAATCTCCATTGTCAGTCCAACAAAAACAATGTTGAAAGGAAACTATTGCAAGTCTTTGATTCTTTGGTTATGACAATATGTGGCACTCACTTTGCCTGTGCTTCAGCTTGCATGAAAATAAACTCCCATTTCCGTGACAGTGTTCTTTGTAACTTGGCGAGATTTTCCTGCAGAAAAAAATGGTCACCCTTGTACAATCACCACTTCAAAGAACAAACAGGTAAAACAATAATGAAAGGTGAGAATAAAGACTAAAATATAAAACATCCATGCAAAATCTCAAATACCATAATAAATAATACAAAATTGTTGTATGAGAAGTAAAAATCTAACCTAGCATATAATATATGTACATTGATATGCATTTCTATGTTAATCGTAGTAAAGGAACATGTAGAAGCAATATAACTAGAAGCTCCAGGTACATGTAAGGCCTTCACTGTGTCCAAACTGCATGCAGCTGATTTTTCCCATAAGATCCAACAAACAGTAGCCAGAAACAGTATAGCTGTTCTTTACCCTTTGTTTGACAGAATTCTGATTTGAAGGTAACCCTCTCAGACAAAAGATCAATGTGAATGAGGGAACTTAAATTCTGTTGTTTATCTACATCGATATCTTGGACAGGGGTTTCCTTGTTTTCTTTGTTTGCTCTCAAACTGCCATCATTATCTTACAACTGTGATTCATATTTGATTCATAATAACACAGAGTCCCGTTTGTCATCACACACAATAGTTAAATAAATGCATAAAATGACAATGCAATATAGTCACAGAATTCTCCGTGGTTTAGGAGTCATCACAACTGTCTATAAAAAAGTTGATTATGCACTACTAGACATAGTAGTGGCATACCATAAAGACCAAAAAGAATCAAGAAAAAGGTTTAACTAAATTAACATAATTGAAGACACACTGTAAATTACAGATGGCAAATGAAATATCATTCATGTCCACGAATATTGTAACAGCCGGGCTGAAGGTAAAAAAAAAGAGTATGAACTGGGTAATATTTTTCCCTTCCTCCAAAGTAACAATGACACATATGAAGATACCAGTGCCAATTAGGTACCCTATCTGCATTTGGCAAACAACTTCATTAAAATAAGCAACAGAACTTACTGCTTCATAGTCATCTAATTCCAGTCTTGATTTATTTTGCATAGTTCTCTTACACAAATAAACAGCTGAAATGTGAAGAAAGGCATGGCAGCCATTTAAAGTGCCAGGAAAATATTTTTGGATGGAAGAGAACCATAATGGAGGAGGGAGGGGGGGGGGGGGGGGAAGGAGGAGATACCCTTTCATAGGTCTGTTATGTATGCAGAGTATCAATGACAATTAAAAAGACAGGACAGACTTGATTTACAGAGATCCTGTGTTAGCTGGAGCTGATTTGGAGTTTAAACCCCAAATGAAATGAAAACATCTCTTCTTGTAGAATTCTCAATTTTGGGTGAGCCAGAATTGTTGGAAGGATATCAATGTTGTTTTGTATCTTAACAGTCTCACCATAGTCAACATTCTCTGGTTCCCAATTGTTTGATAGCCAAAAGAATGGTGTCTGAAAAAAAAAAACAAGTTATCACAGTGCAAATTATGAGTGTTATTTCTCCATTTGTAGGATTTTGAAAGAAGTGTTTGAAGAGAACCTACGTGACACAGTGATTCACAGACACATTACAAGTAAACTAGGTTACCTAAATAATAGAATGCTGCTGACAGGAAGGGAGAAGTTCATTTACGCTTGCGGTAATTTCATTGCAAAGTGAACTTTGATTACCGGCCACCATATTGGTGTCTCCATCCAAAACTCTTTAAAGTTGCGTGAAACGCTTCAACAAATAAGATTAATTATTTTGTTTCCTACAACATTCCAAATTCTTGACCTTTTTCATTGAACGATTTCGAATTTATATTTTTGATACATGACAGTGTAAACTATCTACAGCTGTATAGTAGTAAAATGGAAGATCATAATGCGCATCTTAATTCTTTTCGTGCATAACCACACTTCCTTATGCCTTTGACCACAATCCTCGCATTTCGAAGAAAAATGTGTTCTTCTCCCGATTAGACTATTTATTTGCTTCAGACTCAAACACTGTGGTAGCAATAACTTGACACAAACCACAGGCAGAGTGAGACTTGACACAAATGACCTCTGGAGTAACCTCACCTGACCCTAACCCATTTAAAAATGATTTACTCTGCTAATACTCCACCATGCAAACATTTGATGGTTGTTTTACAAGCACATAACAGGAAATGCCAAAAGCAATAATTTCTTCAAGAAAGTGCACCACAGATTGGAGATGGTTTAATTTAAATTCAAAGTAATTTCATGCTTATTTACTATTTTAGTTGATGTACAGTGTATATGAGCACACAACACACCTGAAATCTATAATATGAAGCATCATCTTTGACCATTAGATGGTGATCAGTAATGGAAAATATATATCCATACGCAGCAAGAAGAGAAGCTAAATGAACTGCTGCACCTTCAGACAAACAAAAGAGAAAAGGAATATACACTTTCTCAGCATAGGAAGAGTAGCGGATTCACTACAACCACATTTTTTAAGTAACTGATATGATCAATAATTTTATAACATGTAACAATCATCATTAAATTCTCAACCTCGGATAATGCAATTCTAGCTTTTCATTGGTTCACTGGATCGTGGTTATCATCCATTATACTTGCATTTGACCTTATATGGAAATGAATGCAGTAAATGTTGCTCAGCAGAAAATCCTTGGTGCCCGGAAATCACATCACTTTCAGATTGTTTCTTAAAACAGCTGAGAATTAAATAAAACGATTATTCCATTTGCCCTTGTTGGATAAGAGATTGGTAATAGCCAACTCCGCGCTTCATGCCTCGTTGGCTATTTACCATCTCGTATCCAATGCAGGCTCATGGAATAATTGTTAAATATACCTATTAAAAGTATACATTTGTCTAGAAAAGCTTAGGAAAACCTTAATTACCTCTGTCCTCTATTGAACGATTAGACATAACCCAGTCCACAAGGTCACTGCCTAAAAAAAAAAAACCCTATGTGACAATGCTTATTGTTTCATTAAAAAAAAAAATGATGATGATAATAATCATTTCATGCCTTCAAAAGCTGAGAAATAAACTCTCTGCTAATTGAGAATGAAGACTGGGGGCAGGACAATCTGTGAGCCAGCGAGTCATGCAAACCCTTTTGAATTTCGCATTTAAGTCTAAGCACCCATTTCAAATAGTGCTGATAAACAGTTTTTAAGTCTAAGCACCCATTTAAAATGGTTAACTTTCAATAACTGTGTGACTCCCATGTTGACTTGCATGGCTCGTCATGTTGGCTTGAATGACTGGCAGCCATGGCTTGCATGACTTACATGGCTCGCTGGCTCAAACATTGTCCTCACTCAAAAGACTGTAAATTACATCAACTGAAATCAAATCAAAGTAGAATACTGGTTTTTAATGAGTGGGGTAAACTAAGATCCCAGAGGAGAACCCCCTGAGAACCAACAAACTCAAAACACATGTGATGCCCAAGAACATATTGGTGGAAGGCACTGCACCCTGATAACTTCAATTTGTTTTAAATGTGTACAAACATTACATGTGTTGATCACTATACTCCACTGACTCTGAGGAATGAAACTTAATAGACTTTACTCTAACACCAGATGATTTTACTCGTCAGTAGGGGTGGTCTAGTAATCATATTCATCTGGAATACAGACGAAAAAAAAAAATTGTTTGCACCTATCATCTTCTTGATGACATCCTCTGGATACCGCTTACCACAGATCTTGGCAAGACTTAGCAGTCACTTAAAAATTTACCCACAAGGACTAAGTGCTTACTTACACATACAACTCTTCCTTTAGTTCTCAGAAGAATCACACTTCCAGATAAAATTTAAGTGCACTTTATTGTCGTTATCATGATTGCAGAATGTAACTGGAGTTAGTGCCTCTACTACAGGAACCCAATGTAAGATTTTAAAGACCTCTTAAATAGCACTTGAAACATTATTTGTTCACCTGTAAAAACACTTGGAATCTTTGACATGAAACTCTTCACTGTTCGGATGGTTACTCCTGACTTTTCATCTTGCATGAGATGGATGAGTTTCTCCATCTATCAAAATGTTACACAATATTACCACCATGATACTAACAAAAACTTTCTGCAATTTGATTGGCTAAGAGCTGAGGTATTTCAGCCATATTTGAAAAAACTCCATGTGAATATTACACTTTACTCAGGTTGAAGTATAAACAAATAACGAAATGATTTGTAATAGTAATAGGACTGAGTGGAGTACAATTCAGGGAGTACTCGTGCAAGTGATTTCAAAATGGGCCAAGCATTAAGCGCAAGGTCAATTTGAAATTACAAGCATGATTACCCCTGAATTGTACGACACAAAGTCCTATTACTAATTAATCGTAACTACAACAAAATGAGAGAAAATCAGAACGCAATTCGAGGATAAAAAGTCTATGAATACCTTTTTGTGCGAGAAAGTTAAAATTTATATTCATTCTGTTTTGCAACAGTAGGAAAACAGCAAGAAAGACCCCACCCAAGCGCATGTGATTAACGCGTGAATGGCATAGGCGTCCAATTACAGGGATCCAATTTGGAGTTGTTGGATACCTGGAATTGGACACCCACATGATTGTGCGGCAATTACGCAAGAACAAAGCATGCACAGAACCAATCAGATGCAAGAATTTTGTAATAGTTACATTAGTATCTGAAGCCACTTGTAATATTCCAAAATATTCACCTAACAGACCATGAAATTACACATGCAGTGGTACTTTTGACAAATATCACAAGAAATATGGTTATTACCTAAACCAACAAGTCTATCATACTCTTACTCTGTTGGCAATGTTTATACGTATATGTAATCGCATGGAACTGTTTTCTTGTGTATAAATTTATTGTTGACCTTCACTGTAATTCAGCCAGTGGCTGCGAAAGTGATTAATAAACAAACAAATCAAATCAAATCAACATGTATTTTCAAAGTTCTCACAATATTGCCTGAGTCGCAAAGTGACAAGGGGAATTTTTTCTAAAAAATACAAGTGAAATTAATCCTTAATTGCACAAGGGCACATTGGGATTTCATGTTTATCCACATAAAGGGCAAAATTACTGAAAGATGCTTGTTCAATGCCACAACAAATGATAATCAAGTTAACACGCTTTCATTCGGTTAAAGTTCAATTCAATAAATCTTTGCTGTCAACAGAAATATGCTTAAAATGTATTTTAGATGTGGACAAAAAGCAGTTTAATCAGAGTCAGAATCTGGAAGAAGCTAATAAGCAACTGTTAACCAATGAGGATCAAGTAATCATGCAATCTTAATTACCAAAAGTGCCTTCGTGATTAAGAAAAAAATGCCCTCCATCTCAGCCAATGACACGCATAAACTGAAGTGTATAACTTTTGTAATTGTGAAATCACTTGAGATTACAATGTCATGCTATCAAGAGAGGTATAACACTCACTGGGATAACTGGAAGAGGGTCCTTATTATGTTTTACAATAATTTTTGCTAATGATCACCGCCTCCACCATAACACTATCCTTATTTTAATCTTCAGCTCATCTGGCTACCTATTTTGAGTGGACTGAAGATGAACTTCAGACTAATTGGAGGCAGGAGCCCATGAACATTCAGCAAAGGATAGCAGACAAATGCCACAATTTGAATAAAAACAAAAAATAATATAATAAATAGTAGATTTTTTTTATACTTGGTTTTAAAGTTTTCCCTATGACATCATTTCATTGCAGTGTAACATGTTGTATGTATATAAAGTGAAAAAGTAGCTATTGTAATCCAACCCAATAAACAGTGATCTGTACTGTCAATTGAGTAGAATGAGCCATTCTTTATGGATATTTTATTATCCCACCTGGGATTTGGACTAGGGATCCTTTCTCAAAAAGCATAGTGGGATCTCACCTGGGATCCCAGCAATTATTTTACATGGGTCAGCATTCAGTAATTTTGCCCCGTATGTGATAAGTTTAAAAATCAATGGCATAGAGTGATTATTTTTAACATCAGAAGTTACTATAAATTAGAAAATCACTATGGAGCAGCATAGACCAGTGCAGAATTTGTCCCTTAGACCCACAAATGAAATCAACACTTAGTCTACCTATTTTTTTTACCTTTCATTTTGATAATTTCGCTCTTAAAAGGAGACCTTGATCATGCTTCAAACATCTCTTTGCATATTGTATTTTTGTTCTTATCTAATTTTGCTACTTCTGATGAGCAACCTGGTCATCTAGGCTTTCAACATATACAGTTCAGGAAGCTGTTAAAGACCTGAATACTCCTCTCACAAAATTACCCAATACTTCCTTAATATCTTGACCTTCAAGATGCTCAAGCCTGTACACAATCTATCAGGTTTTAGTAACTGACCAAAAAATAATTGAGTTGAGAAGCTTCCAGCAAACAGAATGACGAAATCCCCACCCATCCACTTTTGAAACATCCTCAAGTTTAACCACTGCTTAAGATTTAGACATCATTTTTTGAGGAAATCCTCAAGGTCATAATTTGATTTCTGATAACAGTCCAGCCAAAGCTTTTCAAAATAATGTAATAAACTGGTGTTCAGGCACGAGCGGTGTGTGTGGTGTCTGAATGAATATTCATGATTTTACAAGTCACACCAAAATAAACACCTGAAATTACAATTAACGAGTTAACCTTTCAATTATAAAGGGTACACAGTTGCAACAAATCATCCCAGGATTATGAAGTCGCATAAATCGATTTAGAACTAAACCTTAATTCTCATAAACGATGAAACAGATTTCGAAACGTCTATCCAAGATCGGCTCTGCAAAAAACGTTAACAGAGACCAACATAAATTACATTTCCGCACCATCACAGTCAGTTCGCTGGTAAGCAAAATACTGTTTGTATTTAAGTTGAGGGTTTTTATTTTCTCCCGAGAACTATGATTACCGACAAAGTTGTCACCACCATGTTCGTTTATTATTTAATTCCACCGCTAAAGAAAACTATCGATCGATATAGCGTAACAGCAGCCTAGCCCATTTGCTTATTCTTAAATAAGCGATAAACAATAACACCTCAACCCCCTCACACGATTCCAAAGAGAACTTCTAGTGGGTAAGAAATCGTCATTCGTAGAAATATTGCGGCAAAACATATAGCATGTTCGTGTCAAGGCATACAAAGACAGACAGGTATTGCTCAATCCAGTCACTCAGGCGAGCAATCACGCAATGCTCATCATGCAAAAAGTGTGAATGATTTTTTTTTTCAGTCGAGTGGAAAGTGGACAAAAAAATGATATTACGCGACCAAAAACGAAGGCAAACCCTTTCTCCGTTAATCTTTGCATAAATCGAAAATTCATTTACCTTCAGCTAACTTAGAAACCGAAATATTCCTGAATGAAAATGAACTTGTCTGTTCTAGCTTAATCTATTCACTGCGTGCACGAAGTTTTACACACAAGGAGTTTTTAACAAGAGGGGTCACTATGAATATGAATTTCCAATAACAAAGCTATCGGTAAATTGATATCCTTCCGTAACAAAAGAATGATTCTCAATTCTGCTGCATGCACTCAGGCTTATTCGAATGGATTATTCGAAACTCAAAAATGAATCGTTGTTTTCCTGGTCGATGACAAAAAATAACCAAAAATATCACCAAATGAGAAATAACTGACTGATGAATTATTTAGAGCACCAAGTTAAATTCCCAAATCTTCGTCTCGATTGCTACAGAGAAATAATACGCTTAACCATTCACCTTTTTGCATACTGCAGCATGAGGTGGCTGTTCGTCGTTCGCCGCACCATCGTAAGTCTGGTGTTCCATCATCATGAAGAAATTTTAACCAAACCATTTATTCTGATAAACCAACATGGAACTTACGAGAGGCACAGTACATGATTGTGTTGCGTTCCGCTATCTTGTAAACGAAGACTAGTAAAAATGTCTAGAGGAAAAGCGTCTTTGTATTGTCAAGAATTCCCTCGCTCCGATGCGGGTCGGTTTTGACCAATGGCCACATCCGTAGGCAAAGAGCTCTGCGTCAAAACAAACAATTCACGAATTGAACAGGTCGCATTCGAAATACTTTAAAACTTGGCTTATCTATTGGATAGAAATATACTAGATCGTTCTCGCAAACTGAAAATCACCTTTTCACCTCGAAAGATTTGTTTACCGATGACCTCGAACAGCTATCTGGGAAAATTACGCAAGAATTTTCGTTCGCAGGCGACCCGTCCCAGATTAGATGCCCCTGGGGTTCATGAGAGCGACCTTCTTTGTTTATTTTACTCATTTACTTATTTATTCAGCTTCGCCTAGTTATACACAAGAAAAATTGATCAGATGAGCTCAGTTGATACAAAACGTGACGAGGCACGAAAAACAAATGCAACGCTTCACAAATATTGCACAGGATAGCTGTGATTCGATTAAATGTTTCGCATTTTTGTTTCATTGTATATTTGCTCTCAGTGGAAAACGGAAGCATTTTAAAGAAAAATGTGTTTCCTCCTTGCGAGCAAAATTAGAGGCTCATCGCAGTTCATCGATTTTTAAATTATTTGACAGACCATGGCGGCCAAGAAACTAAAAATTTAATTTCCAAGCTTGACAGAAATCACGGGGGAGGGGTGGCTCAGTCAAAATTTTTTTCCTTTTTTAGATAATCATCATGAAGCCTTCGCAACATAAGCATCCTCTTTTTTTTGTTATTTATTCAGGGAACCGATTCCCATCCTAGGAGCAGAAGACTTTTAACCGGCAAAAAGTTTCAGGCAGTCGAACAGCACAGGCTTTTAGAATGATTGTGTCCCTTAATAACTTAGCCTCATTCACAGCCCTTTCTAGGGAGGAACGAGCCTAAAAACGGCTGCGAAGGAGGCTATTAAAAACTGTACTTGATAATATTCTGTTTCAGTGAACTTTAATTCTTTACAATATTACCAGATGTTATCTACACCATTATTGTACAATATACATTGTTTGCGTCATAGCCTGCGACTAATTCAAGCGAGTTATTGTATAAAAACTGTACGTAAGAAAAAAAAAATAAAACAAATTAATACGGTTCTGCTTGATTATCGCAAATATATATACATATATGTACACCAATTCTCATATACTTTTCATTTACAAGTGTTTTTAGGGATATTTTTGCAGAATCGAATACCAAATTGTCAGTTTCAGCTCCAACAGTTCCAGTAACCAATTTAAAGAAGGGAGCGACCATGTCGTTCTCTTTGGTGCAGAAAGGAATTTTTTTACCCAATTACAGAAGACCTCTAATCATGAACCCTGGAGATCACCACGTCATCAACGAAATAAAGACTTGGACACTTAACCATGATATCCAACTAATGTTACTTTCAAAACAACAATGTTCCGCCAAAATATTTACTATGCTCTTCGGCAAGACTTCATCTAAAGTGGCAGAAGAGAGTTTGTCAAAGATGCACAAATATTCCTTTTGAGCGGTTCCTGGTTAAACGTGAACAATTTAAGTTATACGAGTTAAGATCATTTCTTTCTGTTGTTTGAAGACGAAAAGCCAGCTTGAGTACGATTACTGAAATTTGCACGATACTCTTTGCGAATTCCGATAACGACATTGTGAAAGGAAATAATAATTAAGGAGTGCGAGTTGTATTCGTACTCTCTGAAAAATAAAAATGAGGAAACTATTTATTGCTCACCACCTTTGTGATGTCAATAGGCCTTTTGCAACTAACGATCACATGGTACAAAATCCGCCATGTTGGAGGGCAAGCTCATTATTATTCCTGGGACATTAACACAAAGGCAAGTCAAGCTTGACTGGTTCAGGTCTCTTTGTTTTAATGTCCCAGTGGGGGAATAATAATGAGCTTGCCCTCCAGCATGGCGGATTTTGTACCATGTGATCGTTAGTTGCAGAAGGCCTATTGCGACCTTACGTTTGACTTAGACTGCTACAATGATTACTTCGGTTTGAGCATGCGCATCAGGTTAGGAGGTCAAAAGTATTCTAGTGCGCATGCACAGTACTTAAATCTTCCAATCGTCGATAATGTATCACATTCATTACTTTCCTCTGATAATACCAAAAGGGATTTATCAACTCTTCTGTAAGGGCCCACAGTGTCTTGCAATCTAGTAAAGTTGTAATTTCCATCGAGTTTTTCTTTTGCCTCAATTATAGCCCTTCCGTAGATCTCAGGGCGAATATTCCGAGTCCCCGAAATGCCTCATTTCGTAATCACATTTGCCGAGCTCAAAACGCGCATTGCTTGCAACAATGACTGTACTTTGTTAAACAAAATGGCTGGACATCTCTCTCGCCAAAAAGTTGGTTGGCAGGAAATCGGAATTTCGTTGGGGTTCCGTTTTAGCAATTGGCGTTGTCCATAGTGCCAATCCATTTTTCGTGTTCCTATGCCTGACTAAGAACAACACAGCCGGTCATCTGGTCTTCTGGAATCCAGTTAACACAGCCGGTCATTTGGTCTTCTGGAATCCAGTTAACACGGCCAAAACCTGCCCATTGAAATTCGCCATTATCAGGTTTTTCGTCATAAAGACGTGGTTACTGCTGAGTTCACAACAAAGTTAAAGTTAAGCAGGTCATCTGCCGAGGGGCGTTGTCTTGAATTCCTTTAAAACAAGAAGAGAAATGTAAAAACAAAAATGTAAATGCTCTGTTCACAGTGAAAGTACACTTAGCTACCATAGTTTCTAAAGTTTCTTCGTTCTGACGAAGGGCTAACGCTCGAAACGTCAGCTTTTAAAATCTCTGTACGGTGGTCAATTTACATTATCAACTCCGTTGATAAAAGTTCACAGGCACCCTACTATTAAGAGCCCAACCATTTTAAGTTGCAATAGTTTTTAAAAATCTGAAAGAAACAATTCAAACTTAACAGAAATATGATTAAGAACCCCAACTGGCAGGAGGCAACCAGTTGGCAATTTACAAAGCGTGGTAGAGTTGAATCCGGGACAACAGGAAACAAATCCAAACCGGAAACAAATCCAAACCAGAGGTTAGAACGGGATTTGAAACCGGGTCAACCGCATGCAAACCCAATGCCCTAACCACTGAACCACGCCGCCTTCTATCAAAGATAGCTTTTCCAATGCAGTCCACTGAAATGGAATTTCATTACCTGTCACTTTCTAAGACATCTAATCAACTGTGCGAGCAGAAATTCGACTCGTTCAAAGGCTAACAAGCAAGCTCTACCTCAACTCCACTGTCACAGCATAAACTCTTATCACCACGCCTGTGATATCCTAGGAAGATCTCACACACAGGATACCTTAAGCAATATCTGCCCCACCTGTTGCTCTCTGACAATCCTGAGGGGTCAATAGATAGCACGATTCTCATAGGTCAGTTATCTATCTAACGTCTCTAGTACAGTCCCTTTAACATTTGCCTTTGCTGGCTTCACATCTAAAAGAATTCCGTCTGCTTCTAGGACTTGTAGTGCCTGAGCTACTTATTCTATTGCTTCTTGACAATACAACCTTCCCTTGTAGGACTATTCCGCACTGCCCGTTTCTCGCTGTTGCCTCGTTGATGACCAAACCCCTAACCTCTACATCTCCTGTCTAGTCAGCTATTAGTTGGATCACTTTTTAAGTGCTATTTCTTCTTTCGTTTTCTAGATTCAGCACCGCGGCAAACGGCAGGCTGCAATTGCTGCTTGTCGCAAAAAAACAAAAAGCAATAAATGAACTGAAATCAAATAGGTTTCATAAGCGATAAAGAAAATAATATATTGGAACTGAGGATGAGACGATTTTCAAAGTGAAAGATCGTCGCAGTTAGCGGAAATAAATAAAGGAGTTGTTGTAAAGAGGTCTAAAAAAATCAGGCTTTGCACTGCACACTTTGTGTACCACTTACTGAGCTATCAAGGGAGGGCAAATTGCTGCCAATCACACAGTCATGGAGTTCGAGTCCTGTTCAAGACTGAGATTTTTCTTTCATGCTTAGTTGCGACAATTCCTTCAGTTGTTTCTGCGACGCTTTTTACATTAGAAAATATAAGAATCATCGAGTTTGTGCTGCCTCGTGACCGTCAAGGACACTGCCTTTGTTACAATTCGATGGCAGCCGGCTACTTTTTTCGGCAGTAATGAGGACGACGATGCCATGAAAATTGTGGGAAAGACGGCCTTACTGGCTCAGTACCAAGTGAAAATCTTATAACAATTAAAGCTGAGGGTGGTAACCCTAACCCTCCACTCCCTTCAGCCTCCACCGACCCATTCCGCCCACTTCATGGGAAACCCCCCTGCAGGCTCCAACGGTTAAGAGCAGCGCTTTTAAAATTTCACTCACTTGGTAAGCGTGGATTGCACGAAGTCCCTGGCATCCTCTGACAAATCAAGCGGCAACTCAGGTTCAGTGGGTTGTGTTGCAATCTTAAAGAGAGCTGCCATTGGCTCAAATTCTGACCATGGAGGCTTAGTTGTTAACATTTCCACAACAGTACAGCCAAGGCTCCTGCAAAAGCGAGGCACGGCGGGCAAAATGAACAACAAGAATCGCTTTATCTTTCCATTTTCTTGTTTGACAAAAATATTTACAGTTACGGTGAGCTGTAACAAGAGCAAGAGCTTGGATGTTGTATTCCTTGCACAAGCCGTACAAGGAATCCAGCATTGTTGTGGTAAGCTTTAGAGGACGAAACAAATGTTAGGAAACACTGCCTAGCAATATTGAACACCACTGCAAATAGCGTAACACCTCTAAAGGAGACGACCAATTTATATGGCACAAAGTACCACACACTATCAGCTCACCATATGTCCGCTTTCCGGCCATATCCCTCGCCATTTATAACCTCCGGTGCCATCCAGTATGGCGTGCCATGCACAGACCGAAAGCCTGTTTTACTACGAATGGTCTGAAAGAGAAACAAAAGGCAAAAACACCATTAGAAACAAACAAATTTTTCGTCGCACTCCATGACAATCTTTGTTGGTTAAACGTTGGTGCTCTACTTAAAAAAAAAACATCGACCAAAAGGAATCCTTGCAAAAAAAAAAGACCTGCTGTGTCAGAGATTTCAAATACAAAAGTACCTGCAGTCTTTTCGACGCCCCAAAATCAGCAAGTTTTACGTTTCCACGTAGATCTCTAAGTATATTTGCTCCTTGACAAGAAATGAAAAAAACGAAAACGTAAGAACTTCCAATATGTTCCATAACTACACGGTCAGTAGACTGTTAGCAGTCCCTTCTGAGTCAGTCGAACCGTCCGCTTTAGTCAGTCACGCAAGCGACATCTCGCTCTACCACCATTCTCTCCTCGGCTCGCTTGCGAGACTGACTAAAGCGGGCGGTTCGACTGTCGACTCAGAACGGACTGCTAGCAGTCTACATGGTCAGGGTCATCCATTGCAAATAACAGGAACCGCAATGCGACTGCTTCGCATGTACGCGTTTTTTTTCCTTTTTCCATAAAAACAGGCTTAAGCGCTTTGTGATTATAGTCGAACGAAACGCATTTCTTTTTAAGTGACTTACCAACGTTGAGAGGAGTTGCACGAGAAAAAAAAGTAAGTTGCATAATCTATCAAATTTAAGAATGGCACAGGAGAAAACAATGGTTGTGGTATTTACAGTAAAATGACGTTGAGACAATAAGGTCGATCGCTCTGAGCAATCGTTGAACACGGCGGACTAGAGAACTACATGTACTTGCCTTTACAACATGAAGCATCACGCGCGAGTTTCACGCGAGGCCAAGAAGGGTCTACACTCACGCGCGCTACGCTTTTCTTCGCATGCACACAACCCTACGTTTTGATATTAAAAGGCGTCATCATCTTATATTTAGAAACCAAACGAATACGGACAAAGAGAAAAAAAGCAGCCTTACCTTTGATGTCTCTATGAACTATAAGCGTTGTGTGTAAGTAAGAAACTCCTTCAAGAATCTGTCTCGTGTATTTCCTCGTTAGGCTTTCGTTCAGAGCCCCGTGTTGTTTTATATGTTCGTGCACTGAGCCCTGAGGTAAATGAACCAAAAATACTCTTCAATATCCCAACCCGACAAGCTATCCGTTAGCTGAATATCAAGTCGTTCGGTTTCTCCAGAAATGAGGTTTGCCTTCTGCAGGAGAATACTCTTGGTGCAAATAATTTCACACATGTCATCTCCCATTCCATGTCCCTTCCAGGCAAACCTCAACAATGGAAACACAATTTCGCATTGATGTGAAACTCGAGAATTCTCAACCAGCCGTAAGTGATTCACTGAGCAGATGAAAATTACTTTTTCTCGTACGAAAAAAAAATTCTTACCCCAGGCATATATTCCATAAAAATGTAAACATGAAGATCCGTTTGTTGAGTTCCATAGTACAACACAATCCTCTCGTGTTGGAGGTTTTTCAGCAGGTCAATTTCCGCTTCAAGTGCTTTTACTTCCTGGAACATTGACAGTAATGCGGTCAATTTAATATACTTATAGAGTTACTGATGCACGAGTCGCAATTAGCAGGCTGAAATAAATGCATCTTAAACACAAAGACGCACTATAAAAGGGGACGCTTCGCGCACTATTACGTTTGTCCGAATTCATTCATTTCTTATTAGATAACTATCCAACATGGTGATCAACAAACAGCAACTCAGAGACGGAAGCCTGAAAAGATATTTCTATCGCGAAACAAGGGAATGGGGATTTTAAAAAAACAACAACAGATTTATGACATATTACGGACACATTGCCATCAGGTACTTTTTTACTTAACAAATTATCACAGAGCTCTTGGCTGCGTCCACGGTTGATTGATAAATCGTTTGGCACCACGCCTGTTATAGTGCGTCTTCGTGTTTAAAATCATGATGACATCTAAAGCGAGCGGGAGAAACTTCTCCTACTGATTTACTAGTATTCTTTCAGGCTGTTTTTTTTTTCCAAACACTTGACGTCTTTCGTACTTGGGAATTTTAACACAAGCATTTTTGCTTGAGAGACGGAGAGGACCATAAAAATGACCATTTCCACTTGGAAAACTGTTAGAGCAAGTCGTCTCCTCGCATCTTCTGATCAGAGTACCGAAACCCAGCAATGAGGAGGAGGTAGCAATAAGCTGCCCTCAAAGGTAAAAATCGCACCATGTTGCTTCTGCCTACATCAAGTCAATTAAAATGTGGATATACCTTTTGCGTTGCTGTGTTCAAAAGCCCTACTTCAACTTGTTTGACAGCCAACTCACTTCCTGTATCGTGATCATGGCACAAATAAACCTAAAGAGAGCCAGCACATGAGGATCTTTAAAATACAGCAGACTAACGATTCACCTTCAGTTGGGATTCATGACAGAATGATCACTTTCACGTCCCATGGGTCATATTGGAGGGCAAAACCGTCAAACAAAGGGTAGTCATTCAGTGTTAGAGGAAAAAAGTTACAGGGGAGAAAAGGTATGTTCAGAAGTTGTTTTTTAATCCTTTCTGTCCTGAACCAAACAATATCAAAAGCTGTAGTAATTTATAACCTACCTGCCCAAAAGCCCCTGCTCCAAGAAGTTTGCCTTTTGTCCAGTTTATGGGAACTTCAGGCACTGCAACAATACAAACAGAAACTATGTCTTACAGTAGAAGTCCTTATAGGAACACAAGAGTTCCGTCCTGTGCATGCCCTTAGGGAAATGTCGTCCAATTCCCGTACAAGTCGCTTTATCCTCGCTTCGTCCCTCTCCATCCAAAACCTTACCCTCCAATCTATTTTTTCCGTGGTCTAATCTGTCTACCCCATATACATAGTTTCATCATCCTTTCTCTTTCCACAGTGAGTTACAGGCAAGAGTGAGTACGTTTCTGCTCTATTCTTATTTCAGCGCGTTATTGTCATCTGTGCAATCAAAAATTGAGATGCAAACCTTAAAATGTCGACTATTATCTACCAGAAGGGTTTCAACATAACTTAACTTCGCTCGCCTATGAGGTTTGACTATCGTTAGTTCTTGCTATCAACGAGTCAAAACGATTTCTTGAAATTTAAGTTTCTTACGTCAAATGCAATTTGTTTGAGGGCATTTTCGTGCAAGCAAGGGCTGTCCGTTCAAATTGGATTGACCTTACCAGAAAAGGAACGACTTATCACCCATAAACCGTACACCACGATCTATTAGAAAGGGAAGTAACAGGAAAAGCTCGTTGTCATAAATTTGCTGGAAAGACCACAGCCAATATTTTCTGCAATTTGGGCCACAGGAACACACCTTTCACTGTAAGTAAGGAGTTTGAGGAAGACAGCCGGCGTCAACTAAGTAAAACGTCACTTCAAAATCTAACTGCACAAAGTACTTCGAGATTGCTGCTGTCACTCTTAGGCAAATTAGTATGTATGATTTTGAAGTAAAGATAGAGAATGAACTGTTCACAATTTTATGCTCAAGTTGTCGTCAAAATCCTAAATTTGGTTATTTCACAGTGTTGTTTGCAAAATACGACAAAGAACTGTACTAAACTGCGTGCTGCATGATTACTTTTTCCCTCTTCAATAGACGAGTTCACGCTCTTGAGTACATCATGGGTAATCAGGGCAAGATGGAGAGAAATTCAAAGGTTTGTAAGGAAGTTCAAAACGATGAAAAGTGTTCATAATATGCAATTGTTTTCCAAAACAGAAGGTATGCGCTCAAAGGTGCGGCAGAATAAACTTGGAGAGAATGGATGTTGTAGAAATTATTTTATTAAAAAGAGTTTGAGAGAATGTATGGAGACAAAAAAACAATATTTAGAAATTCCAAACAACGGATCTCGGTTGTGAACATGACTTATTTGTTTGGTTTATGAAGGCGAAACTCTATAAAGTAGAGTCATGTACAGTACATTGTGTATACTTTGCTTCGAATTTCCATACAAACCTTTGAATTTCCCGCCATGTTGTCCTGATTACCCATGATGCAATCAAGAGCGTGAACTCGTCTATTAAATCAAATTACTGTCATTGACTTAGTTGTTGTTCTTGTTAACACTACCGAATTCTCCCTCACCCTTGGCAGTTGTTGTTGACATTTCCTTCAGCTTCTGCACAGCAAACTCAAGTTCAGACTCTCGCCTGCGTCTCTTTGATCCGGTATCAATATCCGCAAGGAGACCACTGCTGCCACTGCTGCTACTCGCAGGACTAATCTGCTGATCTGTTCTCATTGATGCAGGGATTGGCTTTCGGGAATTTTGAGTTCCATTATAGATCTGGTTTCCTGAAAAAGGTCCTGAAAATCGGTTAGTAAAAGATTTATATTCTTAGTAATGTTCAAAACCCAAGCTTTAATTATTAGAATTTGACGGAGCCCAACACTGCCTTATAGCATTCACAGTATGAAGCCGTTGTTACACGTTAACACGTTTAGCTGAAACTTGTGTGCAACGGCGCTTGCGAAACAAGTTTCAGGAGACATTGCACCGTGTAACATGGTCGATATCGTAAAACCTTTTTGAACTTTCGCTGCGAAACAAGTTTCACGAAAAGTAGAACTGCTTTCTGCCTCTGTAAAACCGCAGTGGTGATAAAAACAGGAGTTTCACTATGTAACAGCACTTCGTGAAACTGGTCTCGTTCGTTCTTGTTACGCTACGCTGCGCAAGCCAATCAAATACTGGCTAAGGCCACGTAAACAACATTTCGAGTCCAGTTTCAACGTTCCCAAACGAGTTTCGACCTTTTATGTTACACGGTGCAAAGCTTTTTTTGCTTTGGTGTTACACATAAGTTTCAGCTAAATGTTTCAACGTGTAACAGCGGCTTGAGTGACTTCTTGCACACTGCATGCCTCCAAAGTCATCAAGAATATCGCTCCCCAAAAAGCATGATTATAACGATACACTTTTACTTTTTACGCTCGTTACAAATATATTCATCAGGGTAAAGTACCCACCATCATGGAATTCACTATTTGCACTTCCAATTGTGTGACTTCTACGCCTGGGATAGGTGTGGGCTTTTGAGTCAGTTATGTCTTCTTCTGTAAGAGGAGAAATTTCAGTTGTGAAGACGCAAAATCATAACATTGATGGGTCAATTTCAATTAAAAAAAACTTTCAAGTTATTTCATAACGGTTTAACGATGATGAGGTTAAAAGAGTCGGCAAGAAAGAACTGATTTCAAAAGAAGGCAATTTTGGAAAACAAATATCAATCTTTAAACAAAGTGAAGGCTGTTGATATTTGAATTCTATTATTTTGATAATTAAACAAAATACGTTTTGTTTCAATTATGCCTTTATTACCGAACATGAGGCTGAAAGTTCACCTTGTCTTGCCTCAAACTTCAGTGTTTACTCTATACAGCTATTTTGAGAAACGTTGTCAGAAAAAGTGCACGCGACAATCCTGAAAGGTATTGTGGGTGATTTTAAGTGCACTGTTTTTCAAAGAAATTTAAAAGAATCGTACCGGAGGCCACTGATATATGTTTGTGAGTGCTGAAGGAAAGTAACAAAAGTAGGTTCGACAGCTACAGTCGTTAGCAACAGTGTATTGATCATATCCCATATTACCTTTCGGGATTGTCGCGTGCACTTTATTCTTGACAAACTTTCTCGAAATAGCTATATACAAATTAGGGAAAACTACCTGTTCCAGGCTCTCAGTGGGTCACGACGAGTGAAATTGTGGCAAGGAGCATGGAACAAGCTAGTGAAAACTGGATTAGACAGTACATGTATTATGATTTACAGGAAGGTCTGTAGGAAAACAAGGTCAATAAAAACTTTAAAGCAACTTCAAACTTGACTGATCTTAATGAAGCACGGATCATTAGACCAATCAGTACACTGATTGATTTATTGAACAAATTAACCTTACTTTTAGTCACTAGTGGATCTGGTCACAAATTTTCAGCTCCACTTGAATGTCTTGAGACTGCCCTGCTGTTGGTTGTTCCTTTATCAGCAGTTCCTGATGCACAACATTCTCAGTTTTGCTTACTGAAATAATCGTTCCGTAGGGCATATTTATTAACGTGTTACAGTCAACTATACCTGAGGAAAACATTCCTGCTGCAAGAACTAATGAGCTGTTTGAGGCTGATCTTGTTGAGTTCTGAAATGACTGCATTTCCCCACCACTGAAAAGAGAGAGAAACAGTAATTACAGCAATTACAACATTTAATCTTTAAAAATACGCTTTCTGTTATATAGCCTTCCAATGGTGAAAGAAAAGCTGAAATTGACCTTGTTCGTTTTCAAACATGCTGTCTTTCTTTTGGCTAGCTCCCATACGAACAGCATTAATTACATAAGAAAAGCAACAAGGTGTGTATCGAAAGATGGACACCCAGTTTCCTCACTGCTACCTGGTGGTCACAAGCTTGCCTAACCCTGAAAAAGTGCCCTTGTGTTATCATTGTAGAAGTATACATGCATGATTACATTTTGGTTAAACTGTTAGGCACTGCTTGAAAATAATGCTATTCCCTAAGAACGAGCCAAAGTTCATTGAAAACATGAAATAGTTTGAACAAAAATGAAATCATTATGGGTTTGTGACAGCTTTAAACAAAAAGAAACTCCAATAGGAGAGGGAAAAGGAAGAGAAAACAGTACCTGTCAACTGAAAATGATGATCCTCTCCATGAGCCATCAGAACTTGGACTGGAAACAATCCTCACCTTTAAGGAGGGCAACAGAATGATCAAAATTCAAACTCCATGACAACAAGATCTTAAATGAAGTGCAACCTTAATTTAATGAAAAACGCTAGTGCTGTTGTGGTGCACAAGGGTTGATGACTGACTGAGACGTTTGATGAAGATTGTAGACTGACCTCCGAAACGGAAACAATGCACCACTCTACGTTCATTACCTGACTGTGTGAGAGTGGGTCAAACCAGACATTGGTTGATCTCTGGAGTCTGGGAAGAACCTGGAAATTCAAGCAAACAAAAACAGAACCATGATAAACTCAACGGACATCTTGGAAATACTGGAACTGTTGCATAAATATGGGTTCCAGCAACTATTTCTTTCAATTTTGTCAAATCAATATTGTCCCTGTTACCTATAGCATCAGATTATTTCACTCACTCATGGCAGACCACTGAGGTGAAAGGGCACGAATAATCACTATCACAGTTTAAACCATTTTTCATAACACAACAAAGTACAACATGAGAACCGCACATTGCTCAGGATAAAGAGGCAGGCCTTTTATTAAGCCACGCAATTTTCCCTTATTTAGCCTTATGGTCACTTATTTTCATCACAAATATTAACAATAAAAGGTTACACCATGTTTAACCAATTGAATCCTGGGAGTAAGACTTGACAGATTTGACTGTCTAATGCCAGAGGATTTGACTTGTCAACTAGGGGCATCTTAGAGCCCCTGAGGGGTCAACAGGTTAAATGACTTTATAGCACCATCATCAAATTTGGAAAATTTTCCTCTCATTTGATAATGGTGAAACAAAATGATTGACACCTTGATAACCTTTTATTTTGAATTCCTGTAAATGAGTTTTATAAAATCCAACTCGATTGGTACTAGTGCATGATCATTAAATTATTATTGCAATAAAAATGACAACCACTACAGCACTGTAAAATCCTAACTGATGGCAAATGATATTCCAGTCACCTCCCATACAGTCATAGTAATAACAATATTGCTTTTTCCAATACATACCACATGATCTTGGCTTTCTGGAATGAATTCTCCCTCACCCTTCAAAGAAAACAAAGAGCTTGCTCATTCAAGACAGTTGACATAGGACTAAACTCAAAATTAGTTTGTACACAATGATAATTAAGTTGCATGCAAGGTTGGTTTTCTGGATTGGTCACCCACACTGTTGACTTCAAATCAATATTGATTTTCCGATGTTTTTCTCATAGGCGCCCCAAGCTTCCTGCGAGGGAAAGCCTACAAAATGATGACGTTACCAAACAAAGACAGACAAAGACTCGTTACCAAGCCACAAACAAAATTAATACTCATAACCAAGCGGAAACTGAATGGTCACCGTGTGGTGTTGTGTGTGGAAGAGGATCTTTTTCATTGTTTTAGTGATTCATTTGGGACACTTACAGCCGCATGACCTCTCTGGCAGCGCTTCAATTGAGTGGCAAGCGGATTGAAATGAAAGAAAAATCTTTGCCTGTGAATTCTACGGGGGAATTTTAACTGCAGGAACATTTTAACCAGGAATATTTGACTCAATTTAGTGGGCTTGTGAGAATTCAGTGTTCAGCCTTGGTATTTCACTGTAACTGTTGACAATCGAGGAACTGATAATGGCTTAATTTGCGTCGAATCTGGAAAAAACACACAGGAAGGAGGCAACCCACAATGGCAATAAGGTTAGGAATTTTATCGTAAAATTATCTTTTCAGGTCTTTTATCCAGATTCCCATACAGATCCTTATAACTTTGTCGGCTTTCCCTCACAATGAGCTTGGGGTACCAGTGTTTCCCTTACCGAAGTAATGCTGCAACGTAATACTTTGAAATATTATTAGACTTTCCTTCATTCCAACGGGATTGATACTCGTTGCAGTCATCAGCATGTCTTACTGAGCCACTGCTCAGTGGAAGACTAAAGGCGCTGTGTGTTGAAAATGAATGTGCAGAGACATTTGCTCGCCGATCTGCCAAGTTCACAGGCCCACTTGTATTAGCAAAGGAGCTGGCCGTGAGATTGTCACGGACAGTAACAACTGTGTTCACCTAAAGCAAACTACCGCTCTTTTAGTTTGTTATTATAATTATTATTTCATCACTCTATTGGTTAGGTATACTTGTAACATATTATTTTAAAAGCTAAAGGTGCTTAAATGTAAAAGACGGGGTTAAAACAAATCGATAGCTGTGTTTGCAAAGTTGAGAAATATCCAGATGTTTTCGGTATCACCTTGTTGAAGTTGAATAGTGAAGCAATCCTTTGCGATAAGAATCAAACACAAATTCACTCTTTCCAAGCTAAATGGCTATCCTCTGTTACTTCATAGGCTTTTAACAACCTCGTAAAAAGTTAAAAGAAGCTGAAAACACCCATTGGCGATTCTTTTCACCTGGCTCTTTTGCATCTATTAAATGCGACTAAATACAGCATGTTTCATGATCCATTCCAGATTGTATGAAAGTTTGAAAAGTTTTGGAAACAATCCTTGTTTTCAGTTATCACAAACTGAGGCATTCGTAGCTGTTTATACAGTTGAGGACTCTTCAGATATTTAAAAATGACCTGGAGTAGCCTGCCAATGATAACGCATTACTCTTAGATAAAAATGTAACACCAATTCAGTCATTATTTCCAAACAAGATCAGAAAGCAACTGATTGCAACAGAACTCCCATTTTGTAAGCATTATATCCACGACTTCTTCACAGTTGTCCTTTGATTATTTTTCCATGCAAAGAAAATGTTTTGACTTGTTCTACAGTAGTTAGTCCCAATAAAACATTCCACTGACTCAAACATAAACACCAACACAAGTCAACAATCACCTTCAATCCTCAAAGTGAACTGTAATAAAATTACAACCAAGGCTGGTGTGGAAACTGTATTATATTAGTAGCTTAAAATCACAAGCATCAAAAAGAACATGACAGTCCTTACCCTGACCATGTGAAAAGGTTGTACAGGGATCTGATGATCTTGATGGAATCCTGGAGGAGGTGAATTACGACCTGTGGTATGAATACTGCTGGATGACATGTACGAGATGTAGCTGTACCTTGAGAGACTGGGAGTGTTGGGTGGGTCCCCAGCAATGTAAGCAATCTCATCTGGTGTTGACTGTGATCTAGAAAGATGCCTAATTTTATTATTAACATAAATTCTAAATCAACAATATTAGAACCCCAAAATTCCTAACAATTACTTCACTTTGTTTCCTGCATTTTGCAAAACATCTTATTTATGGGGACCAGGTACAGGGAAAGGGGAAGTCAGGATAAGACTGAGTCAACGACTTTGCAATTCCAGTGGTACAGGGATGGCGCAGTGGGGAGAGCACTCCCCTCCCACCAATGTTGCCCGGGTTCGATTCCCAGACTGCACGTCATTATGTGGGTTGAGTTTGTTGGTACATGTAAAGCAATACTATTTTTATCTTAACATCATCTGTGATTCCTCAAAAGTCAGTATGTTAAATACAGCTAATCCTGCAACATGCAAATTGTACAGTCAAGTACTGTTTATATCTTTTAATCGAAAAAAATGATCAACAACATTCTCTTCCCTTAGATATTTTGCCTTACTCAGTAACCTTGAATTCTGTAAGTTTCTTCAAGTACAATACAGTGACAGTTTACAACAATCGAGTTTCACATTTTGACTGAACCTGAATTGGATAAAATTAATGATACTTCACTGATCTTGTGATGAGCATGACTTGAAGTTTGACCTTAATTTTGCAAATAATCAAAACTAACTAATTAATCTCGTTACAATGCTTGTTGACCAGTACGTAACATTTGGGACACTAATGACCTTACCTATTTCCCAAGCCATATCTAGTTGGTCGTCCTCTTTTCTAAGGTAAAGAAAAGAAAACAGTCAAGTGTTTAATAATTTGACTTAATGTGACATGAGACAGAAGATGCAAAGTTAAATTATTGTCTCTTAAACATTACGTTATTTTAAGCCAAGGAATAGTTAATTCTCACACACTGAATGCCATTCGTCTGCCACACAAGAAACAGACACGTGATAACCTAACTCAGGCCCAGCCCCCCTTCACTGTGTGAGAACCTCATTTCCCGCCTCTTTTGCAAGCTCAGCCGGCGGGAAAGCCATTATATCAATGCAAGCATGGCAATGAGTGAGGTACAAAAACAGAAGCTTACAGGTTCAGGTGTAACTTGAAGCATGCAGTACCTTTCACTGTGTGTCATGCAGGGTGAAAAGCAAACTTGCAACCTGTATTTAAATTTTTCCATTATTGAAAGCTACATGTAGCTATCAACTTGCTGAAAGGCTTATTACCTACTCTATACAGTGTAAGTAAACTTTATGAAAAAGCTAAAATAAATTATTAAAAAAAAAACTCTACTCTGTACAAAAAGGATACTTCCTGTCACCCAATCAAATTAATTACATAATAACCCTATCTAGGCTTTAACCATGTTTTACTTACATAAAATGGCTTGCTTGCAATACCAAAGAGAGATCCAATTTTGGGATTACTTGGGGGATGCATTCCTGTCTTTTGCTGGCAGGAATTCTCCGTAACTCCATTAGGCAATGACAAGAGAATTCTCAGACTTGTAAGGTGCTGACTGCGATCCAAAATCTCAATAGCTTTGTCAAGGTCTGACTGGTTTAAAATAGGAATTGCATTTGCAATCTAAGGAGGGGAAAAAGAAGTTGGCTCAAAAATTGAAGATTAACCTTAAAATGCTAAGGGTGCGTTTGATTGACCATATTAAGGAATAGGAATACATGGAATAGAAGTTAGAAATCCTTTGTTCTTATGGAGATTCACACGAAAATTGTCAAACACTTGCTAAAATGCTACTTTAAACATATCTTTATCATCCTTGTTGCTTCAAAATGCCAGATATACCGTTTTCAATCATCACTTTATATATTATTCCGGAATAGGGGCAATCCAACACGCCCTAAATATAACAATAATAATATTATTACTACAATAAATTATAATATTTTATTATTTAAAGACTCCATAGATGGTTTTCACAGTGACTTCATCAAATTCTAAATTCAAAACGGCGAGGTGCTTTGAATTTGTATCTTTTGGAGGTTGAAGATGAGCTAGCAATAAATCTTTTTGCAAGTTTCGAGTTCCATGACATCTTTCATTTTGAAAATACAGCATTTTGAATTTCCGAATTGTCACCTTGCAACACCATGATACAAAGTTATTTGGCTGAAAAAAATGTTTAACCCATTGACTCCTGGGGGTTCTCCACTGACGAGTAAAATAGACCGGCATTAGACAGAGTAAAATACTAATAATGGCCGGTTTAGCAGTGAATGGGTTAATTACCCACTGAAGTGTTTTCCATCCCAACCCTTCCTACACAACTGCCATCCAACAAGCCTCTTTACCCATCCCACACACAGCCAATCCAACATTTCCTGAGCCAACTGCTCTCTGACTCATAGACAGGCACTGACAATACACGTACATGTAAAATGACCAGAAAAAGTACAAATGGCAGGATGTACGGTGTACCTCATTTCCCACATAATTCATAGAGAGTTCCTGTCCATACGCTGTCTTCACTTTTATCAGCAGTTCTGTCAAAATGACAGGTCTGGAGACTGGAATAATTCTGTGGAAATCAAGAATGGCTTAGGTTAGGGTTACCCTAACCCTAACCCTAACTAAGGTTACAGTAGTTGCGGTAGCTGTGTCTGTCTGGTGTATATGCCTCGATAGGTAGGATGTTTTTGTGGGAACAAAGGAAACTGCAAAAATGGATTCAGAGTGTAAACTATTGACAATAAGAAAAGACACTAAATTCCAGGTGAAAATGATTCTTGCTTATGGGAATTTCAAATGCCCCTCATCAGGAGGAACTCACAGACAAAGTAACAGCTCCAAAAGGAAGTTTTTTTTTTTTTTTTTTTTTAACAAGTTTATTGACCATTACACATGTTACATACCAAAAAAGAAATAACCGAAAAGAAATGAAATATATATGCAAAGTGATACGAAGTGATAAGGTCAAAAGGGAAGGTGCGAACGGGACACGAGGACCCATGCGAGGCACCGCCCATGATATAATTAAAACACGATTAAATTTAAAAGACACTAAAACTAGGGATGACAGGGGCAGGATCGTACAATTGACCAGGTACAGGCCAGAAATCCCACCATTCCCAATTACATGTAGGAGTCACCAAACAATGCTTGGGAAACTGTACCTACATGTTTGTGTACTACATCTTGGGCACACAATAATGTCTGTCTCCCTGTACTCTCTAACAAGAAATAAAATTAATAATTCAGAGGTTACCTCTTTTCTCCCCTGAACTCAAACTTGATGCGCACTGTATTGGACTAAAAGAACAGAGAGAGATGTAATGCACTTTATTCTTTCTGTCATTTAGTAAATAAACCTCAGTGGTAGCTGGCATGTTGGCTGACAATGCCTGCGGCTGAGATGCAAACCTTTGAGAGTAAAATTAAATTTCGAGGACAATCTCTTAGCCAAGGACATTATCAGCCAACATACCAGCAAGCCAGAAAGGGGTTTATTTATTTTATAACCCTCCCATTAATTTACATATCAAGCAAAAACCCACTCGTAAAAAGCCAGTGTTGATCTGATGGTGATGCTTTGTGTTTTTTCGATGGACTGTTCAAAATTTGGCAAGAAAGAAAGCGTGTCGGTCTCTGGAAAAAAATCTAATCAATTTAATTGTCAATGCGTGTCAAAAACTAAAAAACTAGGCAGTTTTTTGCTTAACTGAGAAAGAAATTTCAACCATGAAAGGACAGAATGTGCAAAGTCTGGATGACTCCTGTCAGTGTTTTCCAGTGGAGCTGTAATTTTTCTCTCCCTAGACCGGTTGGTTAATTTCATAGTTCGTAAACACAGTGTATTAAATTCTCTACTCTACAAAATTACTCGGTTAAAGTTCATGTTACCGTAGGATTAAGCCTCTAAAGTCTGCTCATAACTTTTCTTCAACTTCAAAGACATTGAGAACATATTTTTTTACTTTCTTGTACATTCTGGAACACCATTTGCAACCACCTTTTTAATGTCACACCACTAGACTCCAGAAAACAAGTTTGTATTTTTCCATGTAAAATGAAAACTCTTCTGCTGCCTTTTCTCCGCTGGCATGGTTTCTTTTCAACAGACATGATTGCTACAGCAATTCACAGGGTAAATATCCATGCAAACGGGGGTTTTTGCATGAGAAATGTCCTGTGAGTTTGCACCATGAGACATAGATTAGCCAAATCGACCAAAAATTCATGGGTTATAAGTTGCGGTATACCATAGTACAGTGTACATGAACCTCTGCTATCAATAAATTAAATGCTGACATGCTCAGAATACAGATGTGTAGTCTGATCTCTGTCCATTAAAGAATGCCCAAACAACACTAAAATCGGGCATTTTTGTTATTATTATTTTTCATCCTAGCAATTTATTTTGTGTGGTCAATAGAATACATGTAGAAGCCATGGTACATGTGAGCCTGCCCCAGAAACTGAAGCCTCGTAAATACTCTAAGCACCCTGTGCCTGAATATGTATCAGATGATTATTTTTGTTGCTTATTGGCTTTCAATAACATTCAAGCCACAAAAAGCCCTTTCATTTTTAACACATTAACAGCTATTAAGCACCCCCAACTGGAAAGTAAAATCTAAAAGTCTTAAACTCTCAGGTGGGAAAGGGTTATGAAAAAATGCAACATGAACATTGTCAAATTTGCTGTGGATCAACAAACTGTGATTTATCATTGATAAGAAGACATGTACTGTAATACTGAGGTCCATTTGATCAATTTTCTTTTCCATTAAGAAATTATTTCTGCATAAGGAACAACCAATATGATTACCTTGTGTTCAGGCATGAGAAAGTTGTTTGTATTCTGTTGCTTTTGACCATGTGATATCGTTGAATCACTCCCAGGACTGAGGTACCCACTCTCCAAGTCATCATCTGTCAAAAGAAGAGTTTTTGTAGTATTACACAATGTACAAGAAGCAAAAGAAGAGCCCAAACACTTCTCTTAAGGCAGAACTCATATTTGCATTTTAGTATTCTCTCCCATACAGTCCTTGGACATGGAATAGGCAGGATCAAACCTTTTCTGAAGAACCTTTTCTGTGAATAATGAAGCACAAAATAGACGACAAGCTTTCTTTCAAGTAATTCTTCACTGTCACATTTCCACTTTTCTCTACCTGAAGACTGTGCTGAGTTGAGTATAAAATAAATGTAAACAGCCAGACAACTGAGATGCAACTTCAGTAAAGACAGATGCATTCAAGGCCTTCGATTCTTTCAATGTTTGTTAAACCCATACATAATTTGCCATTTGGTTTCATTGTTGTACATAACATGACATTTAGTAAAATATTGGAAACAAAGATCTGACTGCGAAAGATGCAATTGTTGTTGAATACCATTACTCGTCGCTTTCAAGATTACAGATATTTATTTTTCACTGCCTGTTTTGTTTATCCAATTGATGTTCCATTCTTGAGCTCCGTAAGAGTATATTTTGTTTTAAGTTCCACCAAAACACCTTTCGCGTAACAATGACTTCGACGCCATTGCAGGTGAATTAAATATTCTACTGTGTCCACCAGATAAATCTAGGCATTTCTACTACCCCCTTAATCCCACCAAAAATATGCCCAGAAGACTCTACACACAAAGACAATACAGGTCATTTTGTTGTTTACATTAATTTGCAACCAAACTAGGCCATTCGTTTCAACCTACATGTAGGTCAACTTGTTTCAACCTAGATCAAGTTTAGGATACTTTTTGTATTGGTAAAACAATGACCTGTGACCTGTGTTTTGTACCTGCTCCAAATTGACCTATTGTAGGTTAAACAACTTGATCTACTGTAGGTTGAAACAAGTTGACCTTGTCTGAAACAAAATGGCCTAGTTTTGTTGCAAATTAACCTAAGGAACAAAATGACCTGCAACATACACATAAGCAATTCTCAACTAATCAGTCATGGGATTTTGATGTCAAATTCAGGATCACAAAAAAAGTAATAATTTTTCTCAAAAACTTTAATTAATTAATACTACAACAGTACTACTACCACTACTACTACTACTACTACTACTACTACTACTACTACTAATGATGATGATGATGATAATAATAATAACAATAATATCAGGAAAATATATTTTTTTCATTACTGTATGTAAGTACCACTCAGTAATGCAATATTTCCTAAATATTTTACATGAAAGTGCAGATATAACAAGAGTGCAGTTTGTGGTCTTCTTTAAGTGACATTCTCAGATAATCATTATTTTTCCCTCTCATGAGGTATACTGGGTCAAGTTCACATCGGGTACCTCATCAGAATCAGAATAACTTGAAACCTCTTTTGTCTGAAAATTATTCACTCAGATAAACAGGGATTATGATTTTTTAAATTCCATTTTGTGGTAATAAATTGTCATAAAATAACACTGACAGATGTGCATTCATAAGGATCAACCTATATACAAAACAGTTTCAGTTTTAAAAAGTCCAAAATTTTAGCTATGACACACAAGAAAAAATTCTCCTTAACTACAGGTAAGCATGTGTATTGAAGAATGTAACAGTTATCAATTTTTTTTTTCTTGCTGCTGTTGCTACTAGAAAGCAGTCTAGTGTCAAAGACAATAATACTGTGATTGTTGTACTAAACTGTTATGTTTCAAGACTGATGAATAAGAAATCCCACTTTATTCCAGACTTAATTCAATATAGATAGATAAAAGAAATCGGTGAAGACTACATGTAACAGCTTAAGGGGAAATCTTGTCAAAGCAAACTGCTGTTTACAAGAAATTCACCTATGAGCAACGTTTTTGCCAAATATGGAAGCAAGATTCTCTCTTCGGAAAATAATTACGTTAATGGAAGTTAAAAATTTACCTCTTGAGAGCTTCATGAAGACTCGCTGATTGCACAGTTTATACAAACAACACACACGAAGTCTTTGATGCTTTTTGGAAAACATAACACTTCCTTTTCAAGCGAGCTAGCTTTGGTCATGTGACCAAAGCTTCTCAATGAATTCGATCCGTGATCAAAGTTGCTTCGATTTGAGATCTCTTCAAGTCTAAACCCTGTAAAACACTTTTGCACATTAAAATGGTTTTATAAGCTTCGTTATAACCAAAATAAATTTATTTAATACTCAATGTCTGAAACGTGCGTTTCCTAAAATAAAAGCCACCACAGAGTAAACCAAGACACAAACCCTCCTCAAGTCAAACTCCTGCGGCGGGCAGTTTTGTTCATCTGCAAAGCTGCTGTATTTTGTTGGCATAATTTTTGGGTATGAAAAAGTCGTCATGGTATTAATTAGTTTGTACATTTTTTCACGACATCAAATTCTCGTGAAGTTCTGCAATTGACACGATCGTTAAACTAGCCACAATACGAAACCGACACAACTGCTTCTCAAGTGATTTTCTAAGTCGTGATATCAAACTAACAGTCTGTTAATATCAGCGTTGTATTCAGAAAATGAAGTAGAAATTGAAAACAAGCTATGATCTACAGACAGCTCACAGCGAAGAATAAAGCTAAACAAACTTCATTTACAAACCAGTGTAGGTTTGAAAAATACTTATCTCTAGGTGATTCGATAAAGAGAGCAAAACGAACACTTAAAAAAATACCCGAACAGACAAATCATCATAACAACAATATCACGACTTGTAGTCTTCGTTTGATAATGGCAATAGACCGACGACCAGAAATATGGTGTGTGTTGTTTCAATAGAGTGTTAGCTAAGGAGATAGGCCGTTTGTTCCAAACAAGAAAAAATATTTTCATTTAGAAATATTACAAGTGCAAAGTTTACATTCCATGGGAAAGTTTCCCACGTTCTGGTGTTCAGACGGAATGGCCGGTGCCTTTACACGACCACTGTCGGAATTACTCGATAACAATGTAGATAAAATATGCCTCCTCACCCATTTCATATAATCCTGTTCTCAGTGCGATTTAGTATGTTAACGGGGAATTTTTCACTCCAGTACACTTGATTGCACACACAGATCACTTCATTGACTTCGGCTGGATCGCCGATCTTCGATGAGAGCCTAAATGTACGTAAAGAAATTAACAACCCGTTGGAGCTGAAATTAATTATTGTTCTTTCATCTTTCACAGAAAAAAATAAAGAACAGAAGCTTATAGAATGACATCTTAAAAGTCAGTGAAAGGCAAAAAAAACAAAAAACAAAAAAACATTATGCTTATTCAACCTGAAATAAAATAGCTATGTATATGATTAGTTTGGACCTCAGCGACTTCGAGAGCCTTCGAGGTTGTAAGCAACAAAAGATCAGGAACCTACGTGGATCAAATATGCCACCTCGAAGCGATAACGATTCTCGTCTCTGCATAACTATTATGGCTGCGGAAAGAAGATAAAGAATCCATGATTTGCTTTCAAACCTTGGCTGATAGAAACCCTCTTCACAGCTCGCGGAATGATGTCTCGCGCCAGTCTCAATCTTTACAAACTACACGCGGTCAAACTGGTCGGAAAAGGCAATGGACTTCCAGTCTATTCTACAGGGCCCGGTTGTTCGAAAGCCGATTAACGTAATCCAGGATTAGCGTAAGGCTATCTGTGATCAACATAAGAAAGAAAATATAAATATTGTGCCGGGTTCAAGTTTTCCATAGAACGTGTGATTTTGCTCATTTTACCCCGCGGATTTTCAGAGAACAAGGAAAAACTGTTCAAAACTTCAAAACGCGCGTGCGTAGCCAACTCTCGTTAACGTGCTGTCATAGATGGCTGTTCACGACCGTCTGGAAATACCCTGTGCTATACGCCTTGGGGAGTCAGGATGGAAACTGATAATCATAACGTCTTCATTTATGCGATCATATATTTTTGAAAGTCTACGGTGTATCGGCCCGGCTCTTGCTCCAAATATTTTAAGCAAGAGCCGATACAACGTAGATTTGATTTTAGTAGTGTACTATATCTCGGCTGGCCAAACCAGCCTTCTTCAGGCACAATGAGAGTTTACATTGAATTGCTTCTATGTACATATATATAGTAAATGGATGTTGACGTAGTACTGGAAAAAATGTGATAAAACATGGCAGTTACAACGAATTTGAATTCAAATACTAAGAGTAACGGAAATTAAACGGAAATGACTCTAAATAATAAACTGAAAGCGAAAAAAGTTTCTTCGCGGATATTAAGACCGTTGGGATCAATTCCGGGGATCAATTGTCCTGCCTTTTGAAATTAAAAAAAGCTTCCCTGGCCTTTACGGATCGAGTCTCTGTTAGAAAATATTTTTTCGATAGGAATTAATTGCATGTCCTTAGAGAAGTTGTGGGGAGAGGAGAGGAAATGTTCTGCGACTGTAGTAGGTTTGGATTTGGTGTTAGCGTTATCTAAAGTGCGGCGGTGTTCTTAAACGTCGTTTAGTTTCTCCTATGTACTGCAACCAAGCCCCTCGTTTCGACAGCGCGCCATTTCAACGGAAGAGCCTGCTTGCAGGCTTTTACAAAACAAGCTCTTGAGTAAAACTCACTCGTTTCTTCTTTAAGTTAAATAGTCTGCTCTGACCGATGTTTTCCTGCATGTCATGCATGTCTTGCAGTTGCACTAAGAAAACGTTTATTGCACACATTAAGGAAGGGACTGAACATGTTGTTTCCGCTTCATAATTTCTCTTCTTTTCAGTCTAATCTGATGCCAGGTCAAAAGTTTTTTTGGCTTTACGTTTGCACCAAAAAGTAACGCTAAAGCCGGGAGTTAACAATAATAGGCAAGCCAAACGGAGGCGACCAAAACTTCGAGCCAGGATTCGAGCTAAGACCCGAGCCAGGATTCCAGCCAGAATTCGAGCTAAGATGAGCTTTCTCCGCTATTTATTCTCGAATCTCTCGGTTAGGTTAGGCCTATTTGCGTTGGTTCAAGTCTAGTTAGGTCTAGTTAGGGTTAGGGTAGGTCTCGGTTACGTTAGGTTAGGTCTCGAATCCTGGCTCGGATCCTAGCTCGGATCCTGGCTCGAATCCTGGCTCGGATCCTGGCTTTATCTCAGCGAAACGACAGATGAAGAAAAATAGCATATTATATGCAAGTCTGAATTTCGAATTCTCAGCGAAAGATTAATGACAATCGATGTTACACAACACGATGAATCCGGAACGACCTTAAAATCTAATAAAAGCCTTTTCCAGCGTAAAATTTATTGAAACAAACAACATATTTGCTATTAGAGTCCCAAAACCCTTCCTATTTCAATATTGCGTGCGTGCAAACAAGAAACACAATCCGTCTTGAAATTTCAATCTAACAGTTCATAATCAAACCCTTTTCTGAACTGAGAACCTTCTCCGTGAATAATGAAGCACAAAATAGACAACAAGCTTTCTTTCAAATAATTCTTCACTTTCACATTTCCACTTTTTTCCGGCTACCTGAAGACTCTGCAGAGTTGAGTACAAGATAAATGTAAAACAGTCAGACAACTGAGATGCGACTTCAGCAAACACAGATGCATTCAAGGCGTTCGATTCCTCTAATGTTCGTTAAACCCATACAGAATTTGCCATTTGGTTTCATTGTTGTACATAAGATGACAGTTAGTGAAAAAAAAAAAATACGCGCACAAGACTCTACGCGCAAAGACAATACTTAGCAGGGGAGTGACAGGTTTCCATTTTCTCGACACGGGAAAAAACGAAGAAATTCAACTCACTTTCTGACTGGGTTGCAACCCAGTAATTTCGCCGCTACAGATCAAGCCAATTGATTCAGATTATTGTCCACGGTTGCTTGCTTGAAAACTCTGTATCATGAGGGTCCATTTTTTAAACTACCTAATTTTTTTTCGGGCTACTTCATTTTCTCCTATCTTTAAAATCGACTTCCAGCTTACCGGTAAATATCTGGGGCGCTGGAAAAACCGGGGAGAATTTCCTGTTAAAGGAACAGGGAAAATTTCCCTCACTCAAAACGAAATGGGACAACCGTGTTCCTTTTGCACGGAGTCCTTTTTCTTTCTTTAAAGACATGGTACTAGAATCCGCGCTTTTAGTTCATAAAGGAGCATGGGACTAGTGGGACGCAGCAGATTGTGCCGGATTTTCCGATCATTTCGGCAAACTGAAAACGAGAGAAGAGGAATACCTACGAAGCAAGAGAGGATATCCTTCTCCCTTGCTATGGAAAAGTCTGTTCCATTTGATTTAGGCTATCCCCTATACCCTTTTTTTTCTCCGTTTAGCGTCGTCCGACCGACCCAAATTTTTGTCATTTTCCAAAAAAGAAAAAACTAAGTAACGACGTTTTTAACCCATTTTTATGTCGCATAGGAGTTTCGGTGGTTGATCCTTTTTCCCACGCTGTCTTAATTTTGTAACCAGATCCACCAACTTTTCCACCATATTGATTTTGGGTTCACGTCTTGTTGTTTTCCTGGCTCCACAGCTATGATGCTGGGGTACCAGGCCTCCGATTCCGAGAATGCTAATTTTTTTTTTTAGTTTTGTTTTTCAATCCGACCGACCAACCCAATATCTGGAAACGCATTCGACAGTAAACGAAAAAAAGGGGATGGCCTTACCCCCGGAAACCGGGTTTCCATACAAAAGGAAAGCGCTCCTAGCTCAGTCCCCTTCAGCTGAGTCGTCTTTGGTGACCGTCGTTGCTGGTTGCGAGTTCGAGGTCCGTACTGTAAGTTACGGACCGAGTTTTTTCCCTCTGATTTATGGCCCAAGCGCGAAGCGCTTCGCGCATGGGCCATACATCAACGGGAAAAAAACGAGGATTCGTAACTTGCAGTACGGACCGAGAAAGCGAGGTTAGTAAGATATTTATTATATCTCAGAGGTTAATCCGGCACGCGGGCAAGGAAACTAGTTGAAGTCAAGCGGAAGGTTCAACTGCCACAAAGATTGTCGAGTCAAAACCCGAAAAACTAAATCTTCTTGGCTGTTTGAATAGTTGCTTGCTAGATTCAAACAGTTTTACAAGTTTATGTAACAGAAACGACATGAAAAACTTGCTAGATAATGTTTTATCGAAATTTAAACATTAGCGGGCTCCAGGCTGTACTGTAGAATGCGGCCCGCTAATTTAGCCAATCACAGCGCGCGTACTATCTGAGAGATATAATAACAGGTTTTATAACATTAGTTGTGTGACGGAAATATCTGTATAAAAATATTTTTTGTGTAGATTACAACTAACTGACCCCAACTGTTAAACATCTCTTCTGGTAACCAATCCTAATGTCTCAGTGCAACACAATTTCATGTACGCCCTTAGTAATATGGGGTATTTTATCAAATGCCCTTTTTCGTGTACTATGGTATGTATGGTTTTTAGTCTATGCCATTTGCAGAGCTTGTGTTACTTGGGAATCAGTATCATCAAACATCGTATTTGCTCCTGCAAACGCGAGAAGGGAAGAAAAGGCTTCATTATTCGGAAGATGACGGAACGGGCAATGCACTGTGCAATGAGGGGAAGTGGTGGCAATAAGGACGTGGTGACATATAAGGGTTCCAAAGTAAGATGCTGATGGCTATAAAAATCACTATGTGAACATTTTCTATAATTTTTAATGCAGTACGGAAATACACAAATCACTTCAAAGCTAACTTCGTTTCTATTTCTTACAAGCACTGTTAGTTCTCTTAATGCAAGCACCTTGCTTAGACGAGATTTGAAGTCCACAATAACGAGGGATATATAAGTAACCCAAGCGATTTTAAGCTTAACTTCTGTCTAAGGTTTTAGCAATCTCCGACACATTTGGACTACTGAAGGCTTGTAGAAAAACCACATTCATTACGAAAACAAGTGACAAAAATACTGATAAAGCTACGGTGCTTTTGTCAGAGGTGGAAGGTAACGTTTGCAAGAATATATTGTTTTGCCTATTAAGCACATCTAGAGTGGTTCGCTGATCACGCAAAGCTCACCTACTTTCCGGCGAGGGACTGGAAAAAAGAAACTTTATATGAGTTTGCAGTTCTTTTTAAATTCCAGTACAACAAAAAAACCAGCTCCCCAAAGAAAGCAAGATCTTTGCTATATTTAGTTTTGTTACTAAAATAACGTTTAACCACTTTTTTGAAACTGAGTTCATTAAATCAAAGGTCATTCTACAATGACGCCTAATGTAAGACTTCGAAGTTTGAATCAATCAACTCGGCAATACGTGCCTTGTAAACCATCAATCGAACTCATGGTATAATTGTTAAATAGAAATATATCACGTGACCATATATACACATACAATAAAAATTTAAGAAATTTACGCACTTAAAAGAATAAGCATGCTTAAAGGTGCTAGGTCACGCAATTTCAGGCAATTTCAACACTGATCGAATGGTCATAGAATTAACTAAAATATCAAAATAACTGTTCAAAACTATAGAAGAACTCTAACAAAACACAGGGAAGCCAAGAAAGGACATGGATGGACAAAACTGGAGAAGATTGAAATGGATTGAATTTGGGTAAATTTGAAAAACGTCGGCCCACCTTTTTTCAAATTTATATCATTCAGTCTATATCAAAATGTCATTTACAAAGCTGGAAAATCATTCTCAGTCGTTACGTGGCCGTGATTTTGCAAATGCAAGACTCTTGCTCTGCCAATTTGACGTTTAGAGCTCATAATTAACAAAATTAAACAAAATTACCTAAAATAGCGTGACCTAGCCCCTTTAATTTTCCCCTTGACTCAAAAACTGGTGCATGGGAAAACTGGTGAGCAAAATTAACTTCCTAGTCAGGCTACACTGACCGGGGCAGAACGGCGAGATGAGCCCCACCATTTAACGACAAAGTAGTTAAATCTGTTCATTCGACAACTGATTTTAAAATTCAACTGCATGTATCCCGTTATTCCTAATATGGCGCTTGTCTCAAGAGTCAGAACAATTTTTCCTACCCGAAACATATTTTTAAAACTAAGCAATCCTCTTATTAGGTCTTTTTGCGACTGGAAAAATTCTTACTAAAGTTGTCTTGATGTATCGCAAAACGTCTTTCACGCCTTAAAACTAAATTCCTCCGAACCGCTTTTTTCAATCGGAAGAGGGGCTCCTTAGCGCTATCAAACAAAATCAAGATATAAAAGGCATAGTAGTAGAAGACAAAGAAATTAAATGCATCGCCTTCGCCGATGACTTACTTAAGTGATAAGGAATCTTATGGTTGTCTTAGTTCCTTATTGAACACATATGGTACTTAAAGTGCCCATAACCTAAAAAGTTTTATTTTCTTATTTGAAAGTCCATATTAAAAAATGAACTTTGGCGAAAGAATTTTTCAATTCCAGCGAGAGGCGAATTTTCTACGACTTTTTCAATCCTATATTTATTTGGTATACCCCTTCCGCTGGTCAGGACCTCACGGGCTCGCTGGGACGTAGATTAAGGAATGCTTGTTGGCGTGGGTCTTATCTTTTCTTAATAATCAACGCCAAGGTATCGCTCAGCGATCGTTTTTGGTTAGGGTTAGGGTTAGGGTTAGGCATTTTCAAGGGAATTATTCCTTACTATACTGTTTATATCGCTATTCCTTTTTCACTTGAAGTCACGAGTTCCTTAATCTACGTCACAGCAGTATTGTGACCGGGAAGAATCGATAGAAGACTAAGGCGAATGGTGAGCCAAAATGCCGGCAAATTTGAACGTTCTCTAATTTCATTTTCAAATCGCGTTTTGGGAAAATCGCAATTTTGTTTTCGCGAAACGTCTATGAGATATGTGTAGATTCAGATGACTAGAGTGAGAAAAATTAGGTTATGGGCACTTTAATAATAATAATAATAATAATAATAATAATAATTTGTGAACTTATTGTGCGCAGCTTAACATGAGAATGATCAGCTGCGCATTACAACTGCATTACTTTACAAGAATTTAACAAAAGATAATGCATATAAAAACTAAAATATATATGAATGCAAGTAAGAATTGAATATAAAATTGCTCACTACTATAAAGTCCTAAAAAGATAAGTCTTAATATGAACCTTAAAACTGTTCACATTAGTAATCTCACGAAGTTTTTTTGGAAGAGAGAAGACAAAAAAGAAGCCTACTGGTTAGGAAGTTCATCTTCGAAATCACGAAGTCCTCGGTATAAACAAGGTGAACGAGCCTATTAAAATACTGGGTATCTTTTTTACTTATGATATGACCAGTATAAAAGTAAAGAGCTCAACTTTAAAAAAGTCTTTAAGTTGCTGGCAATGGAGTAACTTAACACTAATTGGTAAAATTCAATTAGTCAAAACAATCGCTATGCCTAAGTTTATCGATTGATAAAGATATAATTAAAAGCATAAATTATATGATATGCAATTTTGTGTGGAGAGGCAAAGATAAAATTAAGAGATTGTCCTTAATTAGTGAATATGAAGATGGTGGCCTCAAAATGCCTCACCCTGAATCTTTCATTAAAACTCAAATAATTGTGTGTCTTAAAAGGTATTTAGATGATAATGTTAACAATTGGAAAGTTTTCTTGTCTCAGTATCTTAAGAACGTAGGAAATAGTTTTCTAATTCAGTGCAATTCCAATCCACCGCGCCTACCCTGCAAATTACCAATTTTTTATAAACAATGTCTTGAAGCTTGGTCTGACTTAATGGCCATCATGATACCATAGCTACAAAACTGGACGTTTTAAATGAGATTATCTGGAACAACCAGAACTTCTTGATTAACAAGCAATCAATATACAATAAGAGAATAAAAGAAGTAGGTTTTGTGAAACTTGGAGATATTCTCTCAAAAATCTCTAAGTTAAAAAGCTGGGATGCTTTTAGAGGGAAGAATCTCTCCTTGTCAGAGTACCTATTCTAAATCGTATTCTCTAAACTAATAGAATCCTATATAAAATGAATTTAGTTACTTCTCCGATGTGCACTTTTTGTGGAGATCACGAAGAAACTATTGAGAATCTTCTAATCAGCTGTGCCTACACTAAAAACTTTTGGCGTTCTGTTATTTCTTGGTTAAATACTTATAATATGAAAATTGATAAGCTTGACGAGATATCAATTCTCTTTGGTACTTCCGATAACATCCCCCAGGGAATTGTTTGTTAAATAATATGATCATTCTTGGGAAATATACCATTTACTTATGCCGTTGTAAAAATATCAAG
>NC_090882.1:15560493-15575493 GCF_036669935.1 Montipora foliosa | reverse complement strand
TCGGCCTCCACAGTGGAGGAATTCTGGGAAATCGAAGGGGAGAACCAATACAACACTTATGTAATGTACATCTGCCATCATGACTTACCGGTTTGGCCACAAAAACGCCTGTTAAATCCTTGCAAGTTGATAGGTTTCACACTTTCGTACTTGGTTCCATGGAATAATTGCAATTCGTTGTCTAGTGTGCCATTTTTTTCGTCCATGCTTTGTTTCCTCGCCATGTACGGGAGATACAGCGACGGGTTTTGAATTCTTTCGATATTTATGATGTTCACCTTATTACTCAGCGACTCGATAAATTTGTCCTTAATTCTCCTAAACTCTTCAGACTCTCTGAGGAGGCTAACAAGGTGAAGCGGTTCTTCCTTGTCCTGTTCATCACGAGGATGGGCAACCCATTCATCGGGGAGAGGCAAAACTGTTTTCATAGAACACAAATTGTTAGAAAGCAAAAAGGTTTGTCCCAGTACTCTGAGAAATTAGGTAAGACTGGAAGGTTCACTGAAAAAAAAGCAACCTTTAAAACAAGGACGTCAAGAGTAAGAAAATCACAGACTTTCAGTATAACTAACCCTAACCCTAACCCTTTTATAATGAAGTTGTGCGAAAAAAAAAAGAAATATTTCTGTTCAATGGTGTTTACAGAGAAAAAAACGAGTTAATTGAGTTCTTAAATCAAAATCGGTTCTTTTTCCCTAAAAAGAGCTACAGGTTGCTGGCAGGTGTGCTGTACGCAATTGAACTACACTGTATGTTCTTTGATTTACGAACTTTTAGTTTTGACTCTATTTAATCAAGAATAGTCTCCACCAAGAGAAAATGAGGCATAGCACGACTGCGGAGGAGACAAATAAGATAAGAACCTGCCATAAGTTCTTTTGTAAAAAGGAGCTAAATGCAAAACGTTAGTATGACTGACATGTTTTTGAAATCAAGGTTCTTATATGCAGGTTTTTGGCGTACTAAGCTCGACAGAGGATTAACTCTTTCTGTAAACCAAGGTTTCAGAGGCTTGAACAAACATTTCAATTTGTAATGATATCAGGCCAGTTCTTACCATCCCTACGACGGATGCTTTTAATCTTTCCATTTCTCAAGAATGTAACTTCTTTGAAATCGAAGTGGATTTCAGCCTTCAGATTCTCATGTGAAAATACCAGGGATGGTTTCTTGGCTTGGAATGCTAATTCTATTTCATAGTTAGCAATCTTGTCGAAGGGTTCTTCTTTTCCCGCAGCGTTGGTCATGCACCATCGAACCGTTCGAAACATCTGCTCTGCTTTTTCTTCTTTGTGTTCTTTTTCCAGCTGTTCTTGGATTATGTTACTTATCTCCGTGTTCAAGTCCATCACATCTTTCGGAAGTCCTTCTAGCCGAATACAACATGCCTCTGGTTGTTCCATTTTGACATCTCGATCACGAGACATTCGTTTAAGATCTTTAATGCGCCGTTTAGAGAGGCGACTAAGAACATCATGCTTAATAATGCGCGGATTATTGCAGGCCTTTGTAACGCCATCTTTGAGGGCTGTCATGGCTTCCTCAAGGGACTCTATCCGACCATGGATAACAACGTTTTGGCGCCGAAAACCTGCTGTCGATTCATCCGTGGAATCTTCAAGTATTCCCCGACCACAGTCTGTGGCCCCCTCAGCATCGTTTTTCTCACAGTACAAGGATTTGCTATTTTCTTTTTGGATTGCTTCCAGTTTGGCCACAAATACTCCAGTAATGGAATCGTCCTGAACTACGATTTTAACTTCACGGATTGAAGCGCACGGACTGGCGGTGAAAGCCCGGATTGCCGCGAAAACTATTTCCGCTGAGTCGTCCGCTGATAAACCCAATCTTCCACTGCCAACCGCTGGAATGGACAAGGAACGCAATCCTTCGGAATCAGCTTTTTTAAGAGCTTTCTCCACACAGCTTTGAAGATGCTTCATTTTGGAAGATCCCACTACTATGTGCACGATCTTTTTCATCGCTGCTGCCCTTCCAGCTGACGTTAACAAGATATCCCCTGGACGTTGTGGCAATTGTGCCTGCAGCTCTTCCTGTACGACGTTGCCACAAACCGCAGCAATGGAACTGCTCAAGCTTCCACTTCTCATGTCAAGGTCGTGAAAAACAACATTGCAAATTGCCTCAGCGGATTCCTTGGTTATATCTCCTTTCACGACTCGTACCTTGAGTTGTCCACACTCCACATCTTTATTCTCAAGCTCTGGCATAAGGAAAGGCGTAGGATTTCGTTTTGGTACATTTTGCTTTCGATATTTTCGCATTGGCTGGCGCTCCTTCTTAAGCCCAATAAAATTGTCTTCGATTGCTTCGATTCCAGTCGGGTCATCACTAAACACAACAAACCTGAACTCCTCGATAGGTGACTCTGGGTTTGTTTGACTGTGGTCAATGGCTGCTTGTATCATCACGTGGACCGCAACTTCATGTGGAAAACCAAGTCCACCAGTTCCTATAAGTGGTAAGCCGATAGAACAAGCTCCCATTTCAGACGCCATATCAAAACACTTGCACAACAGCTTTTTTAGAACCTGGTGAGAAAACAAAAGAGAGACCCTAACCCTAACGATCAATATCTAACCGAGGTAAGAACGAGGAAAGAAGCACCTTCAGCATGGGCCTTAGAGGTATGGTATTTTTAAGTTGGTGTGACTATGCGACGTCCTGGCCTTGCTTTTCTATTTTTCTATTCAATAATAACCTCTTACTAAGGGCGCGTTCGATTGACCCTATTCCGGAATAAGAATACGTGGAGTGATGATTAAAACCGTATGTTTGGCGTGTTTTGAAGGAGCAAGGATAATAAAAATTTGTTTAAAATAGTATTTTGGCAGCTATTTGACAATTTTAACGTAAATCTCCGTAAAAATGAGGGATTTCTAACTTATATTCCAAGTATTCCTATTCCGGAATACGGTCAATCGAACGCACCCTAACTGAGCGCGACGGTCTCACTGGGGAATGTTAGCCCGAGGTCGCGGGTCCGCATAAAAACGACCCAGGGCCAATATTCCCCAGTACGGTCCTGCGCAAGTGTGGGTAGTAAGTTGTTTATTACATGGCATCGTTTCTTTGAGCGATCGGACACGTCTCCGCTTTGGTGAATCTTGGACATCTTCGTCTTCTATAAACTTTGAACGGTAACTTTTTACAGGTAAAACTAAATTCCGCTTGCTATAATTGTACTGTAGTGATAAAAAATTAAATTCAGCTCTTTCAAAACTGTTCGTATTTCGCTCAAATTGAATTTCCAGGGAGAGAGAGAGAGAGAGAGAGAGAGAGAGAGAGAGAGAGAGAGAGAAGAGTACGGAAACGGACCGTTTCCATGGTAATGAAGCGTACTGTAAAATCCCGATCAAAAATCAGCCAATCAGAGTGCTCCATTTAGCCCAAGAATTGCTTGCTGTATTATAAAATATAAATACTACAAGTATATGTCCTGATCTGACTAGCCTCTTAGACTATGCATTTTCGTACTTGCCTTGCAGGCTAAGGTGAAAACCAAATTCGTGCAGGATATATATGAATCATTTCATGTAAGTATATAGTAGACAAAAAAACTAAAATTCCTTTGGAAATGCTTTTGCTACCCCTTTGCAGAAAATGACCTTGTTCATGTTGCATGTTCCCGCACTAACCTGCTTTTGCTCGTTACTTCCATCTTTCCATGGGCAGCATATACAGTGAATAACATGACGACAAGGTAATTTTCCAGGAATAGTGCGAATGATGTCGCCTTCACCCAAATCAGCTGTTGCTTCTTTTGCCGATTCCCATAACGCCTGTTGTAATTCCGGACCTGCTGCTTTGCTCATAGCATTGGCGATTGCACCAACGGATAGCATTAGATTTGAGCCGACGGAACATACTAACACGTCTGCCTGCATTAGATTAAAAGTAAACGTCTGTATTAGGATTGGTTTTACTTCAGCAATGTCGTTGTTTGGGTGATTAAGGGATTTATGTTTATGTGGTAGCAGAACAACTTACTGTATGATGATAATCTTCGTGATCGCATTTTAGTGCTCCCTTCAAGTTTTCTAGGCAACCCATAAAAAAAAATTTGTCACGAAAAAACAGAACTGGGGGGGGGGGGGGGGGAGGGGATAGGATCGTAAAATCGTATTCTGTCGAGGGTAAGATTGTTTTTTTAATATTAAATCTAAGGAAAATCATTCTTTCTTAAACTGCCAACCGAAAAATGCCACTTAGGCTTGCTCTTGTGCACTTGTTCGTGATTTACTCGCACCTGTTCTTCCTGGATGTTTCCTGTCTTCCAAGTCACGATTTTGCCTTCAGAAGTGAGAATAGTGTTTTCATTTTCGTCAATTTCGTCTCCATCGCAACTGTTGCTTAGTGATTCATCGCTCTCACTTTCTTCATCATCATCACCTTCTTCTTCGCCAGTAAAAGCAGTTACACTGATGATGCACTTCTTTTCTCGTTCAACCATTTCGATCAATCGCCTTCCTTCCTCTTGTGCTAAGAATGTTCTCATTCCAGGTGTGTAAATTCTGAAAGTTTTCTCTTTAATTGTCTCTTGCAGGGCGTACAACCGTTCCTCCACCTCTTTGACGCCTTCTTCGCTTCCGCTGAATTTGATAAGCTCCCCTTTGTCGTCGAATGATATCTTGACACCATAACGCGCAAGCTCTCGCTCCATCTCCTCTATATCATCTTTGAAAAATTCGTTGAAAATCCTTCGATGTAGCAGCGAATCTTGGGGAAACTCTCCTTCTGTTGCTTTTTTCTCATTAAAAAAGTCTCTCATTTTCGTCACAGCTTCCATGACGTCTTTCTTGAATCCAAAGACAGCAATGCAGTGCAATTCGCGTCTTACCTTGATCTTTAGTCGTTTCTCCAATTTTTTGTAAAGATCACTCCACTTGTCAGAGTTCAAAAGACTATTATCTCTAGTGGTTACTGCCATACTTTGGTCACTGACGAGCACGCTCTTAGCCCTTTGGCTTCCTTCTTTTGTTTCAGGGGGATTTTTACCCAGAAAGATTACCCTTCCTCTCTTGTGGTCAACAGTAAAGGCGCATCCTGCCGGCAATTCGGCAACCATCTTTCTCTTTCCGGGCTTTCGTTGCAAGAGGTCTACAATTTCTGGTGGAATATGTATGGCACATTCATCGATCTCGTCCAAACGTTGCCTAAGATACCAACAGACTTGCAACATGAGTCCTTTAGGTGTCTTTAAGACAAGAGCGCGGTCGCCCAATTTGACTTCAGCTCGAACGTCCTCCTTAAATTCTTCTTTAAGTATGTTCTCGATTTTAGCATTTTGAAAAAGCTGCAGATTAACAAGGGAGATGTCATTTCTTATCTTTTCCTCCATCTTCTTCTCACGTACTTCTTGCTTAATCTTTTTCAAGCGATTTGTTAACTTGTCGGCAAAGTCAAGCATGTTGGATTCTAGACAAATCAATTTAAGAGTATGAGATGTCTCCATCAGCTTTACTTTGGCTGTGTATTTGGAAAGCACCTGGCGTTCTATCTGTGGAAGCTGATTGGCTACCTCATCCCAAATCTCCTCATCTATAGGAAATTCACGTGCATCGCAACTATCTAGACAGGAATCAACGATTTCATTGCATCTTTTTTTCCAAGCCAGCTCTTCAAATTCACTGTCCGGTTTCCTCTCAGCATATTTTACTAGGGCGTACGAAGCCCCATTTTTCCACTTAATATGGGTCTTTTCGCGATCGTTTAAAGCTCCTTTCAACTTACTAGATTGGTTTGATTCCATGATAAACTCCATGAGATTCGGATCAACAAGTTTGTAAAACTCAGGTATTCGGCTGCCTTTAGGGTCACTAGAGGTGGGGCGCGTCGACCCTTTTGGTTGATCTACTGGATTTACTGTTCCCAAGAATGGATAAAATGCCTCTACATGCAGTGCGTTGTCGTCTAGGAAGTGATCATTTTTCAATGCTTTCCTCTGACCTGGAATGAGCAAGAAAAACATTTAATGCCAGATCGATTTCTAGTGAAAGTCCGTAAACCTTAAAGTTATTAACCCAATCACAGAAGATGCAAGAAATTAAAGGCACCAAAAGGGAAAGCGGGGGGGAAACAAACCTGGTAAATAGATAACCAACCGAAGCATAATAAAAATGGGGTTTAGTCAAAGACGACCAGATAACCTGTCCGCTTGGTCAGGTAATGTCCGGTCCATCAAAAGAGCTTGGCAGTTTGTAAATTTAAACATACTCTGAGAGAAATTACAACGTTAGGGAGGATCTCATCATGGGGAGCCTCTCTCTCTACTAATTCCTTGAGTCAACCTTTCCCTGAGGAAATTTATTTTTAGGAACAGGTTTTTCCCTCGCAAAAGCATCATATTTCCCTAGACGCTGAGATAGCTTTGTTTTGCTTGGCTTTGACAACAGTGGGTGCGCTGAAATCTCCCAAGGGAAGCGTTGTTTTTAATGATAAATCTACTTGGGAAAGGGCTGACTTCTAAGATCTTCTTAGCCAAGTATGGGAAATAGAGGCTCCTCTTGATGAGCTCCTCCATTAGGTTATCAGTGAAATAGTTATACTCACTTTGTTTGTCGCTGAAGTACACAATAGCTCTTTTTATTCTGCATTTCTCTTCCTGTTCGTCCCAACTTGGGCTAAACACTACTCCCCGAGCCGGATCTAATGCGCCAACTTCTTCTTCAAAGTACATCTGTGCCTCATCTTTAGAGGTGCATGGAGCAAATCCGCTGACATATATGCTTTTACATTGTGGTGCTCTTTCAATCAAGACTGTCACACCATCTAGCGTCGGTTTTTTTCCCTGTCCTCGTAATATGTCTTGAAAATCTGCATTAAACAAAGATAGACGATCTTCAACTTGTGCAAGTAATGCTAACTCCAAAATAAGGACATTTTCAGAATGAAAACGTGTGAGTAACCCTCATTTAGTATAGCTTATAAGTGCCTAGCTACACAAGAACTAGAGAGAGGACGCAGCTCTTCTCAACCTCTTATTTTACTACAAAGTAGAGGCTGAGTTACTGACATCTGGCATTCTCCTTCCATTGGTGAAAAGATCAAGACGCACAAAACTGAGAGATATCAGACATTTGGCCAGAGCTTAAACTTGGCTTATGTTGTGTGAAATAACTTTAAGTATTAGGGCTTTCAACAAAATAGTCGAGATTGTTAGCCGAGCGCACGGTTATCCTAGAAGCAAGTCACCTCTACATGAACCCATTCATACAACGAAACAGTCACAGTGACTGGTCAACCGTGGAACGTGACATCACAGTGCCTGAAAATTTTATTTCCGTCCCAGACTGAGCATAGTTTTTGTTTACTTTGTTGCATCTGGCAGCTTAGTTTGCACCTTATTTCGTATTGTGCTTGCCTTTTATTTTGTGAGTTTTCAGCGCCACGATTGCTTTTCCATTTGGCTTGAACCAACGCACAGAAGCAACTTCATAGCCGCTAATAATTTGAATATAATTCTTGAGACTATCTTGCGATGTCTTATGGTGGAGACCCAAAACATACAACTGATTCCATTCGTATTTCATGTCTGGCTGTAAAAACCCTTGAGAGGCTGCAAAAAGCGCTCGAGATTCTGCTTCGGACCCTGTGGAGAGAGTTCAGAATGCTACGTTACTTTAAAATAAATACTGAGAGTTCGTATGATGATCATAGGTCTGTAAGGAAGTAATGTAACTATCATGTATCTTCTAAAACCAGTAACTATGTCAAATTCACTTCTCGTGACCCCCACGAAACAGAAGAAAAGAACATAATTTCTCATTAACTTACTTCTAGCTTGTTCCTCTCTACCACGTCCGCGCCCTCTTTTCCCTCTTCCACATGGACTCCTTCCGGGACCTTTGACAGCTTCCGACTGATTTGGTGCCCTTTTAACGGCCTTTGATGCCACTGAGTTATTGAATTGACCCCTTTTCGGTCTCCTTTGTGAAAGAAGTCCTCTCGGCACTGATAAATTCGCTGCACTTCTGCTACGATTGTGGCCTCTGCGAGTCTCTGTGGCTGCGGTGTATTGACTCAGTGTATGTGAACTCTCGTGAGTGCTTCGACTGGGAACTGTTTGCAGGTTGAATCTGTCAGGTAGAAATAAATGGCTGTTGGGGTGATGGCTATCATTAGAGCTTTCAACGTTGACAGCAATGTTTGCCGCGTCCTCTTCCTCTGGACAGCTTGCTCTTTTTTTGTCTTCTGTGGAGAAAGAAGGAGAAAAGTACTGATCAGCTAAGACAAAATATTATGTCTGATCAAAGAAGATTACTGTTGGACAAAAAATTGTTTTACCTCAATAGAAATTAAACACCTAAGAACCATAGAAGATCTTTTTCTTCGCATATTTCAACAGTTTTATTAACCAGGCCACAAAATTCACTTGGTCTAATTAAAATTTTTGCCTGCTGGTTGAATTTTTATCAAAGAACATTCAAATTTATCTCACATATGAGCTGTAGGTATACAACGCTTTTAATACTGGAACTGCGCTTAGTTTTCACTTGACCTGATTATCACATTCATTGAACCCCGGGCAGCCCAGTCACGGGTCGGAGTTACTCTAAGTTGCTCGGAGCAACGCTGTTGTTGTCAGTTGCCCCCCCCCCCCCCCCCTACAGCATACAGGGGCCTGCTCAGGTTTGCTCGGAGAAAAGGTACCTAACCAATCCCACTCGAAATGTACTAATCGGGACTGTTCACCAAGTCAAAACATCCAAGCTGGAGAAGAATGTAAAAGCAGGCCAAATGTGTTGAAAAAACTCTTGTGTACTAGATTGCGCAAACTGTTAACTCCTTCGCCTGCATAAAAACAATTTACACAACTCCTTATAGGTATCAAGGTAAACACGAATGCGCCACACCAAAGGAACAACAAATAAGTCGCCTCGCCTCAGCGCTGGAGGGACGATATGCATTTTTCGATGCCAGCTGCAGGATTAATCTTGCTCACAATAACACAATTTACTCTTTTATAAACATTATTTACATTTCACTCTTTCCTTAATCGCGCAGCCAATGTTCGAGAATGCTTTTCAAAACAACTTTTTTTTGGATTGAGGTAATGACTGTTACGATTATGTTTGTCGTTCGTTTGTTTACAGAGAACTATTTCTAGCAAATATAGCAAACAAGTTCTTATCTGCTAAGAGCATCCATAGCGGCAGGAACATTAGTTAAGTATTACGTAAAGTAATTTGCGCCGAAACGATCAGCTTTAATAAGATGGTTTTGTTGAGTTCAATAAAGCATTTGAAATGCACGGTCAGTTTCTTTGCTTATCTGCATCACAGAAAAAGTTGACTACAACTTGACTAAAAAACAAGAAACCAATCACGGATATGTGTAAGATTGCTATATCCAAAACAAACTTATCACCAAACAGAAATAAAGGTTTGCGCGTGTAAGATCGTACATCACGGTGACTGAGCTGACGCACTAGACTCCGTAAAAGTGCCTCCGTTGCTAGCGGAGAAAAAAAACGGAGCGTGCTCAAAGTCCTCGACGTTAAGTCTGTGGAACATAAAGGCCAGAGGCGTAAACTCCTGCTAACGGAAGACGGAACAGTCTACAAAGTCGAAAGATCCAAGCTGGAGGTTTGCAATTCACGTCCTTCATTCATACGGAGCGTTCTCGAAATCCAGATTAAGAAAACTTTGAACAACATTGACTCTCGTTCAAAAATGGTCCGTAGTGATTCGAAATTTTAGAACCATTGCTGCCCCTTTTCTTATAAAAGTTTGGTAGCGTATGCTCTGCTTGATTGAAAAACGAATCGAACGTTATGGAAAAAAAATCGTAAACTCTTGTAAAGGATTATCACTTTGGATAAAGGAAAGGAACTTTATTTATATGTGTCTAATCTTTTAGCGCCGTAGAGCAGTAATTGGGGACACTGTAAATTGAATTAACAAGTTAACGCAAATCAAATCAAATTTTGGTTTTTGAGGAGAGGGGAAAACCGGAGTACCCGGATAAAAACCTCTCGGTGCAGATTAGAGAACCAACAAATTAAACCCACATATGACGCCGAGTCTGGAAATCGAACCCGGGCCACATTGGTGGGGGCAAGTGCTCTCACCACTGCGCCATCCCTGCACCCTCAAACAATAGCGCTTCTATTACAGTCAAGGAAGTGTGACCGGCTTTAAACATTGCAAGACAGCGCTCATTTGGTTTGGAATATTTCGTTTGTCCGTTAAGACTTTCATTTTGTCGTGTTTTCATCGGTTTCGATGAGGTCATTTTGGCTGCTTCTGATTGATTGTAGTGAGGTCCTCTTGTCTGTTAGTGATTGGTTTCTTGTCCCCATATTATGAATTTATTGCGCTACTCGCTTGATCTTTACTGTTTGATTGCTGTGCCGGACAGAGCTCTCTCTCTCTCCAACCAGGATATTCACATACCGCCAAAATGATATGCACACAGAGTACTATTTTATGCGCCACACACGCGTGCGCCTAATATACTTTCCTACACCAAAATTTGCACGTGTTGTGGAGGTAGGGTTTACGTGTTCAAAGTTGCCCCTAATTTATGCACGTCCCCTTTGCCTTCTAAAAACCCTCGTGTACATAGGTGACTTGCATCTCATCAACCTAACCCTAATTTATGGGATGCACGTCTTGTTACACGTGTCTCTTAGGGTTACGTTGCGTTGCGTCATGCCCCAACTTGCCCTTAATTTATGCACGCCCCCTTCTTTTGTCTTTTTGATTGATAACGTCATTTGATGACTACCTGTCTAACCTGAGTGGAAGTATCCGATATAACTACTATTAGGATATTGTGAGTTTTCAGCTTGTGCCGTTTTGTAATTTTATGTAACCTGCTCGCTGGAAGAGCATTTTTTTAATCAAGTGATACCGTTAATAAAGCTTTACTACCTACCTATCATGATGCGAGCCAGAAAGCCATGCGAGTCGCGCATGTTGATTCGAATTAAAGTCTAAGCACCCATTTCAAATGTGGTAGGCGCGGTGGCCTCATGGTTAGAGTGCTCGACTCCGGATCGAGTGGTCCGGGTTTGGGTCCTGGCCGGGGACATTGTGTTGTATTCTTGGGCAAGACACTTTACTCTCACGGTGCCTCTCTCCACCCAGGTGTATAAATAAACCCTGCGATGGACTAGAATCCCATCCAGGGCGGAGTAGAAATACTCCTAGTGGCTTCATGCTACAGAGACCGGAGATAAGCGCCCGTCTGATGGGCCTTTCTAGGCTCGTAACAGACACTTTACCTTTTTTACCCATTTCAAATAGCGCTGATAAACAGTACTTAAGTCTAAGCAACCATTTTAAAGGGGTTAGCTTTCAATAACTGCGAGTTGACTCGCATATTCTACAAACTCCTGTCAAACGATTAGTATGGAGTGCACAGACCGTCAAAGGATAAGTCGGTACGGATATGGTCTTTTAGTTATATGCATATGAGTGTTTGACGAGGTCCTTGAGCGTAGGGACTGTACACACCGCAAAAGGATAACGCGCTCCGTCAATTAGAAAGGAATGAACGGACTAAGCATATGTATGTTATTCCTTGTTCTTAAAGCGTTTGCGAAGAGATCGCTTATTGTAGGTGAAACCAGCGTAAGTCGGAACTACCAAAATAAACGGACAAAACATGTTTAAGTTTAAGTTTAATAAAGCTTCTTACCAATGTACAAAAGAAAATATATATACAAAAGTACAATAGGTAAAGGAGAGCAATAGGGGGAAACTGAATTCCCATATAAAAAGTGCCCTTCAAAAATAAAAGATAAAACAATTAAGAATAGTATATCTAATATATAATTACTCATCGCGTACGTTATTCATAAAGTACTTACGCATGTGTGTCGGAAATGACCACTCTATAGGTTTTTTCATGTTAAATGTAAGATCGTTTCCTTTGCACTTTTAGTCACGAAGTCTACAATATATCTATTTGAGGTTGTCTCTGGAGCTAATTACATCGGAGTTCGTGTGATTACCACGCTCCTTTCCGACATCCCTCAAACCAATTTTAATGCAATAATTAGTTACCGTTGACATGTCGCTTGCCAACTGACATTTCGGCGATCGCAAACTGATTCAAGAGGTTTGCAAACTCCTTTTTGCGAAACAACTCCTTTGGAAAACCAGTGGGTTACTCGCCCTCAATTCCATTTGATCCCAAACAAAATCGTTTAAGGTCTCGGTAAAGGTAAATTGGGGCGTCTCGCCAGCGACTCAACCCCCCCCCCCCCCACCCCCCCCCTTCCCATCCTCAAGTGTCCATTTGTAATGTTCCTTGAGACGACGGTGAGACTTGCCATCTGGTAGAAACACAAGTTCTGTCACAAGGTCTGTGCTGGACCACGCCTAGTCAAGGGCCCGCAGTGTCCTGTAGAGCGGAGATAATCAAAAACTATCTGTCGGTCAACTGCTGCAACAGTCAGGTAACTCTGGATGTCTCGGCCTGTTCTCGCCGCTGGTTCTTACCCTGATATGCCGAGAGAGCGAATCTAGCAACAAGGCAAAACCTAGTTTCACTTCAACAATCTTGCCTGCAGTTCTTTGATTATGGTTGAAAAAAATGAAACTGATGCCGGCTCGGACGTCACCCGGAATACCAAGGTCTGCGATGGTTCGCTCTCACTGCAGCGGCCAGCGAAAAGTAAGCTAGAATGTAACAAGCTGAACATCCATGAATGGAATGTACGGACACTACTTGACCGAGGCAGCTCTTCTAGACCAAAGCGCCAGACTGCACTGGTGCCCAAGGCGCTTGCTAGATACAAGATCGATATAGCTTCGCTCTCTGAGACAAGACCTCCAGGGTATGACAGTATTGTGGACCAAGGCTACACCTTCTTCTGGAGCGAAAAGGGAGAAGCACATCGAAGTGAGGCAAGTGATGCTTTGGCAGTTAAGAATTCCATCGCAAGAGAAGTGGAGCAAGAACCCACACCTATTAACAATTGGATGATATCTATGCGTCTGCCTCTGAAGAAAAAGGGTTATGTCTCTATTTTGAGCGTGTATGCACCTACAATGACTAACCCAGAGGAGTAAAAGGGGAATTCTACAGTGACCTGAGAACTAACCGTAACCCTAACCTCTCCAAAGTGCCAAAGGATGACAGATTGATAATAGCTGGTGACATGAACGCAAGGATGGGAAGTGATGCAGATAAGTGGCCTGGAGTCATAGGTCCACATGGAACAGGGAAATGCAACAGCAACGGGGAACTGTTTCTTGCACTGTGTTCAGAGTTTAACCTGGCCATCACTAACACCATATTCAGACATAAAGAACACCATAAAAACACCTAGATGCACCAACGCTCCTGTTACCTGTTGCCTGTTACCCGTAGAAAAGACCTGCCGGGTTGTAGGTGGTTGTTGATTTTTTGAAGGTGGTTGTAGATAGCTGTAGATATTTTTTTGAGGTGGTTGTAGGTGGTTGCAGATGGGTGTTTGTAGGTGGTTTTAGGTCGTTCCATGTTTTAGTAACTACCCTCAGCAACTGCTCATTCATTCCTACCAGTTAGGGATGCACAATCAAACACCACCCTTGATTTTTCTTGTTTCCTAGCGTGCCATGCAACGTGATGAGGAAGAAACCAAGCAGGCTTGAGATTACGTACTTCATCATCTGGCCCTCATCTCGATGAGTCTTCTCTCTCGTACATGTATTTTTCTAGGACGGTACAATACTGGCAGTGGAATACTGGATCCCTCTGATAATCATTTCATCAAAAAATCTAAAATAATTTAAAGTAACCACCACACTTTTGGGATATTTTGTGGGATTACATTTTGTTCCCTTACACTGGTATTGTCTTTTTGAAGCAGTCATAATAATCTCATACGTGTAACTGACCTTGCACCTGGGAAATACGTATGGGAGTTTAGATGCAAGTTAATTAAGACTACAGTGTACAATGCATGATCTTGCAAACACAATATCAAGCTAATTGATAGTAGATATTGATCAATTTTTCATTCTGCCCTACGCATTGATATTTTATCACAAACTAAAGCAGAATAAGACCAAACCTGTTATTCCTTATTCAACTTACCAGAAAAAAATTGTTGACAAGCCTTGTACTCCCCTTCAGAAATAAATGTTGTCAGTTTAAATTCAATCAGGCCAAACTCCTTCAGAAGCTCCTCTGTTACTAGAAATTCTTGAGCCATTTCATTTAAATGACCTTTTCGATAATCTTGCCAAAGTTTCTCAAGGATCTCCTCAGAACCAACCTCAACAGTGATTATTAAACTTCCTGTCTCAACATGATGAAACAATACTTTACGCACCGTTTCAAGATAACCGACGAAACCATTCAACTCCTCTGGCTTTGAGGGGTCAACATGTTGAAAGCAACTTTCCGCAATTTTATTAAAAACTGCTTGGGTTGATTGGATACTTTCCTTCCAGTTTTCTGTTGCCAAACCAGTGTTGATCAATGTCTGTTGTTTCTTTGTAGCGCTTGGTTCCCCAACTTCCCGGATAACCTCTTGAGGTTTCCATGAAGGTACTTCTGTCCTTGTACCTTTCTGTGCACTAGCTGCGGTGATAGCCACAGCATCAATTTGAAGTTGGAGGAGACAAGCTTTAAAAAACAAATTCAAAATTAGGCATTTGGGAATCAAATCACATTAACCTTTTTGCGCCTAAGAAAAGGGATACTGAGCTCTTTAATTTGGGGTGCAGCTCATCTGTGAGTCAGGCTTATTTGACATTTGACTGTGTTTTCAGTACATTTATGCACCTGATCAAAACCTTAATTTCACAGTATTGGGTGGGTTCATAATTTTTGCGGGTGGGGCTAGGGGCATAAAAGAAGGTAAAAAGAGGCGAAGCTGCATGCAAAATATTAAATTTCATTGTTCTGGCCTCTTACCATCAGCAAGTTTGATAATCTTGCTTCGAAGGGCATCACTTTGTTTGGGCCAGCTGTATTTCTCGTCATATAATATGCGCATTCTGTTAGCTTCATCGAGACGGCAGTGCCTGTCCT
>NC_090882.1:15552993-15555493 GCF_036669935.1 Montipora foliosa | reverse complement strand
GGAAAGAAAGGGGATTTGAGACAAAATAATGTCCCCATGCAGGGAGTAGGGGATTGGTAACCTTTCGTTTTAAGCAGCCCCCTGGGTATGGGCAATAGGTGTGGATTTGTAGATAAGCCTGCTTATTTGCAGTTAGTTGATCTCAAAGTTTAATGTTTGGAGAGGCGAAAAACGAGGTTAGTAGTTTTGTTATCTGAATCCATGAATTTGCAATTATAATGTGGACCATTCTGTCTCTAAAAGAAGAGCAGTAAACAGACAATATGCACTGAGACCCCTTGATGTATCTTCTCACTTTTCCATTGTTTGTCCTTTTAGTTGATGGAAGAATTTGAGGACTTAAGTATGTAGATGACATCCCCAGGGTGTGGGAAATTAGTCAATATTTGAACCAGTTTTTGTCAAATCCCCAACTTCTACTATCCAACCTTTTTCCTCCTTAAAATATGTTTTCGGTGTACGTATTACGAGTATATAACACCATTGAAGAGAGGGGGTCATCGTGCTCGTTCAAGAGAAAATAACCATTCCTTGACAGATTAAGCTTGGTGCCAGTGAAAATCCACCATTTTATCAATGTGCGCGAGCTAATGTGCGCGCCAATGATGCAAGAAATTATGCGCAGTAGGGTTGCGCAATGCAAAACCAGGGAATCACCTTAGAATCACCTTGCATGGTTCCACCTTGCGTTCACACGGGACCGGTGGAACTGGACGAACTTTTGAACGGCTAAGTGTGCAAGTTTGGAACCTGAAAAAAGCAGGTCAACTTTTTGACCGGCACGGTTCCACTATGCGTACGGACTCGTGAAAACACCCGAACCGTGCAAGGTTTTGCAAGGCTAGCGTGGTTAAGGCATGGAATCTAATTATGTTTTGTGGTTGCTAAGCAAAAATGTTTCAAGGTTTCAATTTCTTACTTTCATAAAGTAACATTTCCGTCTGTTTAAAATCAAATTTGACAAAACCTAAAGCACGATACTTTTTAGTTACGTATAAACTCTTGTTCTTAGGCCATCGTAGCTTGATTAAGAAAATAACACAAACAGCGGTGATAAACATTGTATTCCAACGCATTTTTATAAAACTTGACCTTTCGTATGCTAGTCAACACATATTTTCAAAAGTGACCGTTACAATTTTTAAAAAACTATATATATATCGTAAACAATAGGGCTCTGGAACCTAGACTGAGAAAAATGATCTGCAGCAGTACGTGTCTAAACATAATGAAAAGTAATAGCTAAAACAGCAATAACTTCTCACTTCTAACATTTCTACTCTTTCGTCAATCTCAAGATCATATTCCAAAACACACGCCGCATCAACTCCTTTTTTCCATACAAAGATCGCTTGAACCGATCTCAGAGGTACAAGGTCGTCTATAAAGCTGTCTGCTGGAACTGCGATGAATTCTACATTGGCAAAACAAAACGAAGACTACACGACAGAAAAACGGAACTTTTCAAGGCCCTAGCTAAAAGTGACCATTCATCACCCATCGCTGATCATGTGAAAACCACTGGCCACGACATTAAATGGGATCACTTTGATATTTTAACGTCCGGAAAAACTGACTTTCACTGCAAAATTAAAGAGACTTTGTTCATTCAAGAGCTAAAGCCTTCCCTTAATGTCAATGTTAGTAGTGAGAAGTTATTGCTGTTTTAGCTATTACTTTTCATTATGTTTAGACACGTACTGCTGCAGATCATTTTTCTCAGTCTAGGTTCCAGACCCCTATTGTTTACGATATATATATTGTTTTTTAAAAATTGTAACGGTCACTTTTGAAAATGTGTGTTGACTAGCATACGTAACGTCAAGTTTTATAAAAATGCGTTGGAATACAATGTTTATCACCGCTGTTTGTGTTATTTCCTTTTTAGTTTGTTTAGGATTCTGTCTTTGTTGAAGCTTCCTGCCCCCTCGGGGGAATTTTTTCTTGTCGTTATTGGTTATGTCTCCGTAATGGGAGTAACTTGCTCCACACTGTCTCACAGTCAACCCCTTCGCCTGCGTTTCCGACTTCGTAGTCTAAAACTACATGCAACAACGCATTTATTTTATCTGTCCACATAAAGTTTTTGTCTGCCGCCATGCTTGATTTGCCGCGTACTTCACCTAGCTACAACGTGATTGGCCAGAAGCATTAGCCTAACCAATCAAAGCAGAGATGTAACCAAATGCCGCGACTGGTCTCAAGATTTGCACGGAACCATGTAAACACCATTGCGATCTGTAACAGAATTTGCACTGTTCAATGTAAACAGGCCGTCCAGGTACAAAATTCGTCCTTGCAAAAAGGGTTATAAGTATCATCGTTGGCTTGCTATTTGTTACTAGTAGCGGAGCTCAGGTGCGAAGCGGCACCAGCAGAGCACCATCAGTAAGATTTTTTGGGAAATCTATCCATGCGAGACCATGCGAGAAATTTTGGTCGTGACGTCAGCGTACGCCCGTGCGTACAGACTGTCGGGGCGAAAGTGGGGAGGCAGGAC
>NC_090882.1:15505493-15545493 GCF_036669935.1 Montipora foliosa | reverse complement strand
CCCTTGGGATTTTTTCTCGTTAAAATGTGAACAAAGGTGAAATTACATTAAGCGCTTTGAAGGATATTTTAATCGAGATAAGTTTGACAAAACTCAAGCCCAGATTTATCATTTTTGAAACAGATTTCTTGACTATTGGAAGGCTATCATTACAATCCAATTATTTGTTCTATTGTAATTTATTTTCTGAAAGAAAACGTTTTCTGAAAGATACGTTGCTTTGTTTTTGTGTTATCCATCATTTGTTTCAATGGCCTTGAAGAGCTTCAACTCACCCGCCCTCCGAAGTGGAGGCATTCCGGGAAATCGAAGGGGAGAACCAATACAACACTTATGTAATGTACACCTGCCATAATGACTTACCGTTTTGGCCACAAAAACGCCTGTTAAATCCTTGCAAGTTGATAGGTTTCACACTTTCGTACTTGGTTCCATGGAATAATTGCAATTCGTTGCCTCGTGTGCCATTTTTTTCGTCCATGCTTTGTTTCCTCGCCATGTACGGTAGATACAGCGACGGGTTTTGAATTCTTTCGATATTTATGATGTTCACCTTATTACTCAGCGACTCGATAAATTTGTCCTCAATTCTCCTAAACTCTTCAGACTCTCTGAGGAGGCTAACAAGGTGAAGCGGTTCTTCCTTGTCCTGTTCATCACGAGGATGGGCAACCCATTCATCGGGGAGAGGCAAAACTGTTTTCATAGAACAAAAATTGTTAGATGGTAAAACGTTTGTCCCAGTACTCTGAGAAATTAGGTAAGACTGCAAGGTTCATTGAAAATTAAGCACCCTTTGAAACAAGGACATCAGAGCAAGAAAATCACAGATTTTCAGTCTTACTAACCCTAACCCTTTTATAATGAACTACCGTAGTGCAAAAATCTTTCTGTTCAATTGTGTTTACAGAGAAAAAAACGAGTTAATTGAGTTCTTAAATCAAAATGGCTTCTTTTTCCCCAAAAAGAGCTACACCGCGCACCGGTGGCTCAGTTGGTTGAGCAACGGGCTACCATGCGGGAGGTCGTGAGTTCGACTCCGGCCGGACCAACACTCAGGGTCTTAAAATAACTGAGCAGAAAGTGCTGCCTTTGTAATTACATCCGCAAATGGTTAGACTTTCAAGTCTTCTTGGATAAGGACTATAAACCGTCTCACAAATATCTTCCATGTTCATTAGTTCCCCTTGGGACGTTAAAGAACCCACACACTATTCGAGAAGAGTAGGGGATGAAGTTCCCGGTGTTGTGGCTGTCCTCTGTGTGTATATGGGTGGGTGGGTATAGCAGGTCCACATCAGCTGAATAGCTGCCAAAACTTCAACCTGCTCAAACAAATAAATAACAAACAAACAAACGTCGCTGGCAGTTATGCTGTAGGAAACTGAACTACACTGAATGTTCTTTGATTAGCTTTGACTCTATTTAATCAAAAATAGTCTCCACCAAGAGGAAATGAGGCATAGCACGGATGCGGAGGACACAAATAAAATAAGAACCTGCAATAAGTTCTTTTATAAAAAGGAGCTAAATACAAAACGTTAGTATGACTGACACGTTTTTGAAATCTAGGTTCTTATATGCAGGTCTTTGGTGTACTAAGCTCGACAGAGGATTAACTTTTTCTGTAAACCAAGGTTTCAGAGGCTTGAACAAACATTTCAATTTGTAATGATATCAGGCCAGTTCTTACCATCCCTACGACGGATGCTTTTAATCTTTCCATTTCTCAAGAATGTAACTTCTTTGAAATCGAAGTGGATTTCAGCCTTCAGATTCTCATGTGAAAATACCAGGGATGGTTTCTTGGCTTGGTATGCTAATTCTATTTCATAGTTAGCAATCTTGTCGAAGGGTTCTTCTTTTCCCGCAGCGTTGGTCATGCACCATCGAACCGTTCGAAACATCTGCTCTGCTTTTTCCTCTTTGTGTTCTTTTTCCAGCTGTTCTTGGATTATGTTACTTATCTCCGTGTTCAGGTCCATCACATCTTTCGGAAGTCCTTCTAGCCGAATACAACATGCCTCTGGTTGTTCCATTTTGACATCTCGATCACGAGACATTCGTTTAAGATCTTTAATGCGCCGTTTAGAGAGGCGACTAAGAACATCATGCTTAATAATGCGCGGATTATTGCAGGCCTTTGTAACGCCATCTTTGAGGGCTGTCATGGCTTCCTCAAGGGACTCTATGCGACCATGGATAACAACGTTTTGGCGCCGAAAACCTGCTGTCGATTCATCCGTGGAATCTTCAAGTATTCCACGACCACAGTCTGTGGCCCCCTCAGCATCGTTTTTCTCACAGTACAAGGATTTGCTATTTTCTTTTTGGATTGCTTCCAGTTTGGCCACAAATACTCCAGTAATGGAATCGTCCTGAACTACGATTTTAACTTCACGGATTGAAGCGCACGGACTGGCGGTGAAAGCCCGGATTGCCGCGAAAACTATTTCCGCTGAGTCGTCCGCTGATAAACCCAATCTTCCACTGCCAACCGCTGGAATGGACAAGGAACGGAATCCCTCGGAATCAGCTTTTTTAAGAGCTTTCTCCACACAGCTTTCAAGATGCTTCTTTTTGGAAGATCCCACTACTATGTGCACGATCTTTTTCATCGCTGCTGCCCTTCCAGCTGACGTTATCAAGATATCCCCTGGATGTTGTGGCAATTGTGCCTGCAGCTCTTCCTGTACGACGTTGCCACAAACCGCAGCAATGGAACTGCTCAAGCTTCCACTTCTCATGTCAAGGTCGTGAAAAACAACATTGCAAATTGCCTCAGCGGATTCCTTGGTTATATCTCCTTCCACGACTCGTACCTTGAGTTGTCCACACTCCACATCTTTATTCTCAAGCTCTGGCATAAGGAAAGGCGTAGGATTTCGTTTTGGTACATTTTGCTTTCGATATTTTCGCATTGGCTGGCGCTCCTTCTTAAGCGCAATAAAATTGTCTTCGATTGCTTCGATTCCAGTCGGGTCATCACTAAACACAACAAACCTGAACTCCTCGATAGGTGACTCTGGGTTTGTTTGACTGTGGTCAATGGCTGCTTGTATCATCACGTGGACCGCAACTTCATGTGGAAAACCAAGTCCACCAGTTCCTATAAGTGGTAAGCCGATAGAACAAGCTCCCATTTCAGACGCCATATCAAAACACTTGCACAACAGCTTTTTTAGAACCTGGTGAGAAAACAAAAAAGAGACCCTAACCCTAACGATCAATATCCAACCGAGGTAAGAACGAGGAAAGAAGCACCTTCAGCATGGGCCTTAGAGGTATGGTATTTTTCAGTTGGTGTGACTATGCGACGTCCTGGCCTTGATTTTCTATTTTTCTATTCAATAATAACCTCTTACTAAGTGAGCGCGACGGTCTCACTGGGGAATGTTAGCCCGAGGTCGCGGGTCCGCATAAAAACGACCCAGTAGGGTCCTGCGCAAGTGTGGTTAGTAAGTTGTTTATTATATGGCATCGTTTCTTTGAGCGATCGGACACGTCTCCGCTTTGGTGAATCTTGGACATCTTCGTCTTCTATAAACTTTGAACGGTAACCTTTTACAGGTAAAACTAAATTCCGCTTGCTATAATTGTGCTGTAGTGATAAAAAATTAAATTCAGCTTTTTCAAAACTTTTCGTATTTCGCTCAAATTGAATTTCCAGGCAGAGAGAGAGAGAGAGAGAGAGAGAGAGAGAGAGATACGGAAACGGACCGTTTCCATGGTAATGATGCGTACTGTAAAATTCCGATCAAAAATCAGCCAATCAGAGTGCTCCATTTAGCCCAAGAATTGCTTGCTGTATTATAAAATATAAATACTACAAGTATATGTCCTGATCTGACTAGCCTCTTAGACTATGCATTTTCGTACTTGCCTTGCAGGCTAAGGTGAAAACCAAATTCTTGCAGGATATGAATCATTTCATGTAAGTATATAGTAAACAAAAACTAAAATTCCTTTGGAAATGCTTTTGCTACCCCTTTGCAGAAAATGACCTTGTTCATGTTGCATGTTCCCGCACTAACCTGCTTTTGCTCGTTACTTCCATCTTTCCATGGGCAGCATATACAGTGAATAACATGACGACAAGGTAATTTTCCAGGAATAGTGCGAATGATGTCGCCTTCACCCAAATCAGCTGTTGCTTCTTTTGCCGATTCCCATAACGCCTGTTGTAATTCCGGACCTGCTGCTTTGCTCATAGCATTGGCGATTGCACCAACGGATAGCATGAGATTTGAGCCGACGGAACACACTAACACGTCTGCCTGCATTAGATTAAAGGTAAACGTCTGTATTAGGAATGGCTTTACTTCAGCAATGTCGTTGTTTGCGTGATTAAGGGGTTTATGTTTATGTGGTAGCAGAACAACTTACTGTATGATGGTAATCTTCGTGATTGCATTTTAGTGCTCCCTTCAAGTTTTCTAGGCAACCCATAAAAAAAAATTTGTCACGAAAAAACAGAACTGGGCGGGGGGGGAGGGGATAGGATCGTAAAATCGTATTCTGTCGAGGGTAAGATTGTTTTTTTAATATTAAATCTAGGGAAAATCATTCTTTCTTAAACTGCCAACCGAAAAATGCCACTTAGGCTTGCTCTTGTGCACTTGTTCGTGATTTACTCGCACCTGTTCTTCCTGGATGTTTCCTGTCTTCCAAGTCACGATTTTGCCTTCAGAAGTGAGAATAGTGTTTTCATTTTCGTCAATTTCGTCTCCATCGCAACTGTTGCTTAGTGATTCATCGCTCTCACTTTCTTCATCATCATCACCTTCTTCTTCGCCAGTAAAATCAGTTACACTGATGATGCACTTCTTTTCTCGTTCAACCATTTCGATCAATCGCCTTCCTTCCTCTTGTGCTAAGAATGTTCTCATTCCAGGTGTGTAAATTCTGAAAATTTCCTCTTTAATTGTCTCTTGCAGGGCGTACAACCGTTCCTCCACCTCTTTGACGCCTTCTTCGCTTCCGCTGAATTTGATAAGCTCCCCTTTGTCGTCGAATGATATCTTGACACCATAACGCGCAAGCTCTCGCTCCATCTCCTCTATATCATCTTTGAAAAATTCGTTGAAAATCCTTCGATGTAGCAGCGAATCTAGGGGAAACTCTCCTTCTGTTGCTTTTTTCTCATTAAAAAAGTCTCTCATTTTCGTCACAGCTTCCATGACGTCTTTCTTGAATCCAAAGACAACAATGCAGTGCAATTCGCGTCTGACCTTGATCTTTAGTCGTTTCTCCAATTTTTTGTAAAGATCACTCCACTTGTCAGAGTTCAAAAGACTATTATCTCTAGTGGTTACTGCCAGACTTTGGTCACTGACGAGCACGCTCTTAGCCCTTTGGCTTCCTTCTTTTGTTTCAGGGGGATTTTTACCCAGAAAGATTACCCTTCCTCTCTTGTGGTCAACAGTAAAGGCGCATCCTGCCGGCAATTCGGCAACCATCTTTCTCTTTCCGGGCTTTCGTTGCAAGAGCTCTACAATTTCTGGTGGAATATGTATGGCACATTCATCGATCTCGTCCAAACGCTGCCTAAGATACCAATAGACTTGCAACATGAGTCCTTTAGGTGTCTTTAAGACAAGAGCGCGGTCGCCCAATTTGACTTCAGCTCGAACGTCCTCCTTAAATTCTTCTTGAAGTATGTTCTCGATTTTAGCATTTTGAAAAAGCTGCAGATTAACAAGGGAGATGTCATTTCTTATCTTTTCCTCCATCTTCTTCTCACGTACTTCTTGCTTAATCTTTTTCAAGCGATTTGTTAACTTGTCGGCAAAGTCAAGCATGTTGGATTCTAGACAAATCAATTTAAGAGTATGAGATGTCTCCATCAGCTTTACTTTGGCTGTGTATTTGGAAAGCACCTGGCGTTCTATCTGTGGAAGCTGATTGGCTACCTCATCCCAAATCTCCTCATCTATAGGAAATTCACGTGCATCGCAACTATCTAGACAGGAATCAACGATTTCATTACATCTTTTTTTCCAAGCCAGCTCTTCAAATTCACTGTCCGGTTTCCTCTCAGCATACTTTACTAGGGCGTACGAAGCCCCATTTTTCCACTTAATATGAGTTTTTTCGCGATCGTTTAAAGCTCCTTTCAACTTACTAGATTGGTTTGATTCCATGATAAACTCCATGAGATTCGGATCAACAAGTTTGTAAAACTCAGGTATTCTGCTGCCTTTAGGGTCACTAGAGATCGGTCGCGTCGACCCTTTTGGTTGATCTACTGGATTTACTGTTCCCAAGAATGGATAAAATGCCTCTACATGCAGTGCGTTGTCGTTTAGGAAGTGATCATTTTTCAATGCTTTCCTCTGACCTGGAATGAGCAAGAAAAACATTTAATCCCAGATCGATTTCTAGTGAAAGTCCGTAAACCTTAAAGTTATTAACCCAATCACAGAAGATGCAAGAAATTAAAAAAAACCAACAGGGAAAGCGAGGGGAAACAGACCTGGTAAACTGATAGCCCGCGGTCAGATACCGAAGCGTAATAAAAATGGGGTTTAGACAAAGACGACCAGATGACCTGTACACTTGATCAAGTAATGTCCAATCCATCAAAAGAGCTTTGGCAGTTTATAAATTTAAACATACTCTGAGACAAATTACAACATCAGGCAGGATCTCATCAAGGGGAGCCTCTCTCTCTACTAATTCCTTGAGTCAACCCTTTCATGAGGAAATTTATTTTTAGGAACAGGTTTTTCCCTCGAAAAGCATCATATTTCCCTAGACGCTGAGATAGCTCTGTTTTGATTGGCCTTGACAACAGCGGGGGTGCTGAATCTCCCAAGGGAGGCGTTGTATTTAATGATAAATCTACTTGGGAAAGGGTTGACTTCTACGATCTTCTAAGCCAAGTATGGGAAATAGAGGTTTCTCTTGATGAGTGAAATAGTTATACTCACTTTGTTTGTCGCTGAAGTACACAATAGCTCTTTTTATTCTGCATTTCTCTTCCTGTTCGTCCCAACTTGGGCTAAACACTACTCCCAGAGCCGGATCTAATGCACCAACTCTTTCTTCAAAGTACATCTGCGCCTCCTCTTTAGAGGTGCATGGAGTAAATCCGCTGACATATACGCTTTTACATTGTGGTGCTCTTTCAATCAAGACTGTCACACCATCTAGCGTTGGTTTTTTTTCCTGTCCTCGTAAGATGTCTTGAAAATCTGGAGTAAACAAAGATTGACGATCTTCACGCACGTAAATAATGCTAACTTTAAAATAAGAACATTTGTTAGAGTAACCGCGCTACGCAAGAACTAGAGCGATAGGATGCAGCTCTTTACAACCTCTAATTTCATTGCGAACTAGAAACTGAGTTACCGACATCTGGCATTTTCCTTCCATTGGTGAAAATATCAAGAGGAACAAAACTGAGAGACATCAGACGTTTGGCCAGAGCTTAACCTTGATTTATGTTGTGTGAAGTGACTGAAGGTATTGGGTCTTTCAACAAAACAGCCGAGATCGTTACGGCTAAGCGCACTTATACCCTAGAAGCAGGTCGCTTGTACCCATTTATACAACTAAACAGTCACAGTGACTGGTCTACCGTGGTACATGACATTACAGAGTGTCCCGGATGGAGCATAGTTTTGTCCTAATTTGTTGCACGTGAGAGCTTAGTTTGCACCTTATTTCGTATTGTGCTTGCCTTTAATTCTGTGAGTCTTCAGCTTCACGATTGCTTTTCCATTTGGCTTGAACCAACGCACGGAAGCAACTTCATAGCCGCTAATAATTTGAATATAATTCTTGAGACTATCATGCGATGTCTTATAGTGGAGGCCCAAAACATACAACTGATTCCACTCGTACTTGATGTCTGGCTGTATAAACCCGTGAGAGGCTGCAAAAGACGCTCGAGGTTCTGCTGCGGACCCTGTGAAAAATAGCAAAACGCAGTGTTCAGAATGCTAAAATGATTTTAAAATAAATACTACGTTTCGTATAACGATCATGAGTCGGTAAGGAAGTAAGATAACTATTATGTTTCTTCTAAAACCTGTGACTATGTCAAATTCCCTACTCGTGATCCCCATGAAACAGAGGAAAAGAACATAATTATCTTGTTAAACTTACTTCTTGCTTGTTCCTCTCTACCACGTCCGCGCGTTCTTTGTCCTCTACCACATGAACCCCTTCCGGGACCTTTGACAGCTTCGGACTGATTTGGTGCTTTCTTATCAGCCTTTGATGCCACTGAGTTATTGAATTGACCCCTTTTCGATCTCCTTTGTGAAGGAAGTCCTCTCGGCACTGATTCATTGGCTGCCCTTCTGCTACGATTGTGGCCTCCACGAGTCTCTGTGGATGCAGTGTATTGCCTCCGTGCATGGGAAATCTCGTGAGTGCTTCGACTGGGCACTGTTTGCCAGTTGAATCTGTTCGGTGGAAATAAATGGCTGTTGGGGTGATGGCTGTCATTGGAGCTTTCAACGTTACCAGCAATGTTTGCCGCGTCCTCTTCCTCTGGACAGCTTGCTGTTTTTTTGTCTTCTGTGGAGAAAGAAGGAGAAAATTACTGATCAGGAAAGACAAAATATTATGTCTGATCAGAGAAGATTACTGTTGGACAATAAACCCCTGAGAACCACAGAAGACCCTTTTCCCCGCATATTTCAACAGTTTTATTGACCAGGCCAAAACAATTCACTTGGTTTAATTAAAATATTTGCATGCAGGCTGAATTTGTTATCAAAGAACATTCAAATTTATCTCATATATGAGCTGTAGGTCAGGGGCACCTAAGGGCCGATTTACACGGTACGATTTTTGTCGCATGCGGCAACTCGACAGGCCCACTACATGATTTACGATGGTTGTGTACGTCAGAAAAAATGTCGTAGCATTTTAAAACATGTTTTAAAACGCTGCGACAATCGTAAGTCATGTCGTAGGCCTGTCGTGAGCTTGTCGCATGCGACCGTGTAAATCGGCCCTAACGAGAATATAGTTCAAAACCACTTAAACATAGCATTGTTAGGGCCGATTTACACCGTACGATTTTTGTCGCATGCGAGAGGCTTGCGACAGGCCTACGACATGACTTACGATTGTCGCAGCGTTTTAAAACATGTTTTAAAATGCTACGACATTTTTGCTGACGTACACAACAATCGTAAATCATGTCGTGGGCCTGTCGCAAGCAGTTGTCGCATGCGACAAAAATCGTACCGTGTAAATCGGCCCTTAAACGTCTTTTAGTATTTAAACGGTAGATATAGGCATATTTTTATCCCCTAAAAAGTTTTCATCTGTTCGGATATCGTAGCGGAAAGTCTAGTGATCTGAAAATTACAGGGATCAAACCTTACCTTTTCGAAAATTTCAGCCAGAAAAAAGGCTCCCGAAAATTGTAGATGACCTTTTTGCAGGGTTGCCAGTATGGCAAACCCAGTCGGGGTCTGCGTTTAGTTTATTTGTTTTATTTTATTTCTTTTTTTTTTCCGCGTCGGTAAAAGTATTGCCTGTCACTCTCCTGCTAAGTGGTGTCTTTGTGCATAGAGCCTTCTGCGAGTATTTTCTTAGGATCGAGAGGGTAGTGGGAAATGCGTAGATTTCTCTGGTGGACACAGTAGAAACATTAACTTAACCGGCAATGGCGTCGAAAGTCATGTAATGCGAATGGCGTTTTAGTGGATCTTTGAACAAAATATACCCTTATGAAGCTCAATAATGGCAAGTCAATTGGATATACAGGCGGTGGAATCTTAAAAGCGACGGGTAATGGACTTCGACAACAATCTATCGCCCGTCGAGCCGAAATCAAAGTGAGCTGTATTTAAAATATTTTACTGAGTGTGCTGTAATGTAGAACACTGAAACCAAATGAAAAATCTCTGGTAACTTATGGGTTCAACAAAGACAGAACGAATCGAACACCTTACGTGGATCTGTGATCAACTCTGCACAGTTTTCTTTAAAAACATAATTGGAATGTGACAACCAAGAATTATTTGAAAAAAAGCTTGTCGTGTATTTTGTGCCTCATTATTCAAGGAAAAGGTTCTTCATGGAAACGGTTTGAAATTTAGTTTGTTGCAATATTGCGCATATTTGACACGACTGAGTTTCTTCTCTTCACGCACGTAATGAAATAGAAGGGGTTTTTGCCTCTCATAGCAAATATGTTGTTTGCTTCAAAAAATTGTTCGCTGGAAAAGGTGGCCTTTATGAATTCATCATGTTTTATGATATGCGAGCTTAACTGGATAGTTTTTATGGCAATAGAAAAAGCATTTTCTTGTTATTCAAGGAAAAGGTTCTTCAGGATTGTAATTTGACACGATTGAGTTTCTTGTCTTCACGTACGCAATGAAATAGGAAGAGGTTTTCGCCTCTAAGAGCAAATATGTTGTTTCAATAAATTTTTCGCTGGAAAAGGATTCTGTGGTATTTTCTGCCTTTGTGAATCATAATATCATGTTGTGTATTGAATTTTCGAGCTTAAGGTTGAAATGTGATATGGGAGAATTCTTTTAGTATTGCTCTGATATGATATGATATTTTATTATTTATGCACGGTAAAATCATCAGCTAAGATTACAAACAATGCTAAAATCTAAATTACAAAAGGTAAAATTTTAAAATGATTACAATAAAATACAATTACTATAATACTATATTAATTCTAAAGCTGCTTTCCATGAATGCCGTGCTTTATACTAAAATATGTCTTTAATCAGATTTTTGAAAAGCCCAAGAGACTCTGCTTGTCTCGCTTTGAGGGGTAAGCTATTCCAGACAGTAGCACCTCTATAGCTGAAGCTGTTTCTATAATAATTTGTCCGCGGAAACGGAACATTAAGCTTTCTTTCAGAGTCTCTTAAACTATAAACAGATTCGCGGTTTGTAAATTTAGAACATAGATATTCCGGTGCTAGCCCCTGAAGACACTTATAGACCATTGTGGCCAGCGCAATTTGTTGCTGGCTAACTAGATTTTTCCAGCCTAAAATTTTGAATAGCTCGCTAGCATTTGCATCAAAAGTAGAGAAGGTCAAAACTCTGGCTGCTCTATTTTGCAGTTTTTGTAATTTGTCATGTAACGTGATACCACAGTTTCCCCAGACGACATTGCAGTAGTCAAAGTGCGGTTGAAGTAAAGCGTGATAAATAGAGTGCAATGTCGTCTGAGGAACGAGATGCCTTATACGTTTGAGGGCTCCAATTCCAGAAGCTACTTTCTTTGTCAGTTTATCGACATGGCTACTCCAGTTAAGATTATTATCAATAAGCACGCCCAGGGATTTGGCAACAGAAACTTGAGTGATAGGAGCACCATTAATCTCGGGAATTGGAGGATTTGTGAGAGCATACAACCTCTGCCTTGATCCAATCAGCATAAATTCGGTTTTTGTCATGTTCAGGGTAAGTTTGTTTGCTATCAACCACTTTTTAACATTTTCTAGATCATGGTTAAGTCTTGATTCTATGTCGCCTGTATTGTCACCCGCATATGTTAGGTGGGTGTCATCTGCGTACATCCATGGCATACAATTCGTTAGACAGTTTGGCAGATCATTGATATATAGCAAAAACAACAATGGACCCAAAATAGTCCCTTGAGGGACGCCGCAACTTAGTGAGCAAGTTTTAGAAAGTGATCCATTAATGGAACACTTTTGAGTGCGGTTGTCCAAATAGGACTTAAACCAGTTGTAAGAAATGCCATGTATGCCGTAATTATTTAATTTAGATAAAAGGATCTCGTGATTAACCGTATCAAAAGCTTTTTTTAGGTCTAGGAAAACAACAGCGTTTATTTTTCCTCGGTCAATGTTGTAAGCCCAAGTATCCGTAGCCCCAAGTAAAGCCGTAACGGTGGAATGAATAGAGCGAAAACCAGATTGGCATTTACATATTACGTTATGCTTTGTTAGGTACGCATATAATTGGTTATAAACTATTCTTTCGAACACTTTGGCTATAACCGGGATAACGGAAATTGGGCGGTAATTGTTTAGGTCATCACGTTCCCCTTGTTTGAATAGTGGAGTGACCCGTGCACACTTCCAGTCGTCTGGGAACACACCTACATTTAATGACTGATTGAAAATATAGCACAGCGGTTTGCAAATAAGATCCGCGCATTCACGAATAAGTCGAGAAGAAATTTTGTCAAGGCCGACTGCCTTTGATTTTTTCAGTTTATTCAGCAGTGAAAATACTTCATTTGTGGAGGTTGGGCGGAACTGAAACTCCTTATCCGTGCTAGTGAGATAATTCAGATAGCTGTTGCCATCTGAAGAAGGAATATCACTAGCAAGTTTCGGGCCAATGGTAGCAAAATAATGATTAAATTCGTGCGCTATTTCTGCTGGAGCTGTTACTGATTGCTCATTTACATTCAGTTGTTTCACAGACGTTTCCACGAAATTTCGGGAAGACAGCTCATTGATGATCTGCCAGGTTTTGCGGGAATCACCCTTATGCTCGTTTAGCATATTTTGATAATAAACTTGCTTCGCTAGCCTAGTCGCACTATTGACTTTGTTCCGCTGTCTTTTAAAGTGAACCCAATCATTAGGATTTTTTGATCTAATTGCTCTGAGTTTCAAAATATCTCGATCGTGCATCTGTTTTTTAAGCTCAGAAGTAATCCATGGGGAACCCCGCGCGCGAACACGAGTGGTTCTCAATGGAGCGTGCTTGTTAACAATAGCCAAAAAGGATTCCTTCCATTCATTCCACATATCATTTGGATTGGAAGAATTGTTTATGTGATCCCAATCTTGAGATGCAACATCGCTAAGCAGGAAGGGTTCAAAGGCCTGTTGGAAGCGTGCTTGAGTTTCAACAAAATGAGCCCCAAAATCAGTGAAAAATTGTGACGCAGATGAATAATAAAGTAGCTGCTATTTCCAAAATGACAAAATTACCTGGTGATAAATAACGTCGTATGCGTCTTGGAGAGTAAATTTTGACTTTGCATAAACAAATTGTCAACCTCAAGAGTTGGGCGATTGTGATCTTTGTTTTGACTTCGCTCATTTCATTGTCAAACTATATAACACTTGACAGAAAAAGAAACTTACAAAAACCCGGTATCTTGCCATCATTTGACACAGATGCTTCACTGTTTGGCGAGTAAACATGCCGCGGTAACTTAATCACGGCGCCCGCTGAATTCCAGCCATGTCACTTTTCGATTCAGTTGCGATTTATTTGAACGTGGCAAAAATCTCCCAAAATGTTTGTCGCTGATCGTAACTTTTTATATTCTATATTCACGGTTCAAAATGAATGTTGTTTTCATGTCGTAAATATTTTATTCTCGATCGACCGTCCCGGAAACTTCCTTCTGCTCTTTCTAAAAACTGTGTATCAATAGTTATTTACTTTTGCATCAATATTTGTTTTGCATAAAGCAAGCTAACAAAATCTGTACCTTGCTGAGTTCGCATTTGTTAGCGTTAATAGTATTTTCGGTCCGATGCTTCTGTTTTACGACGGTTATATTGTTTTGGTCTCCCATCCAGATACGAACCCCGCCGGAGAGGGGTTAACTTCAGTGAACTTTAGTGTTACAAAGCTGTCAGATGCTCAGAGGGCACGCTTAAATTTGTGGTGAAAAGAAGCTGTGAGGGAACTTAAAAATTATCAACATGTCAGCCCAGAAGCCAACGTTTCTCGCTTCTCTTTTATTTGTTATTCTTCAGAGACTGGAATGCTGTAGTTCAATACCACACAATTCAGTGCCTTCTGATTTTCTGTAACACGTACCAGAGGCAACCCAGTGTATGCTTCCGGGAAGCATCTCGTTAGGGTAAAAAATACGTTAAAATGGGCAATTATAATTATACCATTTTTCAGATGTTCGAAAATCTTAGGAGAGGCAGGCAAGCGAGAAATTTGACAACAAATGTTCCGAAAATTCTAGATCTCAAATCGTCTTCTCAACAGATATTTTCCGAAAATTGACGTTGGGTGCCCTGTGTAGGTCCACGCACAGGCTCCCCAAGCTGAAAATACGTGGTGTATGCGACAGTTTGTGTATATAGAGACTTGTATGGGAAAATCACCGATCATAAAAAAATTGTGTAAATAACTATCTCATTTGAAATAAAATTTTCCTACCTCAAATGTGTGACGAACCTGTCTCTTTTGCCGAGTTTAGAGCCATTCTGACGCCGTTGTTGACTCCCCGGTCACAAGTCAACAACGGTCGTGTTGCCAACGCGCGGTCAAATTCAAATGGTCCAATCAGAGTTGAGGCTGAAACCATCTTGCGAGTTTCCGTTGTTGACTGCCCGGTCACAAGCCTCTGAGGAAAGCCGAAGAGGTGAATTTCCAGACAAAGTTTTCGTTCGTCACGAGTCTTTCGGCCGCCGAAACACACGTCACGATTTGGAGTGAAATTTATTGGGCTTTATGGAACTGTTGTTTTTATTGCGATTCGGGACTTTTCCTGTTGAGGAGAAAACGATTTGTAGAGTGAGGTCTGGCCAGCGATGGATGGAGTGGTCGGCCTTCCTATTATTTTAGTAACGGCCTTCCGGATAACTTCACTAAACGGCGTCAGAATGGCTCTAAACTCGGCAAAAGAGACAAGTTCGTCACACATTTGAGGTAGGAAAACTTTATTTCAAATGAGATAGTTATTTACACAATTTTTTTACGATTGGTGATTTTCCCATACAATTCTCTATATACACAAACTGTCGCATACACCACGTATTTTCAGCTTGGGGAGCCTGTGGTCCACGACGTTTCAAAAAATTTGGAACTGCCGTTAGTTCGAGTTGACCTGATTATCCGATTGATTGAACACCGTGTAGCCCAATCATGGGTCCAAGTGTATTTCAATCTATCATAAAATGAAAAAATTGAGATAACCTCGCATGACTTTTTGGTGATAAAATTATATGCTGTTTTATTATGAATAAAAAGGAGAAACTATTTGACAAACTTTCGAAAGCATTAGACGTGAGTCTGTGTAGTTTGGTTGAATGAAGATGAACGCAAGACATATTGTTTTCAGTTGAGATCTATCCGCTTGAATACCGGCTTCCTCTGGATAGTTTTTCTGATTATTTTAAAGCACAATCCGTCTGATTCCAGTCTTCATATTGGATCTTGGTATTGGAAGTGGAAGTTTGTCTTAAACGGATTATGCGTCTCAAAATGTAAGGCCACTGAGTCATGACATTGTGCAAGTGCTTACGATCTATGAGCCGAGGGCAACTAATGGTTCTCTAATCAGTTTTTGCCTTGCTTCTCTCTAAACCACGAAACGCGTTATTTCACATTGCTCTCTCTGCGGACACCTTCGGCCCCTTTCGAATATTTTTTCTTATAGGCCAAAGGATGCCACTCACCCTCCATTTTCAGCACATCATCGCTGTTAGTCGTGTGATCCTCTCATTTTTAGCTTTCACTCTCTAGAATAAAACAGATGAATGTCATTAATCTCAAACAGTAGTCAATATTATTTCTTAGTTCTCCAATTCAATTTCTTAGTTCTCCAATTCGAGGTTAACAGTAGTTTGCGTACCATCGGACAGCATATTTACCTTCTAGTGACTTCCGCTTTCGCTTTCGATTCACATCTTACTAGCATTATAATTTGACGAGAAAGTCGCAATGAACCACCAACGCTGAGACAAGGTTAAATAATGACTTGAGTAATAAAAGTTGCAACACATATTAAGTCACCGAGAAAGGAAACCCCTTCAACATGCCTTTAATTAAGGTCCTCAATATGTATTGTTATCTACAAAATAGAATAGCCTGCTGAAATTTTAAACAGGAAGCAAGTCGATTTCAACACTTCTAAGGAACGAAAGGGCAGCAAGTTAACTTGTCTTCACGTCTAAATCTCCATTTTCGAGAAGAAAAGGCAACGATCTTTATTATTGTTCGTTATTCTAGAAATTGCTGGTAAATTAATGCAAGTAAAACTTACAACTCTTTCGGTTTCATACATGTAAAAAAGCACAGGAAATATGAGCACTGATCCTCTGTACAACTTACCCAAGTACTCTTCTTCGTGGATGTTAGAAAGTTTGATCGCCTTCTGCGATAACGTTTATGTTTTTACAACATTTTGAAATTTTCCTAGACCTGTTTCGGACTTCCGGGCTTAGTTCTGAGAAATGGAGTCAAAGCGAGGCTCATGCAAATTATCGTCTAATGTCACACCATGTTGCATCCGACTCTTCTGACTTTAAAGGGAACCTCCACTAAAGTAACAAAATAACTTAAAACCACAGAACATAATGTTTGCAATCAATTTTCAATCAAGCCTTTGTATCCGAGATAAATGAATTTCAAAAACGCTTGTTTTGGTTTCCAAATTTCCCCGGGCGCCATCTTGAATAATTGTGACGTGTCATAGTTGCCCTATTGTTTCAAAACAGACAGCTTAACAGAAGCTCTTTGTGGGGTCCTTAGGCACGATTTCCAGCCGTTTTGTGAGTGAGGTTAACATCCTCCTCCCAACGACTGGATCACTGGTCCGCGTCTTTTGTCCGGGACGTAGCACCCGTTGCAATTGTATTTTGTATTCAGCCAATTGTATTTTGTACTGGGCAGGCAAGCGACTTTCTGATTGGTGGAAAATACAATTGGCTGGATCAGTGCTCCAGCCGTGGTGCGCGCGGAGGAACGCGGGCGCACAAAACGGCTGTTCAATCGAGCCTATGGCGTCCTAACCGGCAATGGGTAAAAAATTTATTGAATGATAAGAGCAAATTTACTGGCGTGGGCAGTGGTGCTCGATGACATATGCCTAATCGAGAAAATAAAGTAAAGAATACACATATTTTTTATTTCAAACAAATTTTATTCAGTGGCCGCAGATTTGCAAGTCAACAACAGTAGTCAATGTAAACAACTGATGAACAAAAGGGCTAAAAATACGAATTCTTTGTGATTAGTACCTCTAAATAAAAGCAGTAGTGTCAACAAGTAAATGTTTTGCTAAAACAACAGTGACTTCAAAGAATTTTAACAGTGAATGTACCACCGAATGCAGTGACAGCGAGTCAACACGTGGCCGAAAATGGAGCTTTACTTCGTGTAAGAATAAACCAAAAAAAAATGTTTTTGAGATTTAAATGTGCTAAGCACTGGAACAAAACAAACTTTTGTCTTTTCTGCCAATAAGACTTTAGTCCGCACATTAGTGACAAAAGTGACATCGACTCCATCTTTGCTTTACAGAGCCAAACCCCAATTGCCTACAAACCAACAAGTAAAGATCGTTTTCACTGTCACGCAACAAAAAAATAAGATCGAAACCGTTCGATGAAATAAGCCAAAACCTTGAAATGCTGAAGGAGACAAATTCATATCACCTCACCAATTCTCAGGTCTGTTCGGTACATCGTTTCTGAGTAATTTGTCGAATCGTTTCACGCAACTTTTTTGAGTTTTGTATGGAACCGCCATGTTGGTGCACCACCGTTGTGCACCAGTATGGCGGACGAACATCTGGAATTCACTTAGCGATAAAAGCGCTTACTTTTCGCTCATGAGATAAAATACATGTGTATGAACACATCTCCTAATGTATTTGAAACGCTCAAACTGCTGGGGTAGACTTTCATATACCTGACAAAAATGGCGGAGGACAATAGAGCCATTGTTATTCCGAATAGGCCTTTCTAATTAGGTATTGACGAAATTATATATGAAATGAATCATGTATTGAATTGTAGCCTGTTCCAGGCTCTCAGATAGTTGAGAAAACAAAAAGAACTGCGTGTGCCCCCACTCGCTTTTCACACGTAGTTCTTTTCGTTTTCTCGACTATCTGAGAGCCTGGAACAGGCTAATTGAATTGCAGTTAGGGAACACTTGAATCCACAAATGACCAGCTCCCAACGCCAGTTTTCTCCAAGTAAGTTCAAACCTAATCCCGTTGCTTTAGATTTACAAAGTTTAGATAATAAAGAAAACACTGTTGAACAGTTAGTGGTTTTGAGTTCGAATCTATGTTCGGTCTCCTTATAAGATGGAGTGTCTCCATTCTGTTGAACGGCAGTGATAAGTTTTAGTCCAAAACTAGAAAAATTATCATTAGCAAACGAAAGTTCCTGCGGACCGCTAATGCTACTGTTATCCAATTTAATCTCTTTTACAGAAGAGCTGTGGAGTTTTCTCGAAGTATGTTCATTAATAATTCGCCTTAGACTTTAACCTAACCCTAACCTTAGCGAATTATTAGGGTTAGGGTTAGGGTTAGATAAAATCTCGGCACGACTTCTGCGAGAGTGTGCTGATTTGGTCGCAAGTTCTCTTTGTGCCATTTTCAATAGATTTATTGTATCCGGTGTTTTTCCTACTGAATGGAAATCCACAAAAGTAATTTCTTTATTTAAACAGGGAGAACGTTCCGATTTAAATAATTACTGCCCTATTTCCGTAGTTCCTGTTGTGGCTAAGATCTTTGAGAGAATCGTATACAATCAATTTTACGAATATTTAAAATAATCTTTTTTCCTATAATCAGTCAGGGTTTCGTTCACTTCACTCCACTGCTACTGCCTTACTAGAGGCCACAGATAATTAGGCTTTTAATATCGATAAAGGTAATGCTTTTGACACCGTCGATCACTCTATATTAAAAGCCTATGGTGTCGGAAGCAACTCGTCTAACTGGTTTAAATCTTCCTTGGATAATCGTACGCAGAAATGCTTTGTAAATGGTTCTCTCTTGGATAGCCAACCTTTAACTTGCGGTAATCCTCAAGGTACAATCCTTGGACCTCTCCTCTTTACTCTATATAAATGATCTACCGAACTGTCTTGTTAACTCACATCCTAGAATGTATGAAGATGACACTCATTTGACCTTAGCCAGTAACGATGTTGAGCATCTAGAGGAAAATATGAACGATGACCTAGCTAAAATTACTGAATGGTTAACGCCAAATAAACTGACTCTTAATAAGTCAAAGACTGAGTTTATGTTGATTGGTTCAAGGAAAAGGTTAAATACTTTTAATAGACTCCCGTCTTTTAATATCGACAGTAATTCTGTAAAACAAGTAGAATTTACGAAATATCTTGGAGTACTGTATACAGATGAAAACTTAACTTGGAACATACGGCATATCGAACATATTTCCAAAAAAATTGCCTCCTGCATTGGCATCTTGAAACGAAGCAGGTCTTTTGTTCCCTTTGAAACGCTCCTATGCATCTATAATGCTTTAGTTCAAACTCATTTCGATTACTGCAGTGTCGTATGGGGCAATTGCAATAAATGCCTTTCCATTAAATTACAAAAACCACAGAATCGCGCTGCGCGTATTTTGACCTCTTCTTCATATGATGCCCATGAGGATGATCTCTTTGTTAGACTTGGCTAGCAAAAACTTAATCTTCAACGAGAATTAAAAACAGCAACTATTATCTGAAATCAATGTTTACTGATCGGAGTGCAATATCTACCTCTTCTCTTCGGAATTGTGAGGGCGGCAAACTAGGTGCTCCACTCCCCCGCACCAATTTTCTAAAAAAACAGTTTCAGCTATGGTGGTGCGGTGCTGTGGAAAAGCTTACCTACCAACTGCGGCAAGCACAAACTCTTGCCACTTTTAAATCCGGCTGCAGGGGTTTCCTTTTTGATAATGAATAAGTTAATAATTGAGAACATGGAATTCATGAAAAGCAGGCACTTTGTTATTGTTTTTATTTTCGTTATTAGATTTAATTAGCAGTTGATTAGTATCTTAATGTAATTAATGTAATTTTAGTATTTACTTGAGTCCTGATGTTTTACCCGTGTATAAATAAAGTTAAATAAATAAATAAATAAAATCAAACGCTAAAAATCCTTTGAAAAGCAACTATAAGTTGCTTTAGGCCCCCGTCGACACTTATTCGGATAATTTTGAATCCGCAACTTTTTCTTTGCGGATTCGCCAACCATCCACACGTATCCGGCGAATCCGCCACTTTTTAAATCCACTCTCCAGAGTGGAAAGTTTGAATCCGCAATGAATTTGGAATCGTGTTGACGATCAAATCCGGATACTTTCAGATCCGATGAGATAACAAACTCAGATCCAGTCTTTACCGCGTAAATATTCAACATGGCCGCTGAACGAGATGCTTTCGCCAGTCGCACGCCCGAAAGCGAATGCTCTGTTGACAATAGCAACGGAGGAGTCCTGGATACTAGAACGAATCCGGACACGTGTGCACGGGCAAATTCACTTTGAATCCGGATACGTGTAGAGGTGTGGACGTAAAAATTTTTGAATCCGCAAAGAAAAAATTGCAGATTCACTTTGAATCCGGATACGTGTGGACAGGGCCTAAAAAAGGACGTCGACAAAACATACAAATATGCCACAAGGACTCAAAAGGCTTTGCACGATCTAAGTGTGCTACTTTTTACAGCTCATTTCTCAAAGGTCATCTCCATGCTAAACCTGGATGTAAAGAAGATGAATTTCCTATTCTTCCTTCCAATTCTTCAAATGAATTTACACTATATTCGAACTGTACTGAAATCACTGCGAAGCGAGTTTTCTTTTAATCTCTTAAAACGGCAGTGTTGCCTGAGCTCAGTTGTGATAAACGACCATAAGAATTAATAAATCGGAAATTTTGGATTATATTCCATCCACATAATAATAGAGATCTTTAATAGCCTTTATTCACGATAGCCGCCATGTTGGTTTTCAAATTGTCATGCAAATTAGCCATGTGTTATGCTGGGGGGCAAACATTAGAACAAAGGCAAATTGCGGAAAATCGTCTCGTCGAAATATTGAACTAATATTGCTAAAAGTACATTTTAGAATTTAGAAGTAAGTACCTTCTATAATAATTTTATATTTTTTGATCGCCTCCGACGTTTCAGTTGACTTTCTACTTCTCATTTTTCACTAAAAAAAACATCGAAGTAACTTGTGTAATCATTCCATTTTACTACTTAGATGATAAACATTCAATGAACGTGAAACAAATCATCTGTGTGGCTAAGATGTTCGTTATGACCTCTCGAACTCGTGTTGTTTGCATGATAAAGGCAAATCCAACGTGGCAGCTATCGTGAATAAGGTCTATTGCTTTACGGAATAAAAAAACAACTCTTAAACGACGATCATCATTACAATCTCACTTAAACGAGAAAACAAAATCAAAATTGTAGAAGATTTTAAATACAATTAAATTCTATAAAAAAATCGATAAAATTATTAACCTCATTCTTTAAACAGTTGACTTTAAAAACTGAGCTGCCCACTCTATTGCTACGATTGTATTAGACAACTCTTCCCTCACAAGAGACCAGGATCCATTATTTAGAGCGTCCAATAGCGCATCGTGAAGGCCTGGAAATGTGGCACTTGCGTATGAGTTGTGCAAGCTTGGGGCGAAGATTGAGTGCCTGCAAACAACAGAGGAGTGGTTCACATATTGAGATGAAGTCAAGTTGATAAAAAACTCAAGAACTGTTATTTGTGAAAAACTATACGCTTCTTGATAGTTAAGCCCTGGCCAAACGGGAAATGTTTGACGACCAAACATCATCAAACATTGTATGGTGATCAAACATGTAGATGTTTGAAGCCCTGGCCAAACGGTTCAAACTTGTTTTCTCAAACATCGTCAAACATCCGAACGCAAGGAGTTGTGGGCCACAAAATTACCCAGAGTACCACAACAATTTCAACATGCCGTCCTCTGCAACACAATAACACGAAATGATCAAATTTAGGGTTTAATCAAGAACGTAATTGCAAGACGGTAAATTGTTCTTTCTTTTCTTTATTAACGCCGTTCATAATAATTTAGTCCCTGAATATTTCGCCTGCATTTTCTAAGTTTAACAAATTGCAGTAATCGCTAAAGAGGAGAAAACGAGAAGTTAGATTTTGAAACGACGTTTTCGTTACCGTCACGATCGTCGTTGCTAAAGATCTCTAATCAGCTGAAACTGACGTGTAAAAAAAACGCGGTATCTGTGGATACAAGCGAATGAGATAACGCATCTCGCATGCGCGAGCCAAACATGTTTGATACACATGGCCAAACGAGCCAAACATCACCAAATAAATATGAGAACAAAAGAAATGTTTGATGTTGTTTGATCGAATGTTTGATGGAGTTCAAACACGATCAAACATCATCAAACACCATCAAACATCATCAAACAAGGTGGCCTAACGGTAAAATGTTTGATCACCAAACAATCTTTGATGATGTTTGGTTGTCAAACATTTCCCGTTTGGCCAGGGCTTTACAGGTACGGTTATCAAACTTTTTTTTTTCGCTATCCAGATAGTAAATCATACTCCACGTTTAAAATGTTGCGGGCCAAGGTTTTCGTAGACCGCGGGCTTTACTTACTAGATGTACTGGAAGTATGCATATTCACGGAATACGCGAGCGAATACCTAAATCTCTCTTGGATATAGTGACTTATCCACCGGATAAAGTTATCCGGCCTTTCAACTACTGGGGCCTGGCTAATAGACGCATCTCTATTGTTTCCAGGGCAAAGATTAATGTTTCTGTTTAACATCTTCTTCAATCAAGAGGCCAAGGATTTCGATTTAAAGATTGCACGTCTGCAATTTTCATGGATAAATTCTGGATAAAGTCTGTAATGGTTCGTGCATCAATACGAAGACCTCAGGTGACGCAAGGATAAAAAAGACACTGAAGTAACGAGTATGAAGGTACAATCATATAAATCGCGGTTAAGTCGGATAGTTAGTGCTCCCAAGAAACTGTAGTACTCTGCTCAATAAGATGCAAGAGTAGGTCCGAGAGATCCCTGAAAGACGAAGAAAAATGAAGGTATGTACACAGTAGTTCATTACTTAGATGATACTCACCAGTAGAGAGGTCTTCCTGGTAGACCAGCGGTGTTCAGAAAGTTCTTTTCCAGGCCTGTTAAACGGTCATTGATAAAGGAGAGGGCCCATGGACTAGATGAAAAAAAAAAACACTTACATTTAACCGTCGGTCTACCAGGAGACCGAAAAATATGGTGAAAAGGGAGTGCTCTCACCACTGCGCCAACGCTTGCTCCTGAAAGTTAGTGTGATTTTGTAATATCTTTTTCCTGGACTATTTTGACTTGATGCACATTCACAACAATTAGTGCTCATCAGTAAGCTTTCAGTTTTAATTCAAAGGTTAATGTCAAGAGTTCGTATACTTCAAACTGTATTACACTCTGTCACTTCATTCATTACAACACCATTTACATAAAAAAATACAACAAAAAAGGTATGATACAAAGAAAATACGTAGAAAGCAATAATTAATTTAAAGTGCCCCTGTGATATTAAAAATTACTTCCTTTTTTTTTCCTTCAGATTCTGAATGCGTGTTTGCTTAACATCTGACTAGAAAAAATTTTGACCTTTGACTTTTATCCAAAGGCCGTTTACTTTGAGTGTAAGTTTTGAATTTCACGGTCCGCCATTCCTCACGTTCAAAACTGACCGATTGGACCTCCTCAGAGGGTTGGATCCAGGGAAAAGTGACGTCAAAGGCTCACTAGCTTAAATTTCAGCCTTTGAATGCAGCTTATTATACACTGTATACAAAACGTGAGTTTAAAAGTTGAAAGCCCAAAACTCCCGTGCTGCTTATTAATTCTGCGGCGTAAACAGTAGTGAGCCTCGATCTAGCTCTCTCAAGATCTCAAAGTTAGTAATGGCGGACCATTAAACAGGAAAATTCCAGTTAAAGTAAACTGGTGTCTTTGAAATCAAGGTTTAAAACTTTGGTCGCTTAGTGTTTAGTCAACATAGTTTTGAAATCCAACGAAAAATGACAATTGATTTTTTGGTCACAGTGGCACTTTAACAGAAAAGGCAGCAACGCTTTCCACTTGATTTCATTAGCTTTTGGCTACGAATAACTGTAGCTGATATACACTTCTTAATTGAGCTATTAGTAGCGAAAAACAATCTTTATCTTAGAACTTTCGTACTTGTAGATAGCTTGGTTAAAGTAAGAAGAATTATATGATCGATTAATTTAGACTCCTTGCTTAGGAAACCAAATATTATATTTAAAGCACTTAAATTCTGTTATGTTTGGAGTTAACAAAGGCAAAGTCAGCATCTCGTTCCGCGATGAAAACTGTACTTACTCTGTAATGTTTACATTATTAATAAGTGACTGCATGGTGTTGACGCCTTCTTGAAACATCTGTATTGCTTTGTCCAGGTATTCTGAAATTAAGTTCTCAAAGCTGTTATTTTTTTAATCTTACGGGAAGCCATACTTGAAAAAATTGAAACATGTCTCAAAAACATGAAAAAAAAAAACGCCACATCGCACACTGACACCTGCATGAACAGTCACGTTGGTGCAAAAGCTTTGGTTGCGCAATTCGACATCAGTTATTCATCAAGTATCCAGTCAGTAATTGAATATATAATTAAAAAAGTATTCAAGATGCTGAATTCAGTCTGCCTATTTATGGGTAGACTTTCATATACCGGACTAAAATGGCGGAGGACATAAAAAAACCATTGTTTTTAGGCCCTGCTAATTAAGTAGTATTATGTTCGCTTTGTTCTTTTGTTTTGGGAACATTGATTATTTCCGATCCGGTATATGAAAGACCAGCCTCAATTATTCATCAATATTCCCAAAAGTCGAGCATGAAACTGCTTAACAAACCAATGAGTCAGAGATGTTGAATTGGCTTCCCCTCGGACTGGAAGTTGCTGTGCGGGACTGAGAACAACAAGGGTAACATCTACATATGTTATTTCTTTCCTGGCCACGACAAGTTGTTAAGATCGCTGGCACTTACCGAGGGAAATTCCTTTCTCTGTCAGATCGCCTTCATACTTTTTCTTTATATCTAGTGCACCTTTATTAAGCGCGGCCGCATAGTCCGAGCAGTTGATGGGCAGGACTGGTGTTTCAGCCAAGAGAAAAGCAGTGCTGGCCCAGACCTGCGCAATGGCCAAATGAGTGGTAAAGTGAGGGTCCACAAATCTCTTGACGTAAGCAAATGTGTCATAAATGCTGTGATATGTTGGATACGATGTGATGTTATGAAACTTGAGCTGAAAAACAAAAGTTTCAACAAATCCTTTAACGACCAGTGTAACCATCTATTATCACACGAGTACGCAGTTTTGGCGATGTCTGCTTCAAAGACAACTCTCTCCACCCCGTCCCTTGGTGTTTTTCTTTGTTCGATTTGGTCCACTTGCATTATGAATGCGCTCTGGTTCGAAACGAATCTGAACAAAATGTAAAAAAAAAATGTAAATGCTTTGTTTATAGTGGAAGTGCACTTAGCTATCAAGCTAGTTTACAGGCACCCTACTTCTAACAATGTGAAAGAAACAATTCAAAGTTAACAGAAACGTTATTAAGAACCCCAACTGGTAGGAGGCAACCAGTTGGCTATTTGCAAAGCGTGGTAGAGTTGAATCCGGGACAACCGGAAACAAATCCTAACCAGAGGTTAGAACGAGATTTGAACCCGGAGCAGATTTGAACCCGGAGCAGCCGCATGCAAACCCAACATCCTAACCACTCGACCACGCTGCCTCAGCAAAATCTGAACCCTAACATCAACATAACAGCCAACACAATAAATACAGGCCACGAGGTTATTGTTCGTGTGCTTCCCACACCATTGCACTGATTCGTAGAGCTTTTCGTCAAGAAAATGAAAGCTTGACACTCCTTAACTCCATTATCACTATATAATTGTACCTACCATGTCATATAAGTATCTAATGTCCGCTGATGGCACACCAACTCTTTGACAAAACGGAGAATAGTCACTTCCTGAGCCAAGCGGAGGAATCCTACAAATATATCACACGCAAAGAACGTCACGGCGGCCATGCCGGTATGCCAGGGTCCTCTCTCCTCTTCCCACGAGAAAGGGAGAAAGAGAGAGGAACCTGGTAACGAGGTTGGGTATGCCAAAGTAATTCATTTTTACGTAAATCTTCTCTTTTGTTTCGGTCTAAAAACTTGGCCGCTAATCACGTGATTGAATAGGCTCTATGGCTGAAAAACTATAAAGTATCAACTCATAGCATCTCATTTTTGTAATTTGGTGTAAACGTAAGTCTCCTTGAGTTTTATCAAAGTCCTCGCTTTATAGAAATATGTTGCTAAATTAAACCCAAAGATACTGAAGCATTTATAAGTGGAAGGTTGAAGGTCTTGCGTGACTCTGTGCCAACTAGACTAATAGGGACCTTAAGCAAGGACACCGAAACGTCGGCTTTAAATAGTTATCTGCATATTTATAAATCCATCCATTTATGTAGTCTAAGTGTAGCCTACGTGTAGACGTACCCTCCCCCCCGAGGGTACGGCTACACGTAGGCTATCTAAGTGAAGTTACTTGTTTTTCTGTCGTAAACATATCAGCTATACATAGATTTATCACAGACTTTTATCTTTTCAGGTTTCAGTTGCTTTAAGCTGATCCTCTGTTTAACTCTAGATCTGCTGATTGGTCATGTCAGCGGTATTAAATTATTTTATCTTTACATGAATACATAACCTCGCAAATGGACATTTCCCAGCTGACTTAACCTGATCACTCAGTTGGTAAAGCGGTGCAGCGGTGCAGTTTGAAATGATCCCGGTTAAGCTTGGATTTTTCGAGGCTTACTTGCAACTATTTAAGCTGGAAATCTAACCGTGATGATCTTTCTAACTTTCATTTCAACACATAAAATTAGGGGACAACGGAGGCATCTTCCCAACTCTAACAACCTCTTTACAACTTACTTTGGATTCTGTCCATCGACTGCCGGAAATTTTTCCAGCCAGTTTTCGTACACTGATTGACTACTATTAACAGGGTTTTTCACCTGGAAAGATGATAATAAGTAACAGCACATTACTAGCAGCTTGCTAACAAGCTATTAAAAGGAATGGCGGGTGCAGTCAAGATTTTGCAAGATATTGCTGATGACAACAAGGATGACGACTGCAAAGCATGATAGTACCTGTTTGGTGGCATTGAAGAGCACTTGATGAAGAAGAGGACTCGCTCGAACAAAGAGACTGTAGTTTCCTAGGACGAAAAAAAAGGATTTTCTAAGCGAAAGATCATGACAGTTGTTGGTAAAAATAAGCGATCAAGCTCCTTCTACATTCCGTAAGAGGTAAAAGTATACTACAGCGATTGCCACCAAACGTAACAGATGCCTGTATCTCGAAATAACAGCACCATGGCGTTTAAATCAAAGCCTCAATTTTAGAATATGTAGTCGTGGGAGAGGAAGGTGCAATTATCTTCCAGAACAATATAACTAAAGAGAACCGAGTTGGAGCAGTGGTGATAGCACTCGCCCTACACCTACGTGTCCGTTACTGAAGGTCTTTTTCCCAGTCCTCCATCAGACCAACATTTTGATTTAACCACTTGAAAGTGACCAAAAGATCAATTCTTATTTTTCTTTGGATTTCAAAACTATGTTAACAAAACACTAAGCGACCAAAGTTTTAAGCCTTGATTTAAAAAAGACATGTTTATTTTAACTGGAATTCTCTTATTTAATGGTCCGCCATTACTGACTTTAAGATCATGAGAGAGCTGGATCGAGGATAAAATGACGTCAAAGGTTCACTAGTTTAAGAATGCAATACGTGTGTACGCTGCAGAATCAATATGCAGCACGGGAGTTTTGGGCTTTCAGACTTTTAAACTCGCGTTTTGCATTTAAGTATACAATAAGCTGCATTCATACGCTGAAAATTTAAGATAGTGAGCCTCAGACGTCACTTTTCCCTGGATCCAACCCTCTGAAGTCCAATCGGTCAGTTTTCAAACGTGAGTAATGGCAGACCGTGAAATCCAAAACTTACACTCAAAGTAAACGGCCTTTAGCTAAAAATCAAAGCTAAAAATTTTGCCAGTCAGGTGTTAAGCAAAGACAATTTCAAAATCTCAAGAAAAAAAGGAGGTGATTTTTTTATTACAGGGGCACTTTTAAATTTACATTGATCTTGATGTGTTCTCTCCTATTGGTGGAGCACTTTAGACTTTAAAGCCTGGTTTTCACAAGCGACGCAAGCACAAGCATAAGCAGCTTATGCTAGTGAAAACGAACATCGACATAACCGCGGCAACCGCCATTTTGTTCAAGTGCTCAGACGCAGGGAATAAATAAATGTTATTATGTTATTATTCTTGGATTTCACATGACGTCACGGCCGCCATGTTGGTGTCCCCAAACAATGAAATGGTGGCCATGTTGGTGTCTCGATCCAATCCTCCGGGAATTGAAAGCTATTATTATGCTAACGTCTTCCTTTGGTTTCGTTGAAAAACATGGCTGTTGATCACGTGAGTGAAAACCAAGAAATGTGCTTATGCTGCATTTTTTTTTGACACCACGCAAGCATAAGCGCAAGCAGAAGGAAAAGGAAAAAATAAATTAGTCTTGTGCTTGCGTCAACCCCGTTTTCACGGTAAAACAAACGCTCTTATACTTGCAATTGTACTTGCGTCGCAAGTGAAAACCAGGCTTAATAAAATAAAGAAAATTCTTTATTAAAAGTACAATGTCATTTTCACCGTACCTCTTATCGGAGAGTCAACATTAATATAAGCTACTGCTCGTTGATATAACAAATGAATGTTGTCCTGACAAAAGAATCACATTGCTCATCACATCAAGTGTAGCCGGTAAACTTACAAAGACCCCACTTTAAGACTGTCGTATGGTAACGTTTGGCAGATCAACGAAAAGAAAAAGAGAAATTCCATTTAAAATGGTTATCAATTCAAAGAAATTGCATGCACAACGCATAAAAAGTATCTTATGAGCCGGTTAAAACAACATGTAGCCTTCGGTAAATGCGGGAAAACATGTCCATGGGTTTCAAGCACACTCAGTTAGGTGTTAACTTAAGTGATAACCGTCTGCTGCACTCAGCCAATTAAATAAGAATGTGCGCTTTTCCGCATGCTGACGTCTGAATGTATTTGGTGCCTACTGCTTCTGAATGGGTAGCACATTATTAAAAAGTGCCACCACTACAGCTGAAGTTTGATACGCTTTGCTCCGTGCTTTTCCTTTCAGTTTCGTGTTTTCTAATCAGCTGTTTTTTGAATTGTGACTTTTTTTCTTTTCTTCTACTTTGTTTAAAAAAATGCCAGTGAAAATTTGATACATAAAGAAAATTCCAAGTTAAACATCCGCGAGCGAACTACATTGAAAAGACTTTCATATTTACAGACCTCCACCCACTCTGTTGATCCAAGGAGCCCATACTCTTCACCTCCCCAGCTGCAAAGGACAATAGATCGCCTGGGTCTCCACCCTCAAAACAACAAACATACCTCGCGTGTAAGTGCAAATTTTGCAGGCTGCCATGGAACAAAGGTTACAAGATAATACACATTGTAACAGCATAAGGTCAGTTCAGATGCTGGCCCAAGATATATATCATCACTCTGCCAACGTGGGGCGACTTTTAAAACGTTCCAAACTTCTCAGCTTTAGTTTTATAATTGCCTAAGGATGGCCTGGCCCGAACATGCAACATTGTAGAGTTGAAATACCACCGCCGTCTGAACAGATAAAGTGATATATGTCCATCGTGCGTGAAGAGGTATTCAAAACTGGAGTAAATATCACACTTGACACTGAGAACGGTTACACCTGAAAAAACTCTAAAGGCGTACAGATTTCAAAATTTCCACTTCGTGGATGTGACATGAGCAATGCATCACAGATTAGCGCAAGCAGACAGTAGTCGACGGAAGTACCAATATTAAACTTTAAGTCTTTTTTCCCTGGCCTAGTTTGTTTGGAATTTTACCTTGTTTGTACTTTATTCCAAGAGCCTTGGAGATTTCCATCAAGCATGCTGTTCCACTGGATGGATCAATGCCACCAAACACCCAAGCATCGCGGTGATTACCCAGTAAAACCAACTTATCTAGGAGACACAAAAGTCCGAGGCTAAGGTCAGAACGTATGTGTTGCGATTATTGCCAAATAAAACGGATTTGGGTCCTCGACAGTAATTTGCCCATTGCCTCGGTTTTACGTGTGCTTAACATTTTGCACCCCGTTTTCACCCAATGAGACGGTATACTCCTCTCATACATCAAGGCCTGTTCAAACGGTAAATGTTTTGCGAGAAAGCATTTTACGGTATTAAAACAATGTTGGGAGACCAAACATTTTCCCGTTTGGCCGATTTGTTGTGTTGTGGTTCTGTGCTCTGCACCGAGAGGTTTTTCTCCGGGTACTCCGGTTTTCTCCGCTCCTCAAAAACCAACAATTGATTTGATTTGTGTTAATTTGTTGATTTCAGTTATTTTACGTTAGGCGTCTCTTGTTTCCTCGACATCTAACAATTTAAACGAGCAATTCAAAATGGTTTATACCTCTTGGCCACTCGGCAAGATCAACGATAACGGGCAGCGCCTGCTCGAGTTCTGCTCCTACCATGGCCTCTGCGTGACCAACTCCTACTTCCAAACGAAGCCACAACACAAGGTGTCTTGGCGTCATTCCCGCTCAAAGTATTGGCATCAACTGGACATGATCTTGATCCGTCGTACCAACCTCAAGTTCACGCTGCTCACTCGCACCTACCACAGCGCAGACGGGGACACTGACCACTCTCTATTCTGCTGCAAGATCAGGCTACAACCCAAAATACTCCAAAGCTCCAAGCAGAAAGGGAAACCCCGCATCGATACCACCAGCATGTGGCTCCCAGAGAAAATAGAAGAATTTGCCAAGTCCCTCCAAGATGCTCTGTCTGAAGAACATCAGCATTGCTCTGCATCCAAAAAGTGGGACCACCTCAGAGAGGGCAGTCAGAAAACAGCCTTTTCAACCTTCGGGAAGAAGATCTCCAAACACAATAACTGGTTCGTTGCTAAGTCCAGCAAGATGATCCCCGTCATTGATGCAAAGCGTGCTGCCCTTGAGAGAAGTCCCTCCTAGGATTCAGAGCCGCTAGAAGCAAAATGCAACAGACTGCAAGGGATTGTGCCGACGAATACTGGCAACAGCTCAGCGACTCCATCCAGTCTGCAGCTGCCTGGGGTAACATCAGAGGAATGTACGAGGGTTTCAAGCCAACTCTTGGTCCAACACAGGGCAAAACAGCCCCCTCAAGACCACCAGCGGGGAAGTGATTACTGCCAAGGGCAAGCAAATGGACAGGTGGGTGGAGCACTACTCAGAGCTCTACTCCAGAGAAAACACAGTCGTTGCTTCAGCCCTTGATGCCATCGAACCTCTGCCCATCATGGAGGAACTAGATGCTGAACCAACACTTGCCAAACTCAGCAAAGCAATCAAAAGCTTGGCCTACGGCAAAGCACCTGGTACGGATGGCATCCCCCCAGACCTCATCAAGTGCTGTAAAGACACCCTACTGCAGCCTCCTCACGATGTTCTTTGCCATTGTCGGAGAGAAGGAGCCATGCCGCAAGAAATGAGAGATGCCAAAATCGTCACCCTCTACAAGAATAAGGGTGACAGGAGCGACTGTAAGAACTACAGAGGCATCTCCTTCCTGAGAGTCGTTGGGAAACTCTATGCCCGCGTCGTGCTTGTGCGCCTCCAGAAAATTGCTGAGCGTGTCTACCCTGAGTCTCAGTGTGGCTTCCGAGCCAAACGCTCCACAGTGGACATGATATTCTCCCTACGTCAACTTCAGGAGAAATGCAGAGAACAACACAAGCCCCTCTACATAGCCTTCATAGACTTGACCAAGGCCTTCGACCTGGTCAGCAGGGAAGGGTTCTTCAACATCCTCCCAAAGATTGGTTGCCCCCCAAAACTCTACAGGCTCATCAGATCCTTCCATGATGACATGAAGGCAACCATCCAGTGCGAGGGCAGCATGTCCAACCCCTTTGACATCAAGAGCAAAGTAAAGCAAGGATGCGTCCTTGCTCCCATCCTCTTTGGCACCTTCTTTGCCCTACTCCTAAAGCATGCTTTTGGAACCGCAACAGAAGGTGTGTACCTACGCTCCAGATCTGACTGTCGACTTTTCAACCTGGCTCAACTGAAGTGCATGAGACATGCTCTTTGCTGATGATGCCGCAGTCACCTCGCACACTGAGCAAAAACTCCAGTGCCTCATGGACAGGTTCTCCCAGGCCTGCAAAGACTTCGAACTGACCATCAGCCTGAAAAAAACCAATGTGCTGAGTCAGGATGTGGACACTCCACCAGCCATCTACATCAACGACTACCAACTTGAAGTCGTACACCAATTCACATACCTGGGATCCACCATCAGCGACAACCTGTCCCTGAATGCTGAGATCAGCAAGCCCATCGGCAAGGCTGCCACAACCCTAGGATGCCTCAACACCCGGGTCTGGGAGAACCCAAAGCTGACAATTCCAACAAAGATGGCAGTGTACAATGCCTGCATCATCAGCACTCTCCTCTACGGCAGCGAGGCATGGCCAACATACTACAAACAGGAGCGCAAACTGAACAGCTTCCACATGCGCTGCCTGCATCGCATCCTCGGCATCCATTGGAGTGACAAGGTGCCCAGAGCTCAGGTCCTCGAGCCCGCTGGTCTTACCACCATGTTCACGCTGCTCAGACCAGGCAGGTTGCGATGGCTCGGCCACGTGCGCCGGATGGAGGATGGGCACATCCCAAAGGACATCCTCTATGGCAAACTTGCCTCCGGCAAGAGAACTGTTGGCCGCCCCCAGCTGCGCTACAAAGATGTCTGCAAGCGTGACATGAAAGCCCTGGACATCAACATAGAGAGCTGGGAAGACGCAGCAGCTGACTGCAACAAATGGCGCTGTGTTCTCTGTGACTAGCCACACCTGCAAGAAATGTGGCCGAGATTGCCACTCCCACATTGGACTCATCAGTCACAGCCGGCGCTGTCCCTGAGGCAAAATGACCGGCACAAAATCCATAGTCGCCTACGACTGACGGAGGCCTACCTACTTGGCGTCATGTCTGTCGGGTTGAGTTTGTTGGTTCTGTGCTCTGCAACAAGAGGTTTTTCTCCGGGTACTCTGGTTTTCTCTGCTCCTCAAAAACCAACATTTGATTTGAATTGTGTTAATTTGTTGATTTCAGTTCACAGTGTCCTATTTTATTATGTTAAGCGTCTCTTGTTTCCTCAACATCTAACACTTCAAACGAGCATTAGCTCTTAATTTGCATTGCTGAATCTCGCGGGATTCTGCCACATTGATACTTCTCAGTTTTGATAAGACATATTTCAGAATGGTTTATACCTCTTGGCCACTCAGTAAAACAGCAAACCTATTTGTCGCTGAACATATTTTAATGCAAAACATTTTCCCTTTGGACAATCCTTTGAGATATCTAACCAATAGGACAGCCCATACGAACAGCAGTAATAACTTTTGTGCCCTTTGTGAATAGAGAGTTCTTTACTGCCTCATATTATTTTAAGGACAGGGGTTGGCAGAAAGTGCTCATGGTTTATAGTCCTTAGAAAGTCTATAGGGAAGATATCGTTGACGTCACCTACAGCCTCATTGGCTGTCAAAACAAAATGTCTTTTTTTCCTGTGGTTAGCAAATTTGAATAACAAAAGCAACGTTTGTAAACAGATATCTTCCCCATTGTTTTGCTGATGTCATTGCAATAGCACCGCTGCATGTATACGTATTGCCATAGTAATGATGATGGCTCTGGTGAGTGAAATTCAGCGTATGCGAGTCTCCTACAACACAGCCACATTAGTCTCCCTGATGCAATATTATTGCCATGTATAATGTATATTGTAGTGCTATGGATGTGCCGGTTGATTATTTGCTTGATACTTTTGCCTGTTAATTGACTTACTGGAGTGTTTGGACAGTACAAGAAAATTTTCTACAATATTGTGGGTTCTAAAATTCCAACTACTCCTGATTACATAACAAAAAACCAAACCTAAAATATTGCAATTTGTTTGCATGTATCAAAGGACACAGAAATGGTAATCTGATGAAACACATAAATGAATGGTTAGGGTTAGGGTTACACAGGAAACCCATTGCATAAAAACATAGAGAGACACAGACATTCCAACCCACCTGGTTCGACAGAACCTTTCAAAACTGCAATAACATTGTAAATGTCTCGCCTTGTGTGATTGTTATTTGTTTCCACTTCAACTTTCCTGTAAATATAAGGAGGTTTTCCTTTAGCCCATCAACTCCCAGGGGTTCCCCATTGAGGAGTAAAATTGTCTGGCGTTAGACAGAGTAAAATACTAAGTCTGGCCGGTTTAGGCCGGCTTGGACGTCAAAGGGTTAATGGGGACATTAACATTAATGAGTGATTAAATTGCTGCTGAGTGCCATCAAAGGTATTTTTTCCATTTTGGAATTATGATAATGTTGCCAAGCACCTATTGGTTAATGGAACTGTAAACCTGGCTCCAGTTGTTCAAATAATGGATAGCGCTATCTCCCGGATAAATCACTAACAGCAAAACCAATTGCGCTATCCAATGGATAGTGATTTATCTGGTGGATTGTGTTATCCACCTTTTGAAAAACTGGGGCTGAGTTAATTTTTGTAGACATACCAGTAGTTTGTTAAAAAACAAATATTGGGCCTTCGAGGCTGATGAGTTGAGTAAAAACTACCCATTACAACCTTTGCCACAAAGTTATCGCACTGCATTACACTTTCGTCAACAGTGACGTTAATTACCCAACAAATAAATGAAAACAATGACACAAACTGTTTGAAAGTAATTGCCAGATAAAAGACATTGCTTTTTGCCTTCCTTTAATCAAAAGTGGTTACTCCTAAAAAAACCCCAATATGTAAATTTATGCAATGAAAGGGCAATAAAATCTTTAATGTTAAATTATTCTCCACCTAAAAAATTAATCTGAGATCATAACTTGTAAAAACAATAAGAAAATAAAGTGTATAACAAGATCTTACCAGTCTTTAAATTCTGTGATAAAACCTGGACCAAGGCGATATGTGATGTTTAGCCCACCTTGCCACTCATCAGGGGCTTCAATACCACCTAGTCGACTGTTGATTATGAGAGCATATAAGGTGAATATATTCAGATAGAAGCTTTTTAGTAGATTCAAGAGTGAAATAAAACAATCAAACCTCCGGTGAGTTGATACCAACACTAGGACCTGGTAACATTTATATTTATAAGTGCTGTCTGCTTCAACGAGAAAGGTTGAACTTATGTGTAGAGTTGAGTTCAATGGGGAAATTAATGGGGATGTATACCAGCTTGCTGTACACAGATGCAAAGATGTGATCAAATGGTGGGAAGCTACATGATTTGACTAACCCTGGTGAGTAAATTTGCAAATGAGGAAACTGAAGCTAAAGACATAGATATCAAAAGTTAAATTAGAGCAACAAGATTCCCTGGAATGCATAATCAATATCAAGCCAAAGCCCTTCATAAATATCATCATGCCATTATAGTGAAATTTAGATAATACCTTAGAAACTGCTTCGCATCGTTTGCTGAAATTGGATGTGCAGGAATATAGGGCATCTTTATTTCTGCAGAGCTTTTTCTGTGTACACCATCTTTGTACAAACCATAAGAAAATTGTTAAAAGCAGGGTTGGTATGAAGCCACAAGACCATGTTATTGTTACCACCAACTACTCTCAAAACAACTTGATCAATCAGATCAACCAGTTAAATGAACAAAAAATCATGAAGCACTTAAGGGCCCACAGACGGATTTTTCGCACGTTGCTAAGGAAGTGAAATGTTACTTCTGGTAACTGACGTCATCATATCATGAGCTAACAAGAAAACCCACTCACAAGCAAAAGTCACCGCACAAACTGTTGTTTCCATCGAACGTTTTTCCTCGCCCTTCCTCGCGCTCGTTCTCAGATCAAATGCGCATGCGTAAACAAACTGACTTCCGGTTTGAGAAAAAAGCTAAATTTTCGGCGGTTTTAAATTGAATTAAATATTTTTTTAAACGGCACGTTTCACCCCCAAATACAGAATATAGCTAAGCATTGATTTTTTAAAATCATCTTTTTTGAAAAAGTTATGGGCATTTCAGTATCGTTTATGTCTTTAAAAAGAACATTTTTCAAAACAAAAAGAACTCCATGCTTGGCTGGATGCAAAAACGAATACAAATTATCAAACCATCGATTAAATACCCAAATTGCGTAGCACGGAGACAAATTTAGAGTTTTTTTTTATTGGTCACGTGACCATGGGCGTGGTATGATGACGTCATATTTAGGGTCATTGGCTTACAAAAGTTGGAAACTGACCAAAATAATGCCAAATTCTCTCAAATTACTTAACCATTACATCCTTAGCAACGCACCCCAAAAAATACGTCAGTGGGCCCTTAAAACGCAAACCCTAACCATAATTAATTGATTGAGTAGAGAACCAAGCTGCTGAGTACTCATGAGAAAAAGTAATCTCCAAGCCAGCCATTATTTTGGACATCACGTTATTCTGAGAAAAGCACTCTGTGATGCCCCAAAAAGCTGCTAGTCCAGTAAGTTGAAAACAATATTGACAGCCAAGAAATATTTTGCATGCAACAGATATCTAGCATTATCAAACACATTTTACCTTACCTTTAGCTGGGTACCTTGGTGTCAAGGGGTCACCAGTGCCTACAAGAATTGAGCCACGCTGGACTCCTGTCCGAGGTAGCCACCACCCATGAGGGTAAAGGTCTTCATCTGGGACAGGTGCATAATCATGGGGGTCATTATATATAAGTATGGCTTTGGCCCCACACTTCTGTGCATTAGTCACCTCGAAACAAAAAAAAGGGCTATGAGGTCATGCAAGTGTGAACCTATTCTACTTTAATTTGCAAAGATACAATCAGTTTAACCACAGGACCTAAAATCAGCTTAAGTTTGGGTACATGTAAGTATTAGGACCTTAATTACCTTATTAAAAAACACTACTCTGCATGCAGTATGTTTTTCCACTTCTTCTTCAAATTATGTTATTTTAGGACACAACAACTCAGTGTTCCACTAACTTATTTTGAGTGGTCATTTCAAATGCCTGAAGTCGGAAAGAACTACTTGAGAACTAGTCATGAATACAATTCGAAAGCAAAAGTATGGAACTCCAATTCATTTTGATAACAATAGCTACCCTATCTCCTTTTCTTTCAGTTCAGATGCTAAGCAAGGAAGTTTTCAAATGCTATTAAAGTATGTTAAGGGCATTTACAGTGTAGGGTAGGGGACAGTAAAACACACTAAGTTAATGTATGAAACAAAAATTTTGTGTACTTTGTCTCCCCTGAAGACATGTCCATATCTTGCAATGACAATCTTTCCCGAACAATTTATTCCTTTGTCAAACAGCAGCTTAAAATCTCTGGGTCTTCCATAGTTAACGTAAATCAAGTCACCCTACAGAAAGAAAAAATAATGAAGCTAAACACTCGATGCTGTTAAATGTCTAGTCTGCTTCTAGTCTGTTTAATAACAGCGGATAGAGGATGATGCTAAGACCTGCATAACCCTAACCCTAATCCTCTTTTTTAACATATCAAGCTGAGAGATTAGGACAGAGTACAACACTGCAAAATATATTTCTCCACTCTTTGCAAATGATATGTGGATTCTTTGAAGTCACCGAGAAAAAAGGTTTTGATACAGGGTCAACACTTTAGAGTCTTAAACATAGAAAAGTTAAAAACCAAAAAACCTTAGGGGTACAGGGAGGACGCAGTGGTGAGAGCACTCGCCTCCCACCAATGTGGCCTGCATTCAATTCCCAGACTTAGTGTCATATGTGGGTTGAGTTTGTTGGTTCTCTACTCTGTGCTGAGAGGTTTTCTCCGGGTACTCCAGTCTCCCCTTTCCTCAAAAACCAACATTTGACTTGATTTGCGTAACTTATTTGTTAATCAGTTTACAGTGTCCTCAATTCGTGCTCCAGCACTATATATAGAACAACTAGACACTTGAATTAAGTTCCTTTCCTTTCCATTTTTTCCTTTCTATTTGTACATGACATTACAAAGTCAGCAAGTTCTTCTCGGCTTTCTCTTTGTTTTTTTAAGACCCAATGGTCCAGCCAGGGTGCAAACATGCAAGCTCCCACATGAAAGTCCAGTTGGCTTTTTTTATTGAGGCAACCTTTTGCAATGGCAACTCTTCTCCTTGTTTGATTTACAGAATAAGATAGTAATTTTGGAACACCATTGTACACAGTATTGCAGATAAGTTGAAAACACACCACATTATTTTGTTGATAAGAAAACTGAAACAGAACAAAGTTGAACCCACTTTTGCTTTTCCAGTGGGTGAGAAAGCACTAAATGGTGGCAATACATCTGGTGATCTTTCTGATGGTTCCAATGTTCCATTGCTTTCATGGTTTGCTGTTTTAAACTTGACAGTTCCATTGGCATCCAAAAGAGATGCTCCATTTATCTTCCCTTTCTCTGGGAAAGATAGGAGAACATTGTATCGCACTAACTTTACATCAAATCCATAACTTATCCATTGACCTTTAATCATTTCGGCCAATTCCTTATTTCTACTGGAGCTTGCTTGATGAGGCTCTAGGGTCAAATTCCTAAGGGCAAAATCATAGCAAATGACCTTAATTCTAACCCTAACGTGATTCAACTTTCCTAATTAGGTTTTGAGGCATATTCACTTAAGAATGCATCAATAAATTACATTACACATTTACCAACCTCACTGATATTACTTAAGACTACAGTCCTAACCCATTTTCGAAATTATACACTTCAAAACTGACTCTACTGACATTAACGGTAATAAACCTGTATGAAAGAACAATATCCAAACCCATTTCAAATTAGCCATTGTTCTTTACAACCCCAGCAATAGACTGTATTCGTAAATGGCAGCCAAAAAAATATCATTTTTTCTATGTCCTCACTAGCCTTACTTTGGAGCAAAATTGTGCATGCTAATGAGGCCAGTGAGGATGATTAGCACAAAGACAAAAGAATAATATATTGGAACGGTCTATAGGCCTGCTTGAGGTTAGCTTTAGCAAAGGTTCAGGGTTCTTTAGTTATTGGAAAGACAATGACCTTTGACCTGCATGTATTACATGTGGTCATGCAAATATTTGCCAATGGGTGAAAATTCAAACAGGCAACCCAGCCCCACCCATAGAACTTTTTTTTCGTCCCTGTCTCGTTACAACAAGAATTTCTAAAGCACAATTTAAATAGGGTGAGAAAATCAATGTAAGTGACGCCTGGCAAGGATTTGTGCAGATGTCCGACCATGCATTTGACCATCACAAAGGAAAAGTCTAAAAACCCAAACTACGATGAGCGTCTTCAATATCAGCTGATAAATTGAACTGATTCTCTACTTTCTTGAAATGCGTTTAAATGCAAAAAGAAATCAGTGATTTAATTTTCGGTTGTCAAATAAAATTGGTGCACATACCTTAAATTGTGCTCAATGTTCTCTGCTGACATTTCCGCTAAGATCTCCCTCAGACGAATCTGAGGCAACAAAGATGGTGATACCGCGCCGCTTGTTTCACACTTGGAAATTTTCGTCACAGCGCTTCGTATCATGTATCCAGCAACAAATGCGCCTGCAATTAGCGCAACGACAACCACTATCCCACAAACAAGGACGCCATTGCCGCGATTTGAGGTCTTGCTCTTTGAGATGATAGTCGGTTGGGTAAAACTCTCTTCCTCCGAGTGCAACTCCATTTTGGCGTCAAACAAGTACAAAGTATCAGGTTTATCCATTCGGAATAATAATTCAAAAGTTAATTTCAAATCAATTTTAATAAATCCTGGGAAAATCTGAAATCATTTCGCCTGCAAGACCCTCAAAAAATTAATTTGTTATTAAAATGAGTGACCACGCCTTCTAACACATGGTCGATTTCTCGCGGAATAATAGCGCTTGTTTTGCTACATAATCTGTTCTTTAGTACACAATATTTCAAGTAATCGCGAGTTAATCTTTGCTTGGTCAATTTTTTAATTCACGGATTGGGCGCAATGTGATATAGTGTACATTTGACAAATCCTGACAAAGTGAAACGATAGATTC
>NC_090882.1:15490493-15500493 GCF_036669935.1 Montipora foliosa | reverse complement strand
CTTTAATATGTTCATTGTGAAATAAATGTGTGAAAGTACAAATATGGCACATATGCCATGTGTGATGCAAGACATACATGTAACACTGTAAGTATTGGCAAGGCCATTAATTTAAGTATTGTTAAAATCCACATAATTTGTTATAATAATTAGTATAATTACATAGGTGATTAGTACTGAAAATTCTCTTTGCTGATTGGTTGCACTTGAGATGTTAATTACACGATAACCACTTAAGCGTTTTTTTTTTTCAAAATTGCCGCAAGCCGTTTTGTTGAGGTGACAGATGAAGAAATTAATTGTTTCAAAGGAAATGCATAAAATTTTTTTCACCTAATCACGTAAAACAATAATATTTACCTCTCCTTTGGCGAATAATAAATTGTTAAAATTTATTATTGGATCATATTTTGTCATGATAGTTAACAACTATGCATCAATGTGGAGGTGGCTAGTGGTGGATATTTATTGTGCGGCGAAGCAGTGAGGTAAATATCTACCAATAGCCACCGACACTGATGTGCATAGTTGTTTTTAGTATAATTATGCTAAAACATTGAGGTACATGTAATATAGCACAAAAGGATGATTTTAACTCGTTTATTCCTGCAAAATTACAAATTTCAGCCGCAAATCTTGTGCAAGTTGCTCAGAGGTGAATAGCAAAGGATGTTCAGAGTTTGAGTAGGCTATCACAGTGCGGCTCCAACGCTATCCACTGTTTTAGTATATACTAATGAGACAAGGATGATGACGACCCTCCTGCAAAAGGGGAACAAAAAATGGATCATTATAGATATAGCAGTACCTGCAGACCAGAACATTGCAGAGACCCAGAATGAAAAAGTAGATACAAATGTAGATACCAAGAACTGGCATTAAATTGAGGTGAAGCAAATACACCAGGCTTCAAAAGTAAGTGTGATAGCCATAGTGGTTGGTGCATTGGGAACCATATCAAGAGGCAAGACCATGGCAAGAAAAGTTAGATATACTTGATGTCATTGACTGCATCAACTGTGGCTCCAAACACAACTTAAACATCTTAAGTCTGGTTGTCTGCATTGTTTACAGGCCTCCGGATTGTGTCATCTCCTGCCCGGCGGACGATCTAATGCCTAGTTACACTTAGGCTCTTTCTCTGAATAAATCTATTGTACTTACAGGTCACCTAAATTGTGATCTGCTGGTGGACAATCCCAGAGGAGATGCCGTACGCACGTTTTGCACAGCTGTGAATGCAACACAATTAATTAAAAATCCAACTAGAGTGACCAGGTCGTCCTCTACATTAATTGACATCGTGCTGACCTCTGATTCTAGCCTTTGTAAGAGACAGTGGTGTACTGGATACGACTATCAGTGATCATTTTTTGGTTTACGCAGTTCTGGACTAAAAGATACCCAAATACAAAGCATGCTATATCACTACCCGCAGCTACAAGAACTATAATGCAGGGCTTGAAATTAAGGAAAAAATCCAGTCGCAATTTTGCGACAAGATACGAAAATTTAAGCGCAATTTCGCAAAATTTAGTCGCAAAATCGTCGCGCTGCATTGTGTTGTCAGCGGTGTGGCAAAACAAAATATGAGCCCACAAAACTTGTGTTGAAAGAAACCGCTGAAAATGGCGAACGATATCGAAGGAATGGAGTTGTGCACGTAACATGGCAGCGAAATTACGCTACAATTACGCTATCTTCAGATTAAAAGAAAACTCTAGGCGAGAAACAAAATAATTTTGTCATTTCTTCATTTATTTTATTAAAAAGAGCAGCAAAGCGGCATCTGCTAACCCTTTTGTTTCGAAAGAGCGAAGATGAAAACAAGTCGCAAATTTGCGACTTCTCCAAATATTTTAGTCGCAAAAGGAAAACATTCAGTCGCAAATGCGACTGTATTGGTCGCAATTTCAAGCCCTGTAATGCAGAACAGTTTTCTTCCGACATTTTGCACATCCCTTGGAACACCTTAGACCTGATGGATTCTCTTGATGAGAAGGTTGTTGGCTTCAATGATCTATTCCTGGCTTGTCTTAATGACCATGCCCCAATTAAGACAATCAAAGTCAAATGTAAATCAATTCCTTTCATCACAGATGACATCAGGAGAATGATTGCTACCAGAAATAATCTACACAGGATTACTCGTCAGAGTGGATTTCTTATTGACTGGAATGCTTTCAAACAACAAAGATGCAAAGTAAAGTTAGCCCTCAAGAAAGCAGAAACCGTACATTATAACCATCAGAACCTCTCTAACAAGAACAACAGTACTTCACTATGGAAAATGATACACTATGCCCTACCATCAAAATCAAATCCTAATCTTGAATATACATGTACTAAAGACACTTCTCCCCAAGCAAAGGAGTTCGAACGTCTCTTCATATCTGTAACGGAAAAAGCCTCGTCTGCGTCAGAAAAACTCGCTGAAACTTATGGCCTACGCACACTACCCAATACCTTCAGTTCAAGTCTCTCTAATCTTCCTCGTGATGAACTGTTGTAATTCAGACCAGTTCTTTGTTCAGAGGTTCGTAAGGTTATTATGGGCATTCCCAATAATAGAGCTCCAGGATATGATGAAGTTTCAGTCTCAGTCATCAAGGACTGTTTGCCTCACATATTGCCTATCATTACAAGCATCATAAACCTGTCGTTGGAGTCGTCCATTTATCCATGTGCCTGGTAGAAGGCTGAAGTCGTCCCTTATCTTAAGGAAGGTGACCATGAGGTGCCAGATAACAATAGACCAATCTTGCTTCTCCCAGTACTATCCAAAGTGGCTGAGAAACTTGTATTACAACAGTACACTTCCTTCCTGTCAGACAAAAATCGCCTGACCAAACATCAACATCATCCACTGAGACCCTCAGCCTTCTGGTCACAGAACACCTTTTCAATGCTATTGACGAACAGAAAGTTACAGCCATGGTACTTACATGTACTGATTTAAGTAAGGCTTTTGATGGAATCTGTCGTTCTATCTTACTATTCAAGCCCCAGGCACTGGGAACATCTACGAATGCCCTACATTGGTTCCAAAGCTATCTTACAGAAAGGGAACAAACTAGTCATGTTGGAATATCAACATCCTCGCCGTTAACTTTAACTCACAGCATCCCACAGGGTTCCATCTTGGGACCTGTGTTATTCAGTTTATATATGAATGACTTACCTGGTGCTATCAAAACCTGCTCAGTTGAGTCTTATGTTGATGACACAAAGCTCTTCTTATCTTTTGCAACCAATGACAACGTCAATGCTCTCAAGACATTAACAGAGTAGCAGAGTGGTGATGCATCAATTGGCTCCTTATCAATCCTCAAAAAACGAAGTTCATGCTTTCTGGAACAAGACTGTTGGAAGATTAAGTGGTATTACTATCACTTTCCTTGGTAAAGAGTTACAGTATCTCCATCGCCCTCTTGCAAAGATTTGGGAGTGATATTTGATAGTAACACATCGTTTAATGACCACATAGATTACTTATCATCCTCGCTGTTAAGTAAACTGTGCCAAATCAACAGAGTTTGATACCTGTTTACGAAAGAGGTGCTTTTAGTTACCTTGAAGTCTTTGGTATTTTGTTAGCTGTTCTTCAGCTCAACAGTATGGTCGGGAACATTACACAACAGACCATTCGAAAGCTGCGGCTATTACAGAACTTTGCGGCTAGAATATTACATGTAACTGTTAAAAGGAAGTGTGACCACATCTCACCATCCCTTAAGGAACTTAGTTGGCTACCCATAAATGAAATGTGAAAAGTGTCATAATTATGTAAATAATAATTATTGTTTTCCTTTTAATAGTCATAAATCCTCTACAAGGCCAAGCTCAAGTCAATGCTTGTGGGAAATGGTGTGTTGTTGAAGGCTTGTTAAAGCAAGATAATAAGTTACTCTGGAAAAAGATCCACCTTGTGGGAGGAAAGCCTACGATTTCCAACAGCTTTGGAAAGAGAATTCCCTTTGTCCTGGAACCTTGTGGCCTGGCAACACCAGAAAACTGCGATGATAACTTCATCTGTGGCACTTGTGTGAAGGATAATGAAACAATGTTTGGGTGCCAGGGTATCTCACAGGTGGAGCATACTGTCTCCATGCAGCAGGAGCTCACAAATTCTGGTAAGTATTGATTATATTATTTTTATCTACAGTCATGTGGAAACTTGGAAAAATTGGAGTTGCTATAAAGAAGTGTTATGTGTTGTTCTAAATGATAGTAAAAGCCCATACAAAACTCTTCTTACGAGGTTGAGTGTGTTATTGCTTGAGGAACGACGATTACAAGATGTGCTTGGAATAGTCTACAAATGTGTTCATAGGTTAGAATGCTCTCTTACCTTAATTTTTGCTTTATGGAAGTCTAGGGGACTTCGAACCATAGAGCAGGAGTACAAGAACATCAAGGTCAAGGCTGCTATGAAACTAGATCAAAATCCTGACCCATCATTGTCAGCAGTAAGAGTGTTTGAAGAGAAGTCTTTGAGGACAGGGCGACAAACAATGATTAAGGATGCAAGAAAATATGCTGAAGAGTTAGGTGTCCAACTCCAGCTAGTTTACCTGGAACCCAAGTGTATCAACGAGGATAGCGAAGTGGTAGAAGGGAAGAAAGTGAAGGAGTGTCTATCTAGTGCTTGGCAGAAGAAAGCAAGAGCAACTGTGAAGGGAGAAAGATGGCAGGATAATAATGACAAGGGAAAGATGGGAAGATGAGAATCTAAATCAGAAGGCCTGTTTCTCCTGGCTCCACCTTTGGAAGATGGCACCAACTCATGTCGCTGTTGGCTTACAAGAATTGTACCAACAGCCACTACCAACAAAAGTATTCCATCACAGGAAGACTGGGACTGCTTTGAGCGGAGATACCGGTAAATGTTGTTGCATGTGTGGCAAAGTTACAGAGAGTGTTACACACATTCTAGCTGGGTGTGGCACATTAGCTCAATCAAAGTACTTGTTGCGGCACAACAACGCTCTTAAGGTTCTGTTTGTTGAAGTGATAAGATCGCTGGACCTTGCTCTGTCAGTGAGGCCTTGGTACTCGAAAACCCAACCGAAGCCAATGTATGAGAATGAGAGGGCGGTTGCTTACTGGGACATTTCTCTTTATGCAGACAGCATGTATGTGAAGGCTAACAGAGTTGATGCGACCATTGTGGACAAGCAGGGCAAGACCGTGTCACTGATAGAGATGAGCTGCCTCTGGGTTGAGAAAAGAGAAGAGAAGGCTGCTGAGAAGACCTCTAAGTATGGGTCACTGCGTTGGGAGCTGCAGCAGAGATACATGTACCCCGAGCATCGTGTGACATAGTACAACATCATTATGGACATTCTTGGAGGCTACTTAAGAGATGTTACAAGGCACTAAGGCAGTTAGTTGGAGAAAAAAAACAATGTGGTAGCACTACAAATGTAAAAGTCAGTCATCACTAGTATGATGAATATTGCACACTCTTTCAAGATTTTGAAGTAACCCAATCAAACTGAAAGGAGGGCATTTTTAAAAAGTCATATAATTATATTTATTATTTATCTGTAAAGATACATATTTACATATAGGTTTTCATTTTTTATACAATAGGTGATAATTAGTAATTTTAGCGTTATTATGTATTGTATTTTTAGTCTATGCATTGATGATTGGCTATGGTTTGCCACCCAATCAAGGCTTATACAGCTGTAGGTCTGGGCATCCAGAAGTTTGTATACTGCCATACATGTAAGACTAACTTTATTTAAGTCCCAAGGTTATTTAGCCAAGCATGAGTGCTGTGCTAATTGGGGAGACTACAAATCAACTGAAATCAGAGCAAATGGAATCAGATGTTTACAATCAAATGTTTGTTTTTTTTTCACAGTATCCCTGAAAGCTTTTAAAAAGCTCTTGTTCAGTGCAGCACATGCTTCTCTCTTGTTTACGTGTACCTCACAGTACAAAACATTATGAGTTCCTATTTCCAGTTTTGCTAGAATCAGAGACAGGCATCAATTGCAGCACACCAAGTTCATCCAATCACAGCTTACTCAGCAGCCATGCAAGGGTGGGTTCAGTAAAGCGTAAGAGGATTGGTGATGCAAACAGCTCCTTCACTGACTCCATAATTGATTCCCATCAGATGGTAAAAAAGAGAAGGAAGGATAATGTCTCCAGATCTGCCAGTGGTACTCCAGCCAGCCCTCAAGTGCGAAGAGCAAGGGGTGAACAACTTGTCTTACCAAGGTACCCTTAAATAAAGGATTTAAAGCTTTCTTGGTAGAAAACATAGTTAATCTGAGAAAACCCAAAGCCCACTCTATTGAAAATGAAAGTAACTTTAGTTAGTTTTTATTTTTTTCTGATGTGAAATTTAACCTTGTGCCCTCATACAACTATGTTGTAGATTGTCATTGCATTTGCACTCTATTTAATTCATGATTTCATATGTGTACACATGTATGCAAGTCAGGTACATGGGTCCTTGTGATCATGTAGGGTTGTGAAAGGGTTTAAATTGGCTTCTACTTTTGAAAACTCCCACACACTTTGTTTTGTCTGGGGTTGCTGCTTCGATATAGACCAAGTTAACATGGATAACACAAAATATAACAAATTTCTTTCAAAAAGTTCAAATCTGTAGTCAATTAAGTTAATGAGCCAACCAAACATGCATGATCTTTGGAAATGAAGGTGGATAAGCTGAAAGCCCCAGCCTTAATTTATGGGCTTAAAAACATGTTGACCTGCTGACTGCTCTGTTGAGTTTCTTCTGATATTGTTTCAGAAACCTTCAAAAACCTTGGCACCCAAAAAAGACAGCAAAACCATCAAAGGCTGCAATAAAAGAGGATACTGAGTTTGCCAAGAGGGTTGAGGAGATCATAAAAAACACACAACCTGGCTCAGAGGAAGAGATGGCTATGATCTTGTTTTCCAAGTCAAACAAAATTCAGCATTCACCAAAAAAAAATGCTCAAGACTAACAGCTTGTTTTTGTGGTAACCTTTTTAAAATCATTTTAAGGGTTTTAGTTTGGGTTGCTCAGTGCCATAGCCACTTAAACATCTTCATGAACAAATATATTTTTCTTAAGAAGTGCATCAACATGGCCAGCTTAGTAGAATACCAAAAATTAGAATCTTTGTCTGACAAACACCCAAACTCCATCTAACATTGGGAATCCCATTATGTAATGTAAATCATTAACTTAAATGTTATTATTAACTGAATTTCAATAAGACAACCCCCTCAGGACAATACCTCTGATAATCATTCTGGATATTACTGTATATAATATTTTTTCATTTGCATTAATTTTAGTTTAGTGCATTGAACATTGATGAATGGGTGGGGTGTCTAATAATTTATTATGAATATTATTTTATTTACCACTAACGTCTATTGTGGCGAAAACATTGTCAGAGTCGTTCATTTTAATATTTTTATATTGTAATATGACAACAAAACTTTGTAGTGGCATGTTATTCAGTCGTGGCCCATTAGAGCATCATTTGTAGTGGAGAACAAGAAAGATAAAAATATGCATTAGGTCACACAAATGAACCACATGCCCAAATAAGGCCTTATTATTATCAGTACAGGTACAGGGCCAATACAATTATAAATTTTGTTTATTAATTATACATGTGTACACACAAAACCAAATTTCCTTCATAAAACACAAACTACATGTATCAGCTCACAAAAAACCCGAAATGGTAACGAATCAAGAAATTCCTACATGTATCACTTCTACATTGAAATGGTTGGTAGTACATGTAGTTATGTGACATCCTCTCAACTAATAAGCAGGGAGAACAGCTCAATTCTTGTCATTTGACTCACTGAGTGAAAGATTTAGAGAAGGCAGTTGATTAGTAATTTTGGCTGTTTGTATTGAAGATGATGTGCTCTAAAATGTCTGACAGTGTACTAAAACTTATCAGTATTATAGTATGAGAATGTAAGTCAATGCAGTGCTACATACTGTATATTCAAATTTGGCACCCAAAAAAGCCTAACCCTATTCACTCTGACAAAAGGTTGATGCTCAAAAGGTCAGCTCGCAATTCTCTCTTATGATGGTTAACTTACCTTTAACTCATTTGATAAAACCAAATTTAACATACTATAACGCATTATGTGAAGGGGTCAGTGCAAGTCTATGGAACTATTTATTTTTTATCAGGTCTCCAGCTCTGTCAAATTCTTGACCCAAGAGCAGTGCATTAAGGAGGCTCAAACCAGTTTCAACACTTCCAGGTGACACTCTTATTAGATTAGAAGGATCGGCACCACAACATTGTATCATGTATTGGCAATATTGTGGTACCAAATGAAACACGAATTATTGCTGAACAAGATACAGCAATGGGCAAACCCTGTAAAAACACCCTTTATTTGTCTTTAGTTGTTTATATCTCGAAAACGAACTTGCTGACCTCCTTTTTTTATTTCTGAAAAGTAATCAGAAGGGCATGATGCAACTTTCTGCAAGTTTCTGTCTAGTGGATTGAAAGCAACATTAATTTTGTGATTGTTTAAGGTAGCTCTGAATCCTCTGACAGAATTTTGTGTTAGATTTCTCACATCACATTTTCGTTACCATGGCAATGTAGGACTTAACTACAGAAAGACAATGGTTGCTAATGAAGCTTTTTAGTCAAGAGCCCTACAAAGAAGGTTGCATGGATGGTTCTTGAAGTACAGAAGGCGCATGCACAACTAATCCGAGTCCTCTTCCGTGCATTTCAGTGAAACACATGTAAAAACTCTCAGGAAACAAAAAGAAGAGGTTGTTTTTTACTGGATGGGAACTGTGCCATCATTTTTTGTGAACTGTAGCATGGAATTTCTATTTGGACAAAAAATGGAACTGATATTTTGGAAAGTGTATCAGAGGAAGGACTTACATTGTATGACATCATAATTGTTTTGAGAAATATATTTTTAAAAAATCCATGCTACAGATTTTGTGTTAGAATGTTCTCACACTGTTGCGTTAAATTGTGAAAAACATAGTTAACTTGCTGAGTTTTTAGGCATTTTCTGTTTTGGTCATGGTTGTAAGTTGAACCAAACAAAGAAAATTTGGAGGGAATGTGTTATTAGAAAGATGAACTCTACAACACTGTTTTATCTCATGGCAATGTTATGGTACCATATTAAACACCACTAAGTGCTTAACAAGACACACTCATTAATGTGATGTAATAGGTTACCGTGGCAACAAAAGAACCATCTAAAATGCCCTATAGTTTGTGTTTAAATCCTTATATTTCAAACACGAACTCAGTGACCCCCATTTTGTTTTGCTGAAAGGTGATTAGCCAGGCTAAGATGAAAACTCTCTGCAAAGTTTAAAAAAATTCTCTGAGCGGATCAGAGCCACTTTTACAGAAAGTTTGTCCTATTGGGATAATCACTCACTCCAGCAATGAAAAAATGGGGGTTAACTAGTTCGTTTTTTGAAAAATATGTGTTTAAAGACAAAATATAGGATGTTTTTAGATGGCTCTTTTGTTGGGCATGGTAACCTGTTACGTCACATTAATGAGTGCATCCTTTAAGAATCTGTTGGTGTGTCATATGGCATCATAAACATCACCATTAAGTGAAACAATTTGCGGCGATTCAAATCCTTGAAAATGATAACTAAAATGGGGGTGAGCCTCCTTAAATAGAGCACACTTGGCAAGAAAAGGGCAACTGTCGAGTTAAAGGGACTTGAGAAGATGATTATTTCAAAGAGGTTCATAGCAACAGTTTGGTAGTTAAGGAGCCACCCCCTTAAAGCCAGATCACGCATTGCTCCCCAGTCCAAAATACATGTAGCATCAATAGGCACTCAGGTGGGGGCAACAAAAGTTTATTGAATTGCAGCTACGTTGGAAATTCTTGAATTGGTCTTTCGTTTGCAACATAAAATTATAACACTGTTTAAAGGAAAGTTACCAAATTCAGATAATAGTCGCTATATAATAGTCTAACAAATACCAAGTTACCAAAA
>NC_090882.1:15477519-15485993 GCF_036669935.1 Montipora foliosa | reverse complement strand
CAATTGATTTGATTTGTGTTAATTTGTTGCTTTCAGTTATTTTACGTCTAGGCGTCTCTGGGTTCCTCGACAGTAACAATGTAAACGAGCAATTCAAAAGGGTTATACCTCTTGGCCACTCGGCAAGATCAACGATAACGGGCAGCCGCCTGCTCGAGTTCTGCTCCTACAATGGGGGCCTCTGCGTGACCAAATCCGACTTCCAACCGAAGCACAAACCCAAGGTGTCTTGGCGTCATTCCCGCTCAAAGTATGGGAATCAACTGCGACATGGATCTTGATCCGTCGTACCAACCTCAAGGTCACGCTGCTCACTCGCACCTACCACAGCGCAGGACGGGGACACTGACCACTCTCTATTCTGCTGCAAGGATCGGCTACAACCCAAAATACTCCAAAGACTCCAAGCAGAAAGGAAAACCCGCACCGATACCACCAGCATGTGGCTCCCAGAGAAAATAGAAGGAATTTGCCAAGTCCCTCAAGATGCTCTGTCTGAAGCACATCAGCAAGTGCTCTGCATCCAAAACGTGGGACCACCTCAGAGAGGGCAGTCAGAACACAGCCTTTTCAACCTTCGGGAAGAAAGAAGATCTCCAAACACAAAACCTGGTTCGTTGCTAAGTCCAGCACGATGATCCCCGTCATTGATGCAAAGCGTGCTGCCCTTGAGAGAAGCCCCTCCTAGGATTCAGAGCCGCTAGAAGCACAAAATGCAACAGAGCTGCAAGGGATTGTGCCGACGAATACTGGCAACAGCTCAGCGGGCCACTCCATCCAGTCTGCAGCTGACTGGGGGTAACATCAGAGTGAATTGTACGAGGTCGTAGCAGTTTCAAGCCAACTCTTGGTCCATACACAGGGCCAAAAATCCAAGGCCCTCTGCCTCAAGACCATCCAGCGGGGGAAGTGGATTACTGCCCAAGGGCAAGCAAATGGACAGGTGGGCTGGAAGCACTACTCAGAGACTCTCTACTCACAGAAGGAAAAAACACAGTCGTTCGCTTCAGCCCTTGATGCCAGTTCGAACCTCTTGCCCCATCATGGAGGAACTAGATGCTGGACACCAACACTTGCCAAAACTCAGCAAAGCAATCAAAAACGCTTGGCCTACGGCAAAGCCGACCGGGTACGGCATGGCAGTCCCCCCAGCGACTCTCATCAAGTGCTGTAAAGACACCCTACTTGCAGCTACTCCTCACTGAGTGTTTCTTATTGGCCATTGTCGGGACGGGACGAAGGGAAGCCATGCCGCAAGAAATTGAATGGAGATGACAACAATCGTCAGCCCTCGAACTGACAAGAATTAAGCTCGGTTGACTAGGATCCGCGACTGTAAGCAACTACAGAGGGCAGATCTCCTTCCTGCGAAGTCGTTGGAGCGAAAACTCTATGGCGCCGCGGTCGTGCTTGTGGAGCGCCTCCAGAAAAATTGCTGAGCGTGGTCTGAACCCTGAGTCTCAGTGTGGCTTCCGAGCCAAAACGCTCCACAGTGGACATGATATTCTCCCTACGTCAACTTCAGGAGAATGCAGGAGAACAACACAAGCACCTCTACATAGCCTTCATAGACTTGACCAAGGCCTTCGACCTGGTCAGCAGGGAAGGGTTCTTCAACATCCTCCCAAAGATTGGTTGCCCCCCAAAACTCTACAGGCTCATCAGATCCTTCCATGATGACATGAAGGCAAACATCCAGTGCGAGGGCAGCATGTCCAACCCCTTTGACATCAAGAGCAAAGTAAAGCAAGGATGCGTCCTTGCTCCCATCCTCTTTGGCACCTTCTTTGCCCTACTCCTAAAAGCATGCTTTTGGAACCGCAACAGAAGGTGTGTACCTACGCTCCAGATCTGACTGTCGACTTTTCAAACCTGGCTCAACTGAAGTGCATGAGACATGCTCTTTGCTGATGATGCCGCAGTCACCTCGCACACTGAGCAAAAACTCCAGTGCCTCATGGACAGGTTCTCCCAGGCCTGCAAAGACTTCGAACTGACCATCAGCCTGAAAAAAACCAATGTGCTGAGTCAGGATGTGGACACTCCACCAGCCATCTACATCAAACGACTACCAACTTGAAGTCGTACACCAATTCACATACCTGGGATCCACCATCAGCGACAACCTGTCCCTGAATGCTGAGATCAGCAAGCCCATCGGCAAGGCTGCCACAACCCTAGGATGCCTCAACACCCGCGTCTGGGAGAACCCAAAGCTGACAATTCCAACAAAGATGGCAGTGTACAATGCCTGCATCATCAGCACTCTCCTCTACGGCAGCGAGGCATGGCCAACATACTACAAACAGGAAGCGCAAACTGAACAGCTTCCACATGCGCTGCCTGCATCGCATCCTCGGCATCCATTGGAGTGACAAGGTGCCCAGAGCTCAGGTCCTCGAGCCCGCTGGTCTTACCACCATGTTCACGCTGCTCAGACCAGGCAGGTTGCGATGGCTCGGCCACGTGAGCCGGATGGAGGATGGGCACATCCCAAAGGACATCCTCTATGGCAAACTTGCCTCCGGCAAGAGAACTGTTGGCCGCCCCCAGCTGCGCTACAAAGATGTCTGCAAGCGTGACATGAAAGCCCTGGACATCAACATAGAGAGCTGGGAAGACGCAGCAGCTGACTGCAACAAATGGCGCTGTGTTCTCTGTGACTAGCCACACCTGCAAGAAATGTGGCCGAGATTGCCACTCCCACATTGGACTCATCAGTCACAGCCGGCGCTGTCCCTGAGGCAAAATGACCGGCACAAAATCCATAGTCGCCTACGACTGACGGAGGCCTACCTACTTGGCGTCATGTCTGTCGGGTTGAGTTTGTTGGTTCTGTGCTCTGCAACAAGAGGTTTTTCTCCGGGTACTCTGGTTTTCTCTGCTCCTCAAAAACCAACATTTGATTTGAATTGTGTTAATTTGTTGATTTCAGTTCACAGTGTCCTATTTTATTATGTTAAGCGTCTCTTGTTTCCTCAACATCTAACACTTCAAACGAGCATTAGCTCTTAATTTGCATTGCTGAATCTCGCGGGATTCTGCCACATTGATACTTCTCAGTTTTGATAAGACATATTTCAGAATGGTTTATACCTCTTGGCCACTCAGTAAAACAGCAAACCTATTTGTCGCTGAACATATTTTAATGCAAAACATTTTCCCTTTGGACAATCCTTTGAGATATCTAACCAATAGGACAGCCCATACGAACAGCAGTAATAACTTTTGTGCCCTTTGTGAATAGAGAGTTCTTTACTGCCTCATATTATTTTAAGGACAGGGGTTGGCAGAAAGTGCTCATGGTTTATAGTCCTTAGAAAGTCTATAGGGAAGATATCGTTGACGTCACCTACAGCCTCATTGGCTGTCAAAACAAAATGTCTTTTTTTCCTGTGGTTAGCAAATTTGAATAACAAAAGCAACGTTTGTAAACAGATATCTTCCCCATTGTTTTGCTGATGTCATTGCAATAGCACCGCTGCATGTATACGTATTGCCATAGTAATGATGATGGCTCTGGTGAGTGAAATTCAGCGTATGCGAGTCTCCTACAACACAGCCACATTAGTCTCCCTGATGCCATATTATTGCCATGTATAATGTATATTGTAGTGCTATGGATGTGCCGGTTGATTATTTGCTTGATACTTTTGCCTGTTAATTGACTTACTGGAGTGTTTGGACAGTACAAGAAAATTTTCTACAATATTGTGGGTTCTAAAATTCCAACTACTCCTGATTACATAACAAAAAACCAAACCTAAAATATTGCAATTTGTTTGCATGTATCAAAGGACACAGAAATGGTAATCTGATGAAACACATAAATGAATGGTTAGGGTTAGGGTTACACAGGAAACCCATTGCATAAAAACATAGAGAGACACAGACATTCCAACCCACCTGGTTCGACAGAACCTTTCAAAACTGCAATAACATTGTAAATGTCTCGCCTTGTGTGATTGTTATTTGTTTCCACTTCAACTTTCCTGTAAATATAAGGAGGTTTTCCTTTAGCCCATCAACTCCCAGGGGTTCCCATTGAGGAGTAAAATGTCTGGCGTTAGACAGAGTAAAATACTAAGTCTGGCCGGTTTAGGCCGGCTTGGACGTCAAAGGGTTAATGGGGACATTAACATTAATGAGTGATTAAATTGCTGCTGAGTGCCATCAAAGGTATTTTTTCCATTTTGGAATTATGATAATGTTGCCAAGCACCTATTGGTTAATGGAACTGTAAACCTGGCTCCAGTTGTTCAAATAATGGATAGCGCTATCTCCCGGATAAATCACTAACAGCAATAACAATTGCGCTATCCAATGGATAGTGATTTATCTGGTGGATTGTGTTATCCACCTTTTGAAAAACTGGGGCTGAGTTAATTTTTGTAGACATACCAGTAGTTTGTTAAAAAACAAATATTGGGCCTTCGAGGCTGATGAGTTGAGTAGAAACTACCCATTACAACCTTTGCCACAAAGTTATCGCACTGCATTACACTTTCGTCAACAGTGACGTTAATTACCCAACAAATAAATGAAAACAATGACACAAACTGTTTGAAAGTAATTGCCAGATAAAAGACATTGCTTTTTGCCTTCCTTTAATCAAAAGTGGTTACTCCTAAAAAAACCCCAATATGTAAATTTATGCAATGAAAGGGCAATAAAATCTTTAATGTTAAATTATTCTCCACCTAAAAAATTAATCTGAGATCATAACTTGTAAAAACAATAAGAAAATAAAGTGTATAACAAGATCTTACCAGTCTTTAAATTCTGTGATAAAACCTGGACCAAGGCGATATGTGATGTTTAGCCCACCTTGCCACTCATCAGGGGCTTCAATACCACCTAGTCGACTGTTGATTATGAGAGCATATAAGGTGAATATATTCAGATAGAAGCTTTTAGTAGATTCAAGAGTGAAATAAAACAATCAAACCTCCGGTGAGTTGATACCAACACTAGGACCTGGTAACATTTATATTTATAAGTGCTGTCTGCTTCAACGAGAAAGGTTGAACTTATGTGTAGAGTTGAGTTCAATGGGGAAATTAATGGGGATGTATACCAGCTTGCTGTACACAGATGCAAAGATGTGATCAAATGGTGGGAAGCTACATGATTTGACTAACCCTGGTGAGTAAATTTGCAAATGAGGAAACTGAAGCTAAAGACATATATATCAAAAGTTAAATTAGAGCAACAAGATTCCCTGGAATGCATAATCAATATCAAGCCAAAGCCCTTCATAAATATCATCATGCCATTATAGTGAAATTTAGATAATACCTTAGAAACTGCTTCGCATCGTTTGCTGAAATTGGATGTGCAGGAATATAGGGCATCTTTATTCTGCAGAGCTTTTTCTGTGTACACCATCTTTGTACAAACCATAAGAAAATTGTTAAAAGCAGGGTTGGTATGAAGCCACAAGACCATGTTATTGTTACCACCAACTACTCTCAAAACAACTTGATCAATCAGATCAACCAGTTAAATGAACAAAAATCATGAAGCACTTAAGGGCCCACAGACGGATTTTTCGCACGTTGCTAAGGAAGTGAAATGTTACTTCTGGTAACTGACGTCATCATATCATGAGCTAACAAGAAAACCCACTCACAAGCAAAAGTCACCGCACAAACTGTTGTTTCCATCGAACGTTTTTCCTCGCCCTTCCTCGCGCTCGTTCTCAGATCAAATGCGCATGCGTAAACAAACTGACTTCCGGTTTGAGAAAAAAGCTAAATTTTCAGCGGTTTTAAATTGAATTAAATATTTTTTTAAACGGCACGTTTCACCCCCAAATACAGAATATAGCTAAGCATTGATTTTTTAAAATCATCTTTTTTGAAAAAGTTATGGGCATTTCAGTATCGTTTATGTCTTTAAAAAGAACATTTTTCAAAACAAAAAGAACTCCATGCTTGGCTGGATGCAAAAACGAATACAAATTATCAAACCATCGATTAAATACCCAAATTGCGTAGCACGGAGACAAATTTAGAGTTTTTTTTATTGGTCACGTGACCATGGGCGTGGTATGATGACGTCATATTTAGGGTCATTGGCTTACAAAAGTTGGAAACTGACCAAAATAATGCCAAATTCTCTCAAATTACTTAACCATTACATCCTTAGCAACGCACCCCAAAAAATACGTCAGTGGGCCCTTAAAACGCAAACCCTAACCATAATTAATTGATTGAGTAGAGAACCAAGCTGCTGAGTACTCATGAGAAAAAGTAATCTCCAAGCCAGCCATTATTTTGGACATCACGTTATTCTGAGAAAAGCACTCTGTGATGCCCCAAAAAGCTGCTAGTCCAGTAAGTTGAAAACAATATTGACAGCCAAGAAATATTTTGCATGCAACAGATATCTAGCATTATCAAACACATTTTACCTTACCTTTAGCTGGGTACCTTGGTGTCAAGGGGTCACCAGTGCCTACAAGAATTGAGCCACGCTGGACTCCTGTCCGAGGTAGCCACCACCCATGAGGGTAAAGGTCTTCATCTGGGACAGGTGCATAATCATGGGGGTCATTATATATAAGTATGGCTTTGGCCCCACACTTCTGTGCATTAGTCACCTCGAAACAAAAAAAAGGGCTATGAGGTCATGCAAGTGTGAACCTATTCTACTTTAATTTGCAAAGATACAATCAGTTTAACCACAGGACCTAAAATCAGCTTAAGTTTGGGTACATGTAAGTATTAGGACCTTAATTACCTTATTAAAAAACACTACTCTGCATGCAGTATGTTTTTCCACTTCTTCTTCAAATTATGTTATTTTAGGACACAACAACTCAGTGTTCCACTAACTTATTTTGAGTGGTCATTTCAAATGCCTGAAGTCGGAAAGAACTACTTGAGAACTAGTCATGAATACAATTCGAAAGCAAAAGTATGGAACTCCAATTCATTTTGATAACAATAGCTACCCTATCTCCTTTTCTTTCAGTTCAGATGCTAAGCAAGGAAGTTTTCAAATGCTATTAAAGTATGTTAAGGGCATTTACAGTGTAGGGTAGGGGACAGTAAAACACACTAAGTTAATGTATGAAACAAAAATTTTGTGTACTTTGTCTCCCCTGAAGACATGTCCATATCTTGCAATGACAATCTTTCCCGAACAATTTATTCCTTTGTCAAACAGCAGCTTAAAATCTCTGGGTCTTCCATAGTTAACGTAAATCAAGTCACCCTACAGAAAGAAAAAATAATGAAGCTAAACACTCGATGCTGTTAAATGTCTAGTCTGCTTCTAGTCTGTTTAATAACAGCGGATAGAGGATGATGCTAAGACCTGCATAACCCTAACCCTAATCCTCTTTTTTAACATATCAAGCTGAGAGATTAGGACAGAGTACAACACTGCAAAATATATTTCTCCACTCTTTGCAAATGATATGTGGATTCTTTGAAGTCACCGAGAAAAAAGGTTTTGATACAGGGTCAACACTTTAGAGTCTTAAACATAGAAAAGTTAAAAACCAAAAAACCTTAGGGGTACAGGGAGGACGCAGTGGTGAGAGCACTCGCCTCCCACCAATGTGGCCTGCATTCAATTCCCAGACTTAGTGTCATATGTGGGTTGAGTTTGTTGGTTCTCTACTCTGTGCTGAGAGGTTTTCTCCGGGTACTCCAGTCTCCCCTTTCCTCAAAAACCAACATTTGACTTGATTTGCGTAACTTATTTGTTAATCAGTTTACAGTGTCCTCAATTCGTGCTCCAGCACTATATATAGAACAACTAGACACTTGAATTAAGTTCCTTTCCTTTCCATTTTTTCCTTTCTATTTGTACATGACATTACAAAGTCAGCAAGTTCTTCTCGGCTTTCTCTTTGTTTTTTTAAGACCCAATGGTCCAGCCAGGGTGCAAACATGCAAGCTCCCACATGAAAGTCCAGTTGGCTTTTTTTATTGAGGCAACCTTTTGCAATGGCAACTCTTCTCCTTGTTTGATTTACAGAATAAGATAGTAATTTTGGAACACCATTGTACACAGTATTGCAGATAAGTTGAAAACACACCACATTATTTTGTTGATAAGAAAACTGAAACAGAACAAAGTTGAACCCACTTTTGCTTTTCCAGTGGGTGAGAAAGCACTAAATGGTGGCAATACATCTGGTGATCTTTCTGATGGTTCCAATGTTCCATTGCTTTCATGGTTTGCTGTTTTAAACTTGACAGTTCCATTGGCATCCAAAAGAGATGCTCCATTTATCTTCCCTTTCTCTGGGAAAGATAGGAGAACATTGTATCGCACTAACTTTACATCAAATCCATAACTTATCCATTGACCTTTAATCATTTCGGCCAATTCCTTATTTCTACTGGAGCTTGCTTGATGAGGCTCTAGGGTCAAATTCCTAAGGGCAAAATCATAGCAAATGACCTTAATTCTAACCCTAACGTGATTCAACTTTCCTAATTAGGTTTTGAGGCATA
>NC_090882.1:15452519-15472519 GCF_036669935.1 Montipora foliosa | reverse complement strand
AGCTAATCTTAGGCCTAATTAGGCCTAAACAAAAGTTTTTAGGCCCAATGTTAGCATTGGTAAATGGTTAGGGTTGTTTCTGTTTGGGCAAAACAATGACCTGTGACTTGTGAGCTGTGTTTTGTACCTGCCGGTTCATTTCCCATTGTTCAAATTGGCAGTTTTTGTTGTAATAGGTCTTTTCTACATGTACATTTACAGAATACAGAGCTTATTTCAAGGCTTCAAGAGTACCATAAAGGTGCAGGTATTTCTAGAGGTACTGAGGAACAATCACTAATGCCAAAGTTTACTAATGTGGTAGGAGGAATGCAAGGAAATGATAAAGAACCTCTGAATAATGCGACCTTTGAAATAGTTGACAGTGAAATTCCTTGGATCAACATGTTCATGTGAACAATTCTACCTCAATGATTACCTGCGAAAGGATGACATCAAATCATTTGGTGGATTGTGCCTGTCCAGACAGCACAGCTGGAGCAGATGATAAAAGTGTTCAAAGTTCAAGAGGAATTTTAAAGGAGTTGAACCATGAAAATGTCACAGGTTAGTCTGCATGAAGTGTAGTGTGATTTGTTTACTATTTCGAGCAAGCAAGTATTTGATTGATTATTTTATTTGTGTTGGCTTACACCCTCTCAAACTTGTTCAGTCCTCATAAATGGGGTGATAATTGTACATTCATTCTGAAACCCAATTTCAACCCATGATTAAAATGTACTTGATTCCCAAAAACTGTTTCAAATGATCTTAAGATGCTTTTATGTCAAATAAAATTAGGTCATAGGATCAGGTACCAAACTTCACATGCCAGTTGTCCATGTATGACATAATTTAACTGTCAGTACGACACACTGCAGTAAAAGAATAGTATTTGTCATTCATTAGAACGTAAACTCATCCGTAAACAAGATACTGTACTTTGACAACTGTTGACTGCTTACATGTGTAATAATTGACAATATTTAGGGAGATATAAATATCCACCACTTTCAGCTACACTGAGGTGAATAATTAAAACAATAATATTGTTCTAGTACATACCACACAAGCTGAATAATCATCCTACGTTTATCAACAGAATTTGCTCCTCAGTACATCTAACTGAAGCAAAATGGGAAGCCATTTTTTTGTGTTTCTTTAGGGCTCAGTTTTAATGGTACTTGCTATTCTCCTCTGAGCTAGCCAATCAGAAAGCTTCTGGAAAGCACTATTCACTTGTGTGGTTTATATACTCGATAATAATAATAGTAATAATAATGATGATGATGACCTAATCACCTGAAGTGCTAGGACACTATGGAGGACAAAGTTTTTAAGTCAGTATGATTGAATGTCTCCAAAATTAATTAGCTATGTAGCAACTCTGAAAAGTAGTTTGCCTTACACTAGGTTCATTTCCTTTAATATGTTCATTGTGAAATAAATGTGTGAAAGTACAAATATGGCACATATGCCATGTGTGATGCAAGACATACATGTAACACTGTAAGTATTGGCAAGGCCATTAATTTAAGTATTGTTAAAATCCACATAATTTGTTATAATAATTAGTATAATTACATAGGTGATTAGTACTGAAAATTCTCTTTGCTGATTGGTTGCACTTGAGATGTTAATTACACGATAACCACTTAAGCGTTTTTTTTTTTCAAAATTGCCGCAAGCCGTTTTGTTGAGGTGACAGATGAAGAAATTAATTGTTTCAAAGGAAATGCATAAAATTTTTTTCACCTAATCACGTAAAACAATAATATTTACCTCTCCTTTGGCGAATAATAAATTGTTAAAATTTATTATTGGATCATATTTTGTCATGATAGTTAACAACTATGCATCAATGTGGAGGTGGCTAGTGGTGGATATTTATTGTGCGGCGAAGCAGTGAGGTAAATATCTACCAATAGCCACCGACACTGATGTGCATAGTTGTTTTTAGTATAATTATGCTAAAACATTGAGGTACATGTAATATAGCACAAAAGGATGATTTTAACTCGTTTATTCCTGCAAAATTACAAATTTCAGCCGCAAATCTTGTGCAAGTTGCTCAGAGGTGAATAGCAAAGGATGTTCAGAGTTTGAGTAGGCTATCACAGTGCGGCTCCAACGCTATCCACTGTTTTAGTATATACTAATGAGACAAGGATGATGACGACCCTCCTGCAAAAGGGGAACAAAAAATGGATCATTATAGATATAGCAGTACCTGCAGACCAGAACATTGCAGAGACCCAGAATGAAAAAGTAGATACAAATGTAGATACCAAGAACTGGCATTAAATTGAGGTGAAGCAAATACACCAGGCTTCAAAAGTAAGTGTGATACCCATAGTGGTTGGTGCATTGGGAACCATATCAAGAGGCAAGACCATGGCAAGAAAAGTTAGATATACTTGATGTCATTGACTGCATCAACTGTGGCTCCAAACACAACTTAAACATCTTAAGTCTGGTTGTCTGCATTGTTTACAGGCCTCCGGATTGTGTCATCTCCTGCCCGGCGGACGATCTAATGCCTAGTTACACTTAGGCTCTTTCTCTGAATAAATCTATTGTACTTACAGGTCACCTAAATTGTGATCTGCTGGTGGACAATCCCAGAGGAGATGCCGTACGCACGTTTTGCACAGCTGTGAATGCAACACAATTAATTAAAAATCCAACTAGAGTGACCAGGTCGTCCTCTACATTAATTGACATCGTGCTGACCTCTGATTCTAGCCTTTGTAAGAGACAGTGGTGTACTGGATACGACTATCAGTGATCATTTTTTGGTTTACGCAGTTCTGGACTAAAAGATACCCAAATACAAAGCATGCTATATCACTACCCGCAGCTACAAGAACTATAATGCAGGGCTTGAAATTAAGGAAAAAATCCAGTCGCAATTTTGCGACAAGATACGAAAATTTAAGCGCAATTTCGCAAAATTTAGTCGCAAAATCGTCGCGCTGCATTGTGTTGTCAGCGGTGTGGCAAAACAAAATATGAGCCCACAAAACTTGTGTTGAAAGAAACCGCTGAAAATGGCGAACGATATCGAAGGAATGGAGTTGTGCACGTAACATGGCAGCGAAATTACGCTACAATTACGCTATCTTCAGATTAAAAGAAAACTCTAGGCGAGAAACAAAATAATTTTGTCATTTCTTCATTTATTTTATTAAAAAGAGCAGCAAAGCGGCATCTGCTAACCCTTTTGTTTCGAAAGAGCGAAGATGAAAACAAGTCGCAAATTTGCGACTTCTCCAAATATTTTAGTCGCAAAAGGAAAACATTCAGTCGCAAATGCGACTGTATTGGTCGCAATTTCAAGCCCTGTAATGCAGAACAGTTTTCTTCCGACATTTTGCACATCCCTTGGAACACCTTAGACCTGATGGATTCTCTTGATGAGAAGGTTGTTGGCTTCAATGATCTATTCCTGGCTTGTCTTAATGACCATGCCCCAATTAAGACAATCAAAGTCAAATGTAAATCAATTCCTTTCATCACAGATGACATCAGGAGAATGATTGCTACCAGAAATAATCTACACAGGATTACTCGTCAGAGTGGATTTCTTATTGACTGGAATGCTTTCAAACAACAAAGATGCAAAGTAAAGTTAGCCCTCAAGAAAGCAGAAACCGTACATTATAACCATCAGAACCTCTCTAACAAGAACAACAGTACTTCACTATGGAAAATGATACACTATGCCCTACCATCAAAATCAAATCCTAATCTTGAATATACATGTACTAAAGACACTTCTCCCCAAGCAAAGGAGTTCGAACGTCTCTTCATATCTGTAACGGAAAAAGCCTCGTCTGCGTCAGAAAAACTCGCTGAAACTTATGGCCTACGCACACTACCCAATACCTTCAGTTCAAGTCTCTCTAATCTTCCTCGTGATGAACTGTTGTAATTCAGACCAGTTCTTTGTTCAGAGGTTCGTAAGGTTATTATGGGCATTCCCAATAATAGAGCTCCAGGATATGATGAAGTTTCAGTCTCAGTCATCAAGGACTGTTTGCCTCACATATTGCCTATCATTACAAGCATCATAAACCTGTCGTTGGAGTCGTCCATTTATCCATGTGCCTGGTAGAAGGCTGAAGTCGTCCCTTATCTTAAGGAAGGTGACCATGAGGTGCCAGATAACAATAGACCAATCTTGCTTCTCCCAGTACTATCCAAAGTGGCTGAGAAACTTGTATTACAACAGTACACTTCCTTCCTGTCAGACAAAAATCGCCTGACCAAACATCAACATCATCCACTGAGACCCTCAGCCTTCTGGTCACAGAACACCTTTTCAATGCTATTGACGAACAGAAAGTTACAGCCATGGTACTTACATGTACTGATTTAAGTAAGGCTTTTGATGGAATCTGTCATTCTATCTTACTATTCAAGCCCCAGGCACTGGGAACATCTACGAATGCCCTACATTGGTTCCAAAGCTATCTTACAGAAAGGGAACAAACTAGTCATGTTGGAATATCAACATCCTCGCCGTTAACTTTAACTCACAGCATCCCACAGGGTTCCATCTTGGGACCTGTGTTATTCAGTTTATATATGAATGACTTACCTGGTGCTATCAAAACCTGCTCAGTTGAGTCTTATGTTGATGACACAAAGCTCTTCTTATCTTTTGCAACCAATGACAACGTCAATGCTCTCAAGACATTAACAGAGTAGCAGAGTGGTGATGCATCAATTGGCTCCTTATCAATCCTCAAAAAACGAAGTTCATGCTTTCTGGAACAAGACTGTTGGAAGATTAAGTGGTATTACTATCACTTTCCTTGGTAAAGAGTTACAGTATCTCCATCGCCCTCTTGCAAAGATTTGGGAGTGATATTTGATAGTAACACATCGTTTAATGACCACATAGATTACTTATCATCCTCGCTGTTAAGTAAACTGTGCCAAATCAACAGAGTTTGATACCTGTTTACGAAAGAGGTGCTTTTAGTTACCTTGAAGTCTTTGGTATTTTGTTAGCTGTTCTTCAGCTCAACAGTATGGTCGGGAACATTACACAACAGACCATTCGAAAGCTGCGGCTATTACAGAACTTTGCGGCTAGAATATTACATGTAACTGTTAAAAGGAAGTGTGACCACATCTCACCATCCCTTAAGGAACTTAGTTGGCTACCCATAAATGAAATGTGAAAAGTGTCATAATTATGTAAATAATAATTATTGTTTTCCTTTTAATAGTCATAAATCCTCTACAAGGCCAAGCTCAAGTCAATGCTTGTGGGAAATGGTGTGTTGTTGAAGGCTTGTTAAAGCAAGATAATAAGTTACTCTGGAAAAAGATCCACCTTGTGGGAGGAAAGCCTACGATTTCCAACAGCTTTGGAAAGAGAATTCCCTTTGTCCTGGAACCTTGTGGCCTGGCAACACCAGAAAACTGCGATGATAACTTCATCTGTGGCACTTGTGTGAAGGATAATGAAACAATGTTTGGGTGCCAGGGTATCTCACAGGTGGAGCATACTGTCTCCATGCAGCAGGAGCTCACAAATTCTGGTAAGTATTGATTATATTATTTTTATCTACAGTCATGTGGAAACTTGGAAAAATTGGAGTTGCTATAAAGAAGTGTTATGTGTTGTTCTAAATGATAGTAAAAGCCCATACAAAACTCTTCTTACGAGGTTGAGTGTGTTATTGCTTGAGGAACGACGATTTACAAGATGTGCTTGGAATAGTCTACAAATGTGTTCATAGGTTAGAATGCTCTCTTACCTTAATTTTTGCTTTATGGAAGTCTAGGGGACTTCGAACCATAGAGCAGGAGTACAAGAACATCAAGGTCAAGGCTGCTATGAAACTAGATCAAAATCCTGACCCATCATTGTCAGCAGTAAGAGTGTTTGAAGAGAAGTCTTTGAGGACAGGGCGACAAACAATGATTAAGGATGCAAGAAAATATGCTGAAGAGTTAGGTGTCCAACTCCAGCTAGTTTACCTGGAACCCAAGTGTATCAACGAGGATAGCGAAGTGGTAGAAGGGAAGAAAGTGAAGGAGTGTCTATGTAGTGCTTGGCAGAAGAAAGCAAGAGCAACTGTGAAGGGAGAAAGATGGCAGGATAATAATGACAAGGGAAAGATGGGAAGATGAGAATCTAAATCAGAAGGCCTGTTTCTCCTGGCTCCACCTTTGGAAGATGGCACCAACTCATGTCGCTGTTGGCTTACAAGAATTGTACCAACAGCCACTACCAACAAAAGTATTCCATCACAGGAAGACTGGGACTGCTTTGAGCGGAGATACCGGTAAATGTTGTTGCATGTGTGGCAAAGTTACAGAGAGTGTTACACACATTCTAGCTGGGTGTGGCACATTAGCTCAATCAAAGTACTTGTTGCGGCACAACAACGCTCTTAAGGTTCTGTTTGTTGAAGTGATAAGATCGCTGGACCTTGCTCTGTCAGTGAGGCCTTGGTACTCGAAAACCCAACCGAAGCCAATGTATGAGAATGAGAGGGCGGTTGCTTACTGGGACATTTCTCTTTATGCAGACAGCATGTATGTGAAGGCTAACAGAGTTGATGCGACCATTGTGGACAAGCAGGGCAAGACCGTGTCACTGATAGAGATGAGCTGCCTCTGGGTTGAGAAAAGAGAAGAGAAGGCTGCTGAGAAGACCTCTAAGTATGGGTCACTGCGTTGGGAGCTGCAGCAGAGATACATGTACCCCGAGCATCGTGTGACATAGTACAACATCATTATGGACATTCTTGGAGGCTACTTAAGAGATGTTACAAGGCACTAAGGCAGTTAGTTGGAGAAAAAAAACAATGTGGTAGCACTACAAATGTAAAAGTCAGTCATCACTAGTATGATGAATATTGCACACTCTTTCAAGATTTTGAAGTAACCCAATCAAACTGAAAGGAGGGCATTTTTAAAAAGTCATATAATTATATTATTATTTATCTGTAAAGATACATATTTACATATAGGTTTTCATTTTTTATACAATAGGTGATAATTAGTAATTTTAGCGTTATTATGTATTGTATTTTTAGTCTATGCATTGATGATTGGCTATGGTTTGCCACCCAATCAAGGCTTATACAGCTGTAGGTCTGGGCATCCAGAAGTTTGTATACTGCCATACATGTAAGACTAACTTTATTTAAGTCCCAAGGTTATTTAGCCAAGCATGAGTGCTGTGCTAATTGGGGAGACTACAAATCAACTGAAATCAGAGCAAATGGAATCAGATGTTTACAATCAAATGTTTGTTTTTTTTTCACAGTATCCCTGAAAGCTTTTAAAAAGCTCTTGTTCAGTGCAGCACATGCTTCTCTCTTGTTTACGTGTACCTCACAGTACAAAACATTATGAGTTCCTATTTCCAGTTTTGCTAGAATCAGAGACAGGCATCAATTGCAGCACACCAAGTTCATCCAATCACAGCTTACTCAGCAGCCATGCAAGGGTGGGTTCAGTAAAGCGTAAGAGGATTGGTGATGCAAACAGCTCCTTCACTGACTCCATAATTGATTCCCATCAGATGGTAAAAAAGAGAAGGAAGGATAATGTCTCCAGATCTGCCAGTGGTACTCCAGCCAGCCCTCAAGTGCGAAGAGCAAGGGGTGAACAACTTGTCTTACCAAGGTACCCTTAAATAAAGGATTTAAAGCTTTCTTGGTAGAAAACATAGTTAATCTGAGAAAACCCAAAGCCCACTCTATTGAAAATGAAAGTAACTTTAGTTAGTTTTTATTTTTTCTGATGTGAAATTTAACCTTGTGCCCTCATACAACTATGTTGTAGATTGTCATTGCATTTGCACTCTATTTAATTCATGATTTCATATGTGTACACATGTATGCAAGTCAGGTACATGGGTCCTTGTGATCATGTAGGGTTGTGAAAGGGTTTAAATTGGCTTCTACTTTTGAAAACTCCCACACACTTTGTTTTGTCTGGGGTTGCTGCTTCGATATAGACCAAGTTAACATGGATAACACAAAATATAACAAATTTCTTTCAAAAAGTTCAAATCTGTAGTCAATTAAGTTAATGAGCCAACCAAACATGCATGATCTTTGGAAATGAAGGTGGATAAGCTGAAAGCCCCAGCCTTAATTTATGGGCTTAAAAACATGTTGACCTGCTGACTGCTCTGTTGAGTTTCTTCTGATATTGTTTCAGAAACCTTCAAAAACCTTGGCACCCAAAAAAGACAGCAAAACCATCAAAGGCTGCAATAAAAGAGGATACTGAGTTTGCCAAGAGGGTTGAGGAGATCATAAAAAACACACAACCTGGCTCAGAGGAAGAGATGGCTATGATCTTGTTTTCCAAGTCAAACAAAATTCAGCGTTCACCAAAAAAAAATGCTCAAGACTAACAGCTTGTTTTTGTGGTAACCTTTTTAAAATCATTTTAAGGGTTTTAGTTTGGGTTGCTCAGTGCCATAGCCACTTAAACATCTTCATGAACAAATATATTTTCTTAAGAAGTGCATCAACATGGCCAGCTTAGTAGAATACCAAAAATTAGAATCTTTGTCTGACAAACACCCAAACTCCATCTAACATTGGGAATCCCATTATGTAATGTAAATCATTAACTTAAATGTTATTATTAACTGAATTTCAATAAGACAACCCCCTCAGGACAATACCTCTGATAATCATTCTGGATATTACTGTATATAATATTTTTTCATTTGCATTAATTTTAGTTTAGTGCATTGAACATTGATGAATGGGTGGGGTGTCTAATAATTTATTATGAATATTATTTTATTTACCACTAACGTCTATTGTGGCGAAAACATTGTCAGAGTCGTTCATTTTAATATTTTTATATTGTAATATGACAACAAAACTTTTGTAGTGGCATGTTATTCAGTCGTGGCCCATTAGAGCATCATTTGTAGTGGAGAACAAGAAAGATAAAAATATGCATTAGGTCACACAAATGAACCACATGCCCAAATAAGGCCTTATTATTATCAGTACAGGTACAGGGCCAATACAATTATAAATTTTGTTTATTAATTATACATGTGTACACACAAAACCAAATTTCCTTCATAAAACACAAACTACATGTATCAGCTCACAAAAAACCCGAAATGGTAACGAATCAAGAAATTCCTACATGTATCACTTCTACATTGAAATGGTTGGTAGTACATGTAGTTATGTGACATCCTCTCAACTAATAAGCAGGGAGAACAGCTCAATTCTTGTCATTTGACTCACTGAGTGAAAGATTTAGAGAAGGCAGTTGATTAGTAATTTTGGCTGTTTGTATTGAAGATGATGTGCTCTAAAATGTCTGACAGTGTACTAAAACTTATCAGTATTATAGTATGAGAATGTAAGTCAATGCAGTGCTACATACTGTATATTCAAATTTGGCACCCAAAAAAGCCTAACCCTATTCACTCTGACAAAAGGTTGATGCTCAAAAGGTCAGCTCGCAATTCTCTCTTATGATGGTTAACTTACCTTTAACTCATTTGATAAAACCAAATTTAACATACTATAACGCATTATGTGAAGGGGTCAGTGCAAGTCTATGGAACTATTTATTTTTTATCAGGTCTCCAGCTCTGTCAAATTCTTGACCCAAGAGCAGTGCATTAAGGAGGCTCAAACCAGTTTCAACACTTCCAGGTGACACTCTTATTAGATTAGAAGGATCGGCACCACAACATTGTATCATGTATTGGCAATATTGTGGTACCAAATGAAACACGAATTATTGCTGAACAAGATACAGCAATGGGCAAACCCTGTAAAAACACCCTTTATTTTGTCTTTAGTTGTTTATATCTCGAAAACGAACTTGCTGACCTCCATTTTTTTATTTCTGAAAAGTAATCAGAAGGGCATGATGCAACTTTCTGCAAGTTTCTGTCTAGTGGATTGAAAGCAACATTAATTTTGTGATTTTTTAAGGTAGCTCTGAATCCTCTTGACAGAATTTTGTGTTAGATTTCTCACATCACATTTTCGTTACCATGGCAATGTAGGACTTAACTACAGAAAGACAATGGTTGCTAATGAAGCTTTTTAGTCAAGAGCCCTACAAAGAAGGTTGCATGGATGGTTCTTGAAGTACAGAAGGCGCATGCACAACTAATCCAAGTCCTCTTCCGTGCATTTCAGTGAAACACATGTAAAAACTCTCAGGAAACAAAAAGAAGAGGTTGTTTTTTACTGGATGGGAACTGTGCCATCATTTTTTGTGAACTGTAGCATGGAATTTCTATTTGGACAAAAAATGGAACTGATATTTTGGAAAGTGTATCAGAGGAAGGACTTACATTGTATGACATCATAATTGTTTTGAGAAATATATTTTTAAAAAATCCATGCTACAGATTTTGTGTTAGAATGTTCTCACACTGTTGCGTTAAAATTGTGAAAAACATAGTTAACTTGCTGAGTTTTTAGGCATTTTCTGTTTTGGTCATGGTTGTAAGTTGAACCAAACAAAGAAAATTTGGAGGAAATGTGTTATTAGAAAGATGAACTCTACAACACTGTTTTATCTCATGGCAATGTTATGGTACCATATTAAACACCACTAAGTGCTTAACAAGACACACTCATTAATGTGATGTAATAGGTTACCGTGGCAACAAAAGAACCATCTAAAATGCCCTATAGTTTGTGTTTAAATCCTTATATTTCAAAAACGAACTCAGTGACCCCCATTTTGTTTTGCTGAAAGGTGATTAGCAGGCTAAGATGAAACTCTCTGCAAAGTTTAAAAAAATTCTCTGGAGCGGATTCAGAGCCACTTTTACAGAAAGTTTTGTCCTATTGTGCTAATCACACTCCAGCAATGAAAAATGGGGGTCACCTAGTTCGTTTTTGAAATATATGTGTTTAAAGACAAAATATAGGCTGTTTTTAGATGGCTCTTTTGTTGCCATGGTAACCTGTTACGTCACATTAATGAGTGCATCCTTTTAAGCATCTGTTGGTGTTTCATATGGCATCATAACATCACCATTAAGTGAAATAATTTGGGAGATTCAAATCCTTGAAAATGATAAAACTGGTGTGAGCCTCCTTAAATAGAGCACACTTGGCAAGAAAAGTTAACTGTAGAGTTAAAGGGACTTGAGAAATGATTATTCAAAGAGGTTCATAGCAACAGTTTGGTAGTTAAGAGCCACCCCCTTAAAGCCAGCTCACGCATTGCTCCCCAGTCCAAAATACATGTAGCATCAAAGTCACTAAGGTGGTGCACAATAATTTATTTAATTGCAGTATACTTTGGACTTATTCTTGAATTTGTCTTTCGTTTGCAACATAAAATTATAACACTGTTAAATTAAAGCTACCAAATCAGATAATAGTCGCTATATAATAGTCTAACAAATACCAAGTTACCAAAAAGGTTTTACAAAAGTATTCTCTGAATAATCATATAGTTGTTGCATGTAACAATATTAACATTTACTGTAAGGTGCACCGATCCCTAATTCTTCCCTCTCAAAGTTCTGTAGATGAGCTATTTTATGCAAACTGATTCATAGCATTATTAATGGTAATGTATTATTATAGTAATAAACTTATTTAAGTGTAAACTGGTCTCTAATTGGGGACATTGTACAGAAATCAAATCAAATCACATCAAATTGCTGGTTGGTTACACCTCTCAGAGCAGCATAGAGAACCAACAAAACATATGACGCTAAGTGAGGGAATCAAACCACGTGGATGGGACTGGTGAATTCTCCCACCACTACACCATCCCTGCTCTCCTTAAGTTAAACAAGAACTAGTGCTAAGTACAGTAAGTCCAGTAAAATCCATTGGTACAATGTCATGAAAGTGGTAGGAAGCCGTTTTTTTGTTTCAGTTATCTTGTCAAATCTTCGTGATTTCAAGTACTTGACAGCCTAGCTCTTGCAAAGTACTGTCTCACGTCATGGGCAAGAAGTGAAGGCAATTCCATTGAAATGAGGTCAAAAGTGACAAGTGAATGCACTGTGTAGAGCTCAAAATTAGATGAAACGACCAAATTAAGGCAACCTCGGATAGTTATGAATGTTAATAGGCCTTCTGTACAATGCTGCTGTATGCTGGCAAAAATGAGGGATCTTTTTAATCTAGGGCCTTTTTGCTGCTATAACCATCCTTGTAAAACTTTAAATAGATTTTTGAGAAAGATTTGCCAGCCAAATTAAATAAACTTTATTACAGTTAAATTAAGATATTTAGTGTAACTTACAGGCAGAGAGAAGGATTAGGGTTGAATTAGAATTACAGTTGTGTGTATTAATATTGATGAGAGCTAATGGTAAACCAGGGATCATGCTGAGCCTTTGTACTGTAGATAAAGCAGCCATACATTCACTCATGGTCGCACCTCCATAAACAGGCTTTCCTGCTGATTTGGCTGAACTGTAGTAGGGCTCAGTGCATGACCATTCTCATCAAATCCCAGAATTCTTTGCTTGTCTTTCAGATAGGACTTGAAATAAAAGTAATGGCTGCCTCTTTCCCTTGGTACTTTGTAAAAGAGAGCATCAGCGTGGTGGTGCTTTACATCTGCCAAAGTGTTGTATTTGCTTGGAGAGGTTGGATGACCATTTTCTGTAACCATAACCTGTGCACAATCAAAGCATTTGAACATTTTTAAGCACCTGCAGCTGTTGAATAGATAAATGAGTGGGCAACTGAAAAATACCAACTTAACTAGCACGAAATTTTTGAGCCTTGTAGATGTTTGTACATGTAGGGCAGGGTTTACAAAGTTAATCACTTACTCCCCAACGTTTCTCAACTCACTGTCTAGCTAAGCTTAAAAACTATTTCTTCTCTTGTATGTTTTATTCATGTCACATAGCCATTTTTGTTCCATATGTTCTCAGTTAAAACACCGCATACTTGTCTACACTTTCCCATTAACATTTTAGATTCATTATGCTTTTGCATGCTTTATATTAAACAGGTTTCTTCTACTTTCTATATTGATCAAGTCATTAAAAACTCAGTGACTCAGTTGTAACACAAAGATCATGGTAAAATTCTCACCATTCCTCCTTTAATGTAAATTTGTGTCCTCTTAAGCCACAATTGACCTTACCTTTGCCTTAACTGAATCAGTTTCCTTGTCTATTGCCACAATCCGTCCATTCATGTTTTCCAAGAGAACAATCACATTGTAACCACCTCCAGAAGCTTGTTCAATAATATTGTGCATCTTAAACAAAGCTGTTCGTATAATTTAAGGGAAAAAACAGCAAATGTTGAATGCTTCACAGTCTTAAGTGTCAAATGTTGACTTTGCGTTTTGGTTAATCTTCAAATCATAGACAGTGAATTGAGCCTAAAATCTGTAATCAACGAGTCACAAAAAATGGTTTTCCCAGTCGACCATAATCCTTTTCTTGCTCAATTTTTGTGATCAACTTGCAACAGTTGTAGAAGCTTTGCGAAATAACCAAAAATTTACAAGTCATGTGAAAGTGTCTGTTTTTGTCTAAAAGGTATGACATAATGAAATTTTTCCTGAAAGTGCCACAGTAGCATCACTTCAGTTTCACATAAGTCAATTTTCAGTTTTTGCACACATATTACAGTAGCTGTTGTAGGCCCTTGGCATAACTGTGTCATGTGAGCTTGTCAATCATACAAAATGGTCGTGGTACAAAAGAGATGCCAGGAATGGAAAGAGCTTGATGAAATTAGTAAGAATGTCAATTTTGAGGCCACTGGCATTTATGCAAGAGATTTTACAGGGATTTTGATGCTTAAAAATTTTACTGAGATGTATATGGAAAACAGCTTGGCAAACGTTTCTCTCGCATGAATGTCATTGGCCTCTACATTGACAATCTTTCAAGTTTCATCACGCTCTTTCCATTTCTGGCATCTATTTTATACCACGACCATTTTTTTTATGATTGACAAGGTCACGTGGCACGGTCATGCAAATGACCTTTTTTGGCATTCATGTGAAAGATGCCTCTGACCTAGGCCAAGCTACATAATTCCGAATTTGTTTTTGGGAATTTTAGACATTAAAAATAATTTTAGAAACTCTGGGGAATTTTAGAAAAAAATTGACAATTTCGAGAACTTTAGAGCAATTTCAACTTTCACCTGACATGTTGGAAACTTTTCACAGGCAAAAACGTTGACAAAACGTGTTTTTTTTTGTATTCCAACCTACCAAGAGAGGGGCCAGTCCGTTCATATCCATTCCTTATCAGCGGTTATTCACGAAAAGGGGTCCGGAGCTTTGTGTAATAGCAAATATGGCAGACTTTGCAATATAAGAAATGAAATTTATAAGAATTTTCGGGAATTTTAGACATTTCTGAAAAAACTTAAGAGCTTTTGGTTGGGAAATTCCGGAAAGAATGTTCAGCCAATTTTTCGGGAATTATGTAGCTAAGCCAACTTTGACCTGCAGTAGCAGCTGTGTTTTAATTAACACTGTTCTAAGCAATTATGAAAACCAACCAAAACAAAATAGAAGGTAAGAAATGCGTGTCAGAACCTAAGTCTACCCAAATTTATCAACTTACTCTTTTGATTAGAGCTCAATGCATTTGCGGAAACAGATTCTCCATCAACCTGCAAGTAGTGTCCTTGGTTTGAACCTTCCTGATTCATCGACACAAGTTGCTGTTTGTCTCGGGTGAACCATTGCCTGTCGCTTTCGTCAAGAAATTTCACACCATCCTGAGAAAAAATGATTTATGCTGTTTTCAGTCTTTCCGCCTATCTCTGGTTTTTTGAAAAAAAAAAAAACAAAAACAATGACGAGACATTGGGCATTAAATTGGAAGACCATTGACGAGTCTTGTTCTCGTTAATAAAGGTGTAAGCGCTTGTCGGCAATTATGTTGGCATCCAATTAAACGCCGTAAAGAAATCCTTCATTCTTCCTGTCGAATTTGGTACTTCGCAAGAAATTTCGATCCCCGAATCAAACGGCACCGGGAGCATCTAACACACCTCCTTACCTCCATTGCTGTCCCCGGTCTCAGATCACGAGTCACTCCTGCTTGTGGCAAGAAGAGAGCTCTTAAGTTATTTATACCTATCACCCAAATGCGTAATGTAATGACTCTTTCAGTTTCAAATTTGTCTGATGAATTTCCGTGATTAAAAGCATACGAAACAGAAATTTAGGATTAAGTTTTCCTATGGCAGGTTTAGTTAAAGCACAGGTCAGTCGTTACAGGTCGCTTTACCTATAATAAAACAACCCCAAACCTTCGATTTATCTTCAAAAATAAGCACGCAATGCGTACATGTGTTTACTGCAAAAGCATCATTGTTAGCATAAAAGAAGTGTGTTGATTGTTGTAAGTGAAAATATTAACAATGGTTTTGGATGATGGCACAACTTCCGCGGAGTGTCGACTTCCTTCTCGGAACAGTTTCCCGTTTCGGAAGATTTACGGAATAACAGAGTCATATCCTGAGCCATTGCTGATAAACTGAAAACTCTGAAAACATATGCGACTGAAAACACTTAAAGCACAGGTCACTCGTTACAGGTCGGTTTACCTATAATAAAACAACCCCAAACCTTCGATTTATCTTCAAAAATAAGCACGCAATGCGTACATGTGTTTACTGCAAAAGAATCATTGTTAACATAAAAGAAGTGTGTTGATTGTTGTAAGTGAAAATACTAACAATGGTTTTGGATGATGGCACAACTTCCGCGGAGTGTCGACTTCCTTCTCGGAACAGTTTCCCGTTTCGGAAGATTTATGGAATAACAGAATCATATCCTGAGCCATTGCTGATAAACTGAAAAGTCTGAAACCACATGCGACTGAAAACACTTAAGTAATGATCCGTGTAAGGTGGATAGCAATTTCCTTTGTTATGCGGCAACGGGGCTTTCCCCACATAGGAATGTTATCATTTTTACACAGAAAATGCATAAACCTACAGGAAAGCCGTTAACGCAATAAAATTCATTTACAGCCCACTTTGAAAGGGTGTTTTGTTGTGTTAAAAGATTTTGACCAATCACGAGAGTTGAAAACAAAAGCCAAGAAATGTTTGCAATTTTACATGTTCCCCACATACGATTTCTGTGGAATTCATTTAAACTGAGACCAGATGGAAGATGGTTGGAAAGTAAGGATGAATATAATACTGCTTTATGAAGTTTTTTTTAACTTTTGCTGTTTAAGCCAATCAGAAGTAAGTACAGACAATAGAAAAGTTATCACCTTTTTGCATACCAATTGAATTCCAACATGTTCGTTGCCGTTGTTGCTATCGTTCTTATCTGGACCGTTTCTTAAAGTTATATTTAGTAAGCTTCACTTATAAGGCAAACGTGAAACGGCAGTGATCCCCACGTGACCATTTTCCGCCTGCTTTTCTCAGTTTGCCATTTTTAGCTTGACGGGAAGTGTTTTATGAGGCATGATAGTATACATTAGCACTCGTATCACGGGCAGTCATCGCCCTTTCATAAAACATGATGCTTAACCTCTCTACTGCTTAATTAAGATATAAATCTAAACTTACAACCGAGCTTACATATAAATTGAACAAATTCAATTATACTAATAATAGAAAATGTATTTTTTTGAAGCTGCGACTAGAGAGTTTATCAATCCACGTGTATGGGAAAAACTTTGTGGATTATAATTATAGATGTAGATATAGCTAATGAGCTACTATGCTTCTTGCTTCCTTCGTCGAAATGTTTGACGGTTTCTTCATGGATTGCAAAACCTTTTTAGTGTTAATTTTCGATGGTTCGCCGCTTCTACGACATTTATTGACTCTGTAGTTTCTTTTCCATTATTCCTTACTGTTTATCTGCAACAATCGGAAGTTACACATACGGGGCAATTTCTCACTCCAAACTCTCGATCCCGATCACAGCTTCCAGGCAACCCAAGCTCATAATTCGACTGTTCAGTCAAAGTAAACGATTTGTATAAATGGGAAACAGGAAATCCCGAAAAAAGTCGACTAATCCTAGTTTTAACTCTAGTTTTTGCTCCTGCCCTTTAATAAAAAAAAAGATAGGAGCAAATTTCAAAACTAGCCCAGAACACCTCAAATCGACACAAGGACACAAGGTGAAATAAAAGTAAGTTTATTTTATTTATTTTCGTCGCTGTAATCTAAGATTAGCCGATTTATTCGGCATTTCATGTTCCCATATAAACCCTACAAATCGTTTACGTTGACTGAGCATTCGCATTCTGAGTTTGGGTTGCCTGTTGTTTGGCTGTGGAATAAAATGACAACTCGCACGATGCGGCATTTGACAGCTGCATTAGAGAGGTTAAGCATGGCGTTTACAGTAAACGGGAAACGGCAGGCTCCTGCTTATCATAAAAGCGCCTCGTTCACTAGCTTATGTTTAGGTTTTTCCTTGAAAATAATTTTTTTTAGAAATGTAGGTTACTGTACTTCAGTACAGTAGGAAACCAAAACGATGATGGACATTGCTGCAACATACGATGACTGTTTTTTACGTACATAGTACTGTACATAAAGGGTACGTAACTCCTGTTCTGTTAAGTTCTTCTGTTTGTAAATAAAGTTCTGACGCTCTTTGCGTGCGACAACGGGTCTGAAAAAGTACTGGAGTTAATGCAAATGAACACACCTGTGACCCCCTTCTGTAAATATGGTTTAAAATAAAAATTTTCACGCACCCCGCTATTACGGACTCTCGCTATTACGGACACAAATCGCGGTCCCGAGGGTGTCCGCTATAACGAGAGTTGACTGTACCCCGGGGTCATTCGAAGCAACTCTTCCTCGTTCTCGGCTACGCTGCCAATTGGCTACGTACTAAGTAACTGAATGAGTGAGTAGCTGAACGATTACGCTGTTTATTATACATTCAGCTCTCTAACTCTTTTGTGATTGGCCGAAAGCCTACAGTGAATTTTCAAAATTAGCGCCTGTGACGTCATAACTGCAGATTATACAGTTATCATGTCAAGGTCACTGAAGGTCACGGGTTATCATGTCATGTTTGACCGCAGTTTCTAAGGGTAATCATGTCAAGTTCCCGCGCTTTGTGTTGCTTGCCGTCAGTGAATAAGCAAAAAAATGACTTCCAGGTTTGTTTTCTTCAGTTACTCATTTATTACTATTTACTTTCTCATCAAGCTTTTTTTCAATTTTTCACGTATTGTCTAATGCTTAAAATATTTTGTCACTCGAATTATGTGCCGATGATTTGTATACGGTTTACTCGTTGACAAATAAATTACCAGTTCCACCCACTGTCGTGATTATTTGTTTTCGTACAATGCATAATAAAACAATTATCAGATTCGGTTTTTGTGATATCCAGAATAATCAAAGTCTCGGTAAGGGTTATCAGCCTCAACCTTCGCCTTCGGCTGATAACCCTTAACTCGACCTTGATTATTCTGGATATCACAAAAACCTCATCCAATAATTGTTTATAACGTGCAAATGCGCAAACTGTGGCTACGTGGCTCCGCATCTTTGCGTGCATCTACTTGTATATGTAACTTTCCATTGTACTTCTATCTCTTGCATCGATCAGTGGCGAAAATCGCTATGGGATGCCACACCGTTTTTACGCTGAACAGAACGAGGTATGCCCTGAAGCTAATAGGCCATTTCCGAGTTCATGTTTGCCTCCTCTTCAAAGCGAGTCTAAGTGCGAAGTTTTTCTTATGAAAATTAGTTTCATTCATATGTAAAGTAGAACTAATTAGCATCACAAAAACTTCGCTCTTAGACTCGCTTTGAAGAGGAGGCAGACATGAACTCGGAAATGGCCTATGTAGCGATGTATCCGCGGAGCCGCAATTTTTTTGAAGTGTTCTCGGAGTGGTCGGGTATTCTACAGTCGTTTGTGCATGAAATATGGTCTGTAATCGGAGATAATGCCCCTATTTTTAAGAGTTGAAGTTGCCCCAATAAAAAAACATCGAGAGGTTTATACTAAAGGTAAACTATTCACTTTACGCATAAACTGATATGCCCTGTGAACGGAAATTATGCAGTATTTGTACGAGTTAAAAATGCCGCCAAAATTTAACATCAAAAGAGGTTTACCAAGAGTGAATTGGATAAGAATGTTCTTAGGGTGGGCTCCCCAGCACAGTCACAAATGAGTCTACTTTTAAACTACGCGTTCACGCGAAAATTACCTCCTAGTTGTAGCAGAAGCAATCAAGCGTGACATGGCTTCTCCTGATTGGTTAAAGAGGCGGACTTTTGTTTGTTTACCGCAAAGTGATAGAGTAACACTCTTGTCTAATCCACTATTTCGTTTATGCATAAAATAGGTCCTATGAACGGAAATCGACGCGTTAGTTCTAGGAGTTTAAGTTGAACCCAAGTCTTAAAATCAAGAGAAGTTTATGCGGAGTAATTACAAAATACCCGGCTACACGAAGCAACGCTTCCTGGTTCCCGGTAGGTGAATGCGTTAACGTAAAAATGCGTAAACTGTGGTTGTGTGGCTACGTGGACACTTGCACACTGATCTACGTTGCTCCTCATCTTTGTGGCTGCGCAGCTATGAAAGTTTCCATTGCACTTCTATCTGAAAGAAATGAATGCATATTTGAAGTGCAAACTATAGACGAAAGAGAGAAGTGATCCTCGCAATTCTGTAGAAAATCTGGTAGATATCTGACACCTTTCGTCAATTAGCCCACACTTCATATATGTATACTTGAAGTGCAAGCTATAGACGAAATAGAGAAGTGATCCTCGCAATTCTGTAGAACATTTAAGCGATTGCCTCTTTCGTCAATTAGCTCGCACTTCCAGTATACATTCATTTCAATCTGAATTGTATTTATGTAAGTTAGGTTTAGAGTGCGAAGACATTTGGTCGCCATGTCAAGTCCTCAAAAAGGGGTCTTTCATGGATTGTTGCTGACGTTTCGTGCTATGCTATACAAAAAGGAGATCTGGTGCTGCATCCAGCCCCACTTGCAGGGACACATGGGGAGATTTGTTCAACGTGCATGCTGTGTTAAGATGTCCTTCCTCCAATGTAGA
>NC_090882.1:15425019-15447519 GCF_036669935.1 Montipora foliosa | reverse complement strand
CATCTCGGTGGTTTCATAAACAGAATTCAGTACCCTACAACATGTCAAAAGTCTAGAAGACGCGAGGTTGAAAAACACGATCAAATACTATTATTTATATGGAAAACCCAATGCTTCACATAAAAACGAGGCTACAGGAAAGTTTTGTCTTTTGTCACCAGGTCATTAGTTTCAATGCCAAGACACCTGTCAAAGTTAATGGAGAAAAGATTCAAGTGGATCCACAGTTGTTATTTCAGTGTCTTACTTTTGCTACCCAAAGTGAAACAGTGGATGACATGGGAGTCGTGTTCCAATATGAGCTGTTCAGCTATCCAATGTCTTTGTTTGATGCTTTATTGAACCTTCTCAAGCCACAAAATGCAGCATTGGCAGATGGCATCTGGGCTAGGCTGCCTTCAGTTCCCACTGGGCCAAAAGGTGGAGTACAATGTGTGCTTGATGGCGGGGCACTCCTTCATCGGATTCTGTGACCACAAGGATTCCCTACATATAGGGTAATCAGTGACATGTATTACCAGTACGTGACACGGATGTATGGTGCTACAATTGTCATATTTGATGGTTACCAAATCAGTTACCCAAAAGGTATTACGTACCAGGGTAGTGTGGCCGAGTGGCCGAGGCCTAGACCTTGAGATTTCAAGACCGCGCTTTGGCCACTCGCTAAATTAGTTTCAGGTAGTGCCTGGATCATTTTCCTGGCGCACTTGAAAATAGCCAACTGGTTTGCCTCCCGCCAGTTGGGATTCTTAACAATTGCATATGTTCAGTGTTCGGAGATATTAGCTACTAGCTACTCTAAAATCCGAAGTTAAACAAATTGATTATTATTAACCAGATGCGGACAGGAGAAGATAAAGTAAATTGTCAAACACGCCACTCACAGGCAGATGCTGATCTTCTTATGGATCAGACAGCTGTGGAAAGTGCAAGAAGAGTGGACACTACTTGTGGGGGATGGCACCAATCTGCTTATTTGCTGCTCCATAACACAGAAGTAGACGGCCATGAATTGTTTTTCAAGCCTGAGCCAAGTTGTGAAGGAGAAGCTTGGTGAAGAGGTGTGCAACAACATTTTGTTCATCCATAGCATCCTTGGATGTGATACCAAAGGAGGCAGTGCGGTCCAGTGGTTAGGGCACGTGCCTTGAGATGCGGAGATCCCAGATCCAAGACCCGCTCTGAATCCTCGTCGAATTTGATCGTGGTAGTCCCTGGTTCAAGTTCTCGGTTGCAGTTATAAATGTCCAACTGGTTTGCATCCGGTCAGTTGGGATTTTTAAAAGTTGTTGCAGTGTCGTTGATTTCGCTTCATTGGCCCTTAAAAGCCCTAAGGGGAGAGGTCAATTAAGTATGTATGTAAACCACTTCTCACCTCCATGAAATTGGCAAGGTGGTCTTGCTGAAGAAGTTCCTTGCCTGCCCTCGTTTTCGCGATCAGGCGAAGATGTTTAACAACAAATCTGCCTCCAAAAAGTATTTTGTCGCAGCAGGTGAAAAGGCTCGGGTATGAGCAGCGGCAATGTATCATGGTTGTCGTGTTTGCTTTCACGTCCAACACTGGAAGGGGGTCAGTGAAACCGTGTCAACAGAGGAATGGGGGTGGAAGGCCTGTAATGGATAGTTTTTCCCTGTGATGACCCATGTAGCTCCAGTACCTGAAGCTATCCTTTGCGTAATCAGATGTAATTGCTCTGCAGATTGCATCAGCCTAAAGTGTACCTGCAGAAAGCACGAGCTCAAATGTTCAGCCGCTTGTAGTCAGTGTAGAGGCTTGGTTGCACTAACTCTCTACAGCCGAATGACTCTGAAAGCAGTAGTGAAGATAACGATGATTCATGACATATGCATCCTTCTCCACTGAAGTTATATTTGCTGAGGTGTCTCAGAGATGATTGTCCTTGTCTCAGTGGTGTCAGTAATGTTTTTCTTAGTTCAATTAAATTTAAATCAACTTTATTCATTCAATTAAATGAAAGCGAAGGATACCACAGGTTATCCCCATCGAGGGTATCCTCCCCGCAGCCGGATGTAATTTGCTTTGTTGTAAATAACAAATATACTGCTGCAACGAACGGTTTCAAACTGTGTTCGTTAATATCCGTTAATACACATATGCGTTCGAAATCTATAGTGAAAATACAGCAATCATGATGAGTAAGGATTCTACTAAATTACAATCTCATAGAAAGGAAATATTTATCCGATGGGTGTCCTCAACGTCGTTGTGTCTGATGTACAACCAATTAGTGACCGCTTTTTCTCCGGAGTACCTGGAGAAAAACCCTCGAAGTCAGATTGCGATCGACTAAAACTCAGCCCACACACGACCTCGGGGCCGAGGGTTGAACCTGGGTCGCAGAGGTGGAAGACACGGTTGATAACCGCCAAGCCATCCTTACTCTCCTTTTACAAATGACAAATAACAAACTAAAGACATGTTGCTTTGTATTCAACCTCGAGTTCATTTTGACCTTGAAAAATTTTGTATTATTTGTATTTATGAGAAAACTATAAGCTAAGCCGGCTACAACTTATAATTCACCTGTCTTTCCATTTCACTTTGAGCCTCAAACAATGGTGAATTTTTGGCCAAAAATACATGTGAAAGTAACAGGGTTTGTACAGGTCATGGAAAGTCTAAAAAATCATGCAATTTAAGAATTTTATTTTCCAGGCCTGGAAAGTCATGGAATTTTATGGTAGGTTATGGAAAGCCATGGCAATTTATAAATATAAATCATTGCAGTTGTCAAAGCAAGGATAAAATGAAATGAAATAAAGACGAGTTTCTTTCAAACAATCGGAAGTTTGGCGGACAGAGGTCGATAATTTTTTCAAATCTGAACTGAGTTATGTCAGAAAATATCTAAGATAAGGATAGTTTTGAAAAATTTCTTGCGTGACAGCTAAACTTAATGTCAAGCTAGAAAAGGTCATTAAATTTGAAAGCTTACGAACCCTGAAGTTACTTTTCCTTGTGGATGGTATATGGTCTCAGTAAAAATTTGTATCTTCCCTTTCTCTTATTGTTGTAGACTTTTGATATGTTTATTCATGTACTTTTCTGAGATCAATGGAGAAGGAAAACCTTCTGTTGCAATTTGCGATGGGTCAAGAAAATATATTGACTGGTCGACCTACCTTGTTCTAAGCTTCGCTTGAATTCGCCATTTCTGTGGCTTTTCAGAAGGTAAATCAAATGATGAGAGGACTTACGGGTACTAGCATAATTTCTTTAATTTACATTTCTCGTTATTTCCGTGGCAGAAAAATTATTCTTCCTATTGCCTTGACCTGTGACCTAACATGTAACCTGATCTGGCCTGCAACCTGACCTGCGAAATGGCATGACCTGACCTGCCACTGACCTGCGACCTTACCTGACCTGTGACCTGTGTTTTAGACCCACCTGTAAACCTGAGATTAGCCTGTAGTTATTAGGATCAGCTTTGTTACTTTCTTTGAAAATTGGAGAAACTCTGGCATGCTTCCATTCATCTGGGAAGATTCCAGTAGAGATTGAGAGGTCAACTATGGACGTTAGAGAAGGGGCAACTATTGGTGCAGCCTCTTTAAGGAGGCGTACCAGTATATAGTCAAGCCCAGTGGCTTTATTTGTAGGTGGGCTTTTAATGATACTGAATATTTCATCACAGGATGTATTTTTGAGACTAAGGGTGCGTTCGATAGACTATATTTCGGAATAGGAATACATGGAATAGAAGTTAGAAATCTCTCGTGTTTACGAAGATTCATTATAAACTTGTCAAACACCTGCTAAAATGCCATTTTAAACATATCTTTATTAACCTTAATAAGTCTAGATCTTGTGATAAAATTGATTAAAAAGACAAACGCAACTAGATTCATTTTGACAACGTTTCGACATCGTCCGATGTCATCGTCAGGCAATGAATTTTAATCGGATGAAGCATAACTTATAGTACAAGAACAATAGAACAATAGAACAATAGAACAATAGAACAATATATACAATAGTACGCTAACAAAAAATGTGAAATCTAAGTAAATAGTTTTGCCCTGACAGAGTCTGACTGTACATTAAGTGATGGTTTCAATTCTTTGATGTAGAACATCTCATGAATTAAGCAATCAAATTTCGATGCGCATTTCTTTAAGACACTAAAACTCGCCGCTGGGGGTGCTGTTGTTTGGCCATGATCTGCTAGGCGTAACAACGACATTGTGATAACCAAGCCAGACAAAGGATCTGGTGTTGTGATAATGGATAAAACCGAGTACTTACGTTTATTGTCTGAAGCTTCTGTGTCTGATACAACAAAGTTTTCTGCTGTTAGTAAAGAAAGACCAAAAACTCGTGGCCGTCCTCCTAAATACTACCATCCGCTACTACAAAAAGAAAAAGAACTGGAAGCCATTGTTCGTAGAATTCTCCCAAAAGAGATTGCTGACACTGTATGCTTGAAAGGCTCTCGTCTTGCCCATCTATATGGGTTGCCTAAGACACACAAGAAAAACCTCTCAGTGCGTCCCATCTTGTCTTCGACCGCTACGTACAACTACCCTCTAGCGAAGTGGTTAGATGATAAGCTAAAAACACTATCCATTAACAACTACACAATTTCTGACACACTCATGTTTGCTGAACAGTTGAAAGAGCTCTCCTTCGATGAGGATGACATCTTGGTTTCGTATGATGTGACGTCACTATTCACGAATGTACCGCTTGACTACACGTTAGACCTGCTTGTGGAAAAAGCCTTTAAGGACAACTGGTTCTGTGCGACATATGATCTGACCATCTCTAAACAAGATCTTCTTGAACTGCTAAAAATCGCCACCAAAGACCAGCTTTTTCAGTTTAATGACAATCTATACCTACAAACTGACGGAGTTGCTATGGGCTCCCCGTTAGGGCCTCTATTAGCTAATGTATTCCTGTGTCATGTGGAGGAGATGCTAGAACAACAAGACAAACTCCCGTCATTCTACAGAAGATACGTAGACGATACCTTGGTTGTCATAAGAGATGTAGCTGAAGCAGAAAAGTTCCTAATTACGCTAAATAACTGTCATCCATCTATTCAATTTACAATGGAGCTAGCGGTAAACAACACACTACCCTTCCTTGGCATGCTTTTGATGAAACAAAGAAGTAAGATTACCACAAGCGTATACAGAAAAACTACCAACAAAGGCCTCTTGTTGCACTACCAGAGTCATGTGGACAACAAATACAAGAAATCTCTACTCAAGACAATGCTTCACCGGGCGTACAGTCTGTCCTCAACGACCGAGCTGTTTGAAGAAGAATGTGGAAACATAAGATCAATTTTTCACAAGCTACGATACCCGTCTGAATTGATTGAGGCAACCATCCGTAACTTTATCAATACATCAGATGTCGAATCACAATCTACCAGCAATAATTATAAAAGCACCATTAGAATCGTCTTGCCATTTATTGACCAAAAACCAGCCGATATTGTGAAGCGCCAACTTACTCAGCTAAATAAGAAACTGGATATAGATCTACAGCCAGTTTTTGTCAGCCGCAAGCTCGAGGATGTCCTTAAATTCCGTGAGCCCAAACCATCATTAGTCAGCCAACAACTAGTCGTCTACAAATTTCAATGTGGCTCGTGTGATGCGAGCTATGTTGGCTATACAGCTCGTCACTTGCATCAACGAATTGAGGAACATAGATACTCAGCTATCGGGAGGCACCGCCTAGCAGATCATGGCCAAACAACAGCACCCCCAGCGGCGAGTTTTAGTGTCTTAAAGAAATGCGCATCGAAATTTGATTGCTTAATTCATGAGATGTTCTACATCAAAGAATTGAAACCATCACTTAATGTACAGTCAGACTCTGTCAGGGCAAAACTATTTACTTAGATTTCACATTTTTTGTTAGCGTACTATTGTATATATTGTTCTATTGTTCTATTGTTCTATTGTTCTTGTACTATAAGTTATGCTTCATCCGATTAAAATTCATTGCCTGACGATGACATCGGACGATGTCGAAACGTTGTCAAAATGAATCTAGTTGCGTTTGTCTTTTTAATCAATTTTATTAACCTTGTTGCTTTAAAACGCCAGACATAGCGTTTTAAATCATCACTCCACGTATTCTTATTCCAGAATAGGGTTAATCAAACGCACCCTTAATTGTTGAGGATTTAGCCTCATTACCCATCATAGTCTTAATTCCTTTCCAGGTATTGTGAATATTGGTAGAATTTTCTTTGAAGTAATTGTTGTAATACTCGACTCTCGATGCTTTAATAGTATAATTAACCAGGTTCTTCCAGTCAGTGTGATTTTGGGATCGTGATGCCAGTTTCTTAAGCTTGTCTCTTTGAAACGTGAGGTTTTTCAAATTTGGAGTGATCCATGGAGCAGAATTGCCCCTGACTCTCTTTTTCTTTAAAGAAGCGTGACTATCGGCAAAGTGCATGAATATTTGTTTCAATGTATCCGATGCTTTGTTTAGGTCGCTTTTCAGGTTCAACCAAGTACCAGGGGGGCAGGTGTAAGATCATTTCTAAAATTGACTGGATCAAAGTTTTCGAAGCTCCTCAGTAGTATAGGACTTGGGGAAACGAGCTAATTTTTTGCAAAAAATGATCTCTTATCACCAAGTCCAATACTATTCTAATGGAACAAATATTTTGCGCTCGATTTTAAGCCAACAAAATTGCTCTCAATTTTTTGTCATTCAGATTGAAGTTCATTTAAATATTTGCATAATCAAATGGTTGATGAAAAAGCACCATAGCATGACATCAATAGACATTCCTAAGTAAAAATGTCAATGTATTTAAGATTTTGTAAGTTTGTCATCGAGATTGTTTTAGACTGGCACACTGACCTTTCATATTTTATAATGACCGTAAGCATAGCTTGTAATACCATTGTCAGGGATATATCTTTTATTATCGAAACAGCTGAGTGATATTTCAGGGGCACCCAACGAGGATATAGTTCAAAACTACTTAAACATAGCATTGTTAAAGGTATTTTAGTATTTAAACGGTAGATATAGGCATATTTTTATCCCCTAAAAATTTTACATCTGTTCGGATTTTCTAGCTGAAAGTCTAGTGATTCGAAAATTACAGGGATCAAAAGTTACCTTTTCGAAATTTTCAGCCAGAAAAAAGGCTCCCGAAAATTCTAGGTGACTTTTTTAGGGTAAAAATCCGTTAAAAATGGGCAATTATACCATTTTTTAGTCGTTCGAAAATCCTAGGACAGGCAGGCAAGCAAGAAATTTTACAACAAATGTTCCGAAAATTCTAGATCTTAAATCGTCTTCCGAACAGATATTTTCCGAAAATTGACGTTGGGCGCCCCTGATATTTTATTGACTTCATCGCTTCCGAGTTGATGATTGTTGCTTCTGATGGTTTTCATGGAATGATGTATTTGTTTGTTTTTGAATAATGTTTTTAGTCTTGATGTTTAATGTTTTTGTTAATGATGTTCTTTTTAATTCCTTTAGCAGTCTTAAAATTCTTGTCATTGTCTTTCATGTATGAATATCATTTACTTGTCAATCCAACAAACGCATTGATTGGAACGCTATAAGCTTCATCGTTGCCTTTACCACTTACGTTTTTGTTAGTTTTATCATAGAATGGACTATTTTGTGGGTATTCGCTGTTGTCAAATTTATTTTTGTCATTCCAGAAGTCTGGATGCACATCATTAGTTTCAATTTCATAACTTAGTATACATTTGTTTAAAAAAATAATTGTGGTGAAAATGATACATTAGTGTCTTCATAAGATCAAGAATACACATTCCTACATACCGGTCAATTAAGAGTAAGTGGTTCTTTGATGTTATGAACTGCTACTACATTTTCATTGAATATTTTGCTGCTTCCATAAGTTGGTTTTGAGGTGAGTTTCAATAATTTATTCTCATCTGTGACAAGTCTAACATGAACTCGCTTTCTTATGTTTTGCATTATTTTGCCAAAGACTAAGTTGTTCATTAGTTTGAGGAAGTCTTTTTCAAACGAATGTTTTGCATTAGTTTTTTATAAAGTATTGAAGTCAATATACCGTTTTAACCATAGAGACTGATTAAAATCTAATACTCTGTGTGCGTTCGTTACTTTTAACCCCATGTCAGTATGTAATTGTAAATTTCTTTAGTGAAGGACAAATTTTTCTTTGTTGGATAGAGTGGGAATCAGTTTATTGACCTGACCGATGGTTATATTATATTTATGTCTTATCTGTTCACAATAAGGTGATAGCATATCTTTTGAGACTTTGTTATTCAGCAGTTAATGGGTAATCATTATGAAGGTTCATAAATTCTTCAGGATATTGAAGATCAACTTCTAGAATCAAAACCCTTGTCACTTTCATTGGTATATTTATTAGGATCTAACTTATTAATCTATTTTTCAGTCAACCATTTAAATCCTCCTGTTTGTAAATATAGCTTCATAGCCCAACCATATAAATTACATCTAGATACATGATATACTTTGATAGTTCATTTGTATTATAATTTTCCATGTATTTGTTGTTTGCTTCACTTAATCTATTAGCAATGTAAAAATGCCGCCTGTCAACGCCTTTTTCTTTTTTTTAACGTATCTTTGAAAAAATGATGTATTACCGCCTTAAATCTTTTCTTGAGCAACACAATATTTGTCATGATTCACAATATGGTTTTCGTGAAAAAGATCCACTGAACATGCTCTTTTGGACATAATTAATCAAATTGAAACTAACATGAGTGGAGAATTGTACGAAAGGCCTTTGACACGGTAGATCACCGAATATTACTAAGTAAATTGCATCATTATGGAGTGCGAGGAAACATAAATGACTGGTTTTCTTCATACTTACTGGGTCGATAGCAAACAACACAAATTAGTGCTAACAATACTTCCTTAAAAGGAAGCAATTTTGTCAGGAGTCCCTCAGGGGTCGGTACTGGGACCTCTGCTTTTTTGATTTATATAAATGATATATCTAATAGTGCTGACCAACTGAAGTTGTATCCATTTGCTGTTGATACTCGTGTGCCATATGCTGACAGAAATCTTAAGTCGCTTGAAACCATAGTTAATGCTGAGCTTTCTGATTGGTTAACTGCCAATAAGCTATCTTTAAACATCAAGAAATCTAACCTTGTTATATTCCGACCTAGACAAAAGAAACTAAATCACGACGTTAACTTGAAAGTACTCGGCTATCAAACTAACACATATGTTTCCTTGGAACGTAAAAATTATGTTAAATATCTGGGTGTGTTAATCAAGTTATCAAGTTTATTATTAAGTCAATGTCAAATTAATGCAAAAAAAAAAAAAAGAACTCATGGAAATATCATATTGTCCACTTAGCTTCAAAAATAAGTAAAACAATTGATTGACATAATTGCTAGACATTCCGTACCCCTAGCTACTTTACATCACATATACATCTCACTTATCCAGCCTTATGTATTGTATGGCATAGTCGCGTGGGGCTGAGCTGCCAAGACTCATAGAAATAAAATTCTTATTCTCCAAAAACGTGCTTTCCGCCTGATGTTTTTTGGAGAGTACAAATCTCACGCTGTACCCTACTTTCTTTCTTCTCGTTTTCTTCCTTTCGATTTTCTGTACTTTAAATCAGTTGCTGTTCTGATGCATGACATATCTAACAACTTATCGCCTCCTAGTATTGCTAACTTATTTGTTTCTAAAGCAAGCAATCACTCATATAAAACAAGGTCATCTTCAAGAGGTGACTACTTTGTTAAACCCTCAAGACTTGACAAACAAATTAAATCCTTTTCAGGAAATGGTGTAAAAATGTGTAATAGTTTACCTCATGAAATTCGCCATCTATCCAAAAACAATTTTAAAATTAAAATCCACAATATCCTACTCCAAAGACTTTCAGAATAAAATGACTTTATTGATTTATCTGTCTTAATAACAAAAATATATTAGTACTCTGGCTTTTCATATTGGCACTTTGTATTGATTTGATTTTAGATATTTTCTTATTTTAGTTGATTGTTTACTCTGTACACTAGTTATTTGTATAGCTGTTCGTTCTACAAAGTATTGTTTGTAAGACACAATTGAATATCGTAGCTTTCTCTACTTGTTCTCTCTTTTATGCACATGTAACCACTGCTCGCCTCGACTAGCTATTGCTAACTGTGAGCAGTGCAGATTGAAAATGTATCACATAAGGAAATTCTACAATAAACGGAAGTAGCTGTAAACGGAAATTGAAATATATCTATATCAGTCATCTTTAACATAGTATCCTAACTCAAACCCGGACTAGTAAAATAATGACATGGGTCTAGTTTATAACATTGTAAACAAGTTTTCAAATACATCTACTAGTAGAATGATGTCTGACTTTATATACAGATCATGGTATTTGCCCAAGTGTTTCAATTTTAAAGTATTTCAAACATTTTGTGCATGATGATATTGCTCGTTATTTAAAATACTGTAAAAATCTTCTTGTGTTGGTAATTGTGTGTCATTAAATTTATCTAAGCTGTCCATGTAATTATATGGATAACCACCTTATTGCTTCATGAGCTTGAACTGTTTATTTTTGAATACTTTGGACGTATATTTGAATGATTCTAACTAATTGATCAAGACTTGAACTCATGAATTGAAAACTGTCAAGAAACACTAAATGTTTACCAAGTCATATATTTTTCCAAATTGTTTGGTATAGCATTAATGTTCATTTCAATATCTTCACCTTTTTTGTTTTTGCAAGTGTGCATTTTGGCTATTTTACCAATGTTTTGCATTATAAAATGACTGTCATATCCTCTTAGATTATAAAAAATAACTGGACGTTTGATTTTTTCTGGATTAATTTTAATATTACAATCTTGATGAGCTGATCTGCTGTATTTACCAGTGATATTACAATATCTTTTACTCTAATATCCTTTTTAACAAATTTTTTATCACAAATATGACAACTTATAGCTGTTTTAAAATCCTGTTCATTTTTCTTTCATTTGTAATGGTTTATTGAAATGCTTCATTATGATATCTTTACACAATTGAACCTCTTTTAACATCTCGTCCGTACAATTATACAGAACATTAGACCCTCTGTAAATTTGACCAGGTTTGGTGTATTTATCATCATAACAAAAAACTACTTTATACCGATATCCACAATCCTTATGTTTTTATATGCTTCTTTAAATGACATATTCTCATTAAGTTTGCATCTATATAATTTTTCTGTTATAGCTTCAAAATCAGCAAATTATTAAATTTAATGGTAGAGCTTTATATAAACATAATGTTTGTTTTCACCCTCTGTTATCAGTAAAAGGTTCATTTGATTTTCAAACTTTTGTTTTGAGACATTGCAAATGACTGTCTGTTTTCATAACCGAAAACATTTTATTGTACTGTTTGGTAGTAACCGGAACTTTAAGTCCTGTTAATTTAAGTTTGATGTAAATTCTTTATCAGATTTTTTAATCCTTTGGGCATCTTTTTGCTGCAGATTTAAATGTCTGATATGACACCATCTTAAACACTCATTATCTTTGTTCTAAAGGTTGATCAATCCTTTAGCACTGTTTTGTAATTCTTTTGGCAGCTTAATGTGATCCTTTTAAAGAGTTTTATTTAGTAAGATTAATATAATGGTTGCCGGTCTATTTAATAGGCCAGCCAGAGCCCCCTGCAATCTAAGATTTTAGTATCTATTGACTTAAACTAGATAAATCCAGATTAGTATTATTAATGACTGTCTGGGTTTCACTATTGAATTAAGCTGTTTTAGTAGTTATTATCTCCCCATGGTACTTATCAAAAGTAAGCTTTAATGTTTCAACAAATTTAAAACAGTTCATTTCATCCAATTGTTTGCTAAGGTAAAAGTCAATAGTGTTAAGAAGCTGTTTTAATGGATCTTTGTTATTTCTTATATTAACCTCAAATGATTTAGTTTATTCTTTTAAAGCGTTATCAACTTGTTTAATAATAGTTCTAGGAGCAGGAATAGGCTTTTTAGTTTTAGAAGCTGGTTTCGGTGTTAGGTCTTCATCTTTGTCAATGAAACCATACTCCGATTTTAACGGTTTTAACTTGGGCTGATATGTTTTTTGTATAATGTTTTTAATTGAATGATCTTAGTTTGATTAAATAACATGATCGAGACATCCTTACACTTTATTATAATATTAACAAAATGGGTATGTTTGTTTTTGTTTGTAATTTGGGAAAGTTGATCTGTTACAATCGTATTAGCATTTTTAATTTGGATATTTGACATTGTTTTTGCCTAAAAGAAAGTCTCCTGTTGATGAAAACTGATTTCAAAATTTGATGGTAAAGAAAAAGCTATTTTATTTCCTTTGTATGTTTCAGTTAGTGATTTTAGAATGTTAAAAATGGGTTGTCTTGAAATTGTTAAATGATCGGTGATCTTTTAAACTGTAAAAATTAAAAAAGCAGTAGATGTTTTATTTAATTGCTTTCTTAAACCCTTGGAAAGCCTAATTTGTATATTAAAATTTTCTTTGTTAGTAGTATATACTATTTGCTTTGGTTTTGATTTTTTAATTTTTCCACCTGTCTTTTCCTTGTTATCAAGATCTTTACATTGATTGTCGTCAATTTTATTGTCATGAAAAGCATATATCACATTCTTATTTTTCCTATAACGGTTTTGTTTCATCTCTTTAATCACAGAATCATTTCAATCACATTTTTTACCATCTTTAATTATTGTAATATTAATATAGTGTGTAAATTTTCGGTTCTTAGCAATTGAGAAACTGGCTTTTCAAGCATTTTATATGCCAATTGTTTTCAATTTTTTTTTGTTCATGCTAGTACTATACATTTTAATTTTTTATAATACCATATATAATTAATATTTGTGGCTCAACCCTGGAGATTGTGACGACTTTGTGATTGGAGGTCTAATTCCAAATGGCTATGGCTTTTAGCACTCAGCTCGCCAAGGGAGCGGAGGAGGAGTTGGATTGCTTTTCAAGAGTGTACTGAAAGTTAAACAAACATCTATTGCTTCCACCCTTATCGTCTATCGTCCTCCACTGTCATCTGGAAACAATCTTTTTACCAGCTTTTTCATGAATGAATTTTCCTCTCGTTTGGAATGTTACATCATTAAGACTGGCTCACTTCTGATCGCTGGTGACTTTAATCTTCATGTTGATGACACATCTGATGCTGTGGCTGCGAATTTCCTGGGTTTGCTGGAATCCTTTGATCTGCGACAACATGTTCATAGCTACGCCCACTGAGCTTGGACACACGTTGGACCTAGCCATATCTCGCAATGCTGAAAGCATTTTAAATGTTACTTCAGTTGATGATTCCTCTGTAATATCGGCCGGGATAATTACACTGTCTGTGCTGATCTTCAATTTGTTAAGCCTAGCTGGGAAAGGAAACGTATCCGTGCTCGAAAGCTTAAAACCGTCGATATTGAGCATTTTTAACAAGAACCTGGACTGTCTCCTCTTTTATCTGATTCCTTTAGTGACTTACTTGGCCTTCTCCACTTGTATAACTCAGAACTATCTAGCATACTTGATAAACATGCACCACTTAAATCGCGCATGGTTACCATCCGCCCTCCTGCTCAATGGTTCAGTGAGGAGATTAAACTGGAAAGAGGAATTCGTCGTCGACTGGAAAGGAATTGGCGAAGGAGTGGATTACCTGAAGACCGCATACGATTCCTTGAGCTTAACTGATTGTTAAGCCTCATTTACACTAGCAAGTTTTCCTTGACAAGTCCACTTGTCAAGGAAAACTTACCGATCGTACACACTAGCAAGTTCTCCTTGAAAAGTTTTTCCTTGACAAGTTTTCCTTGGTAGTGTAAATGAAAAATATGACAGATTTTTCTTACAAGTGCACTTGACAACTAAGTTACACTAGCAAATATCGCCCTTGAAACGTTTTTCCTTCACAAGTGTCCGTGCTAGTTTTTAAACATGGACACTTGGCAAGGAAAAACGTGTGATGTGTTATGTTCTCAAGGGAGATATGTTGTTCAGCACGATTCTAAGAGATAAATAACATCTCATATCTAAACAAATCATCAATGTTTGGAACTGTCATAGTGTCCTTAAGTAAACAGGCCGTGAATGGCAACAATAACATTGTTCGATAACAGTGTTCTAGATCAAATCTGCTCAATCACTCGTTGAGGTGGAGTTGAAGTGCGCATCGATCGGCGCAGCACCGGTGTAGGAGGGGCACGTGGTGTATCTTTTGCGCCCAACTCATCCTGTGATGGTGTGTCAGCATTGGCTGGAACAGCAGGCTGAGAGTGTGGAACAACTCCCGCGGACGTTGTTGAAGTCGCTCCCCCCACCGGTGGTTCTACTTTTAATGTTGGATGAAACTTAATGATGAAGTTATCAGGTCTGCTTTTCCCTATTTTCTCTCTGTTAATGGATGAAATATGAATTGCTGCTTCTTGCATTGTATATTATTAGATTACATATTCTTTAATTAAATAATTGAGCTGAATAGTATTTATAGCACCAAGTTTGTTTAATGAGTGAACAATTTGTGATAATTCATGTTTGACTCCATTATTTCCAGCTAAAAGTGATCCACCTCATAATTGCAATCTATCCGCAAGATCTTTAACATTGTTGTAATAACGAACTCCACTTCCTATTTTTTTGTATTTTTTACTTGTTCTACGAATAGGGATTTCACTGATTTTATTCAAATCATGAAACACCATTTTTGATAAAGGATTGTATTTCTTTTTCTATTGGATCTCTTTGTAAGTAGATCAAGAGTATCAAAATGGACTTGTTTATCATATACTTTTTTCTTATCTTAGTAAGCTATTAATTTAAGTTGCCCAAACAATTTAGGAACATCAATTATTTAATTTCCATAGCTACCAGTTTCTGGGTTAATTTTATGAGCATTTCGTTTCTTTTGTGTGTAAATACCACTACCTGATTGTAAAGTCTTTTTACCTTCTTCAATAACGCCAATTTTATTTCTGTATTTTCGTATTAAGTTGATATCTTCAGTCAACGCATCAATGTTCTATTTATTACTAATTTTGCCTGTATTATATTTTATCGTATTCGTCAATATCAATATCTCCTTTAATTGAAGCATCAAATACTTTTGATGATGGTGATAATTTATATTCAATCAATTTTTGTATTTCATTTACATTATATCCTTCGTCTAAGTTTGACTTCATTTTTGGTCCATCATGGTTGGTTTATAATCAAGAGGTAATTTTGTTTTTTTTTGTGTTGATGAGTCTGGTGGTTGATTATAAAGTACTAAATCCTCTAAACCATTGGTAAGGGCTTTTTGCTTTTTTTGAAGTTGTTCAATAATTGTATCTTGTTTGTCATCAATACTCTGCTTAACACTCTTTTTTACATCCATAACTGGTTTGAAAACCTCCGATGTTCCTTCATAAGCATCTTGTTGTGAAAAATTCAGTGGTTTTAATAACATCATGAACAATTTTAGTCATTTTTCCTGATTCGATATTTGGAATAGTTAGTTTTTTATATGTTACAATATTCATCTATATAAGTACATTATATAAACTTATCTTAAGTTATCTTTTTATATAACATAATAATGTACAATGGAATTCCAAATTATTATTTCAATGAAGATGAAAATACAAACTTTAAACAATTATATTCATATACGCCTAAAACTACTCTCAGAATTTTAATCTGTGGAAATAGTGGTTTGGGAAAAACAAACTTGTTACATCATATGCTTACAAAACCATAAGTTTTGATGATTTCGTATATGAGGAAAACCAGAAACCATTGATTGATTGATAACTTCATTCAAGGAAGGCATACAATTGCTCAGTAATACATTTTAGTCAATCACTTTCAAAACTCCTAAAGATATTAGATTAAATTGCAGTCATTATGTAGCAAACTTAACAGCGTGGATATTACTCCAACTTGTGTAAATACATATATATATACGTTTTTAAAAATCAATTCAGTTTTTTTGATCGCTGGTCAACAGAGAAGTGTCCACCCGTCGCACCCCTTTTCCTACGGGCCTGCTTTCATAGATATTTCGTCAAAAGTAAACCTTACTTAGTCCACGTTTAGAAAGACGGGTACTTTTAGAGGTTAAGGTTTTGTAAACTACTGGTTTTACCAGCAATTTGAGTGTTTATTACTAATATTATTATTAGTATTAAACCATTGATGTATCGCTAACTAACAGATTAGTCTATGATGTCTCCAAATTGATTTCCTAGAAAAATATATTTATCAATCAAGATGAGCGAATCGGTTGTGGAAAGTCTCAAAGTTAATATCAGTAAAGTCGAAATTGTCTGCCCAACACTCCAGAAAGAGACAACATTAATTTTTTTTCAAATATTTTTTTGGGCGGCAGCTGCCGTACTTGTCCCTTCCCTAGCTACGGCCATGTATTAAAGCCACAAAAAAGCCATATTCATTTTTAGACGTTGTTAAGCCTGTGAAATCTGTTAAAAGAAATTTTTACGGAAATATATTACTTAATAATATAAATGGATATTTTTAATGACCAAAAAATTGATTCAAGTTCACAAACTCATATAAAAGGGCTACCAGGGCCAGCTGCGTTAGGATTTAAGTTAGGTGTTAATAATAATAATTATAATATACAAGAAAAAAATTAATAAATTTAACATAATGTTCAAATGACAATGATGCTACAACAAATGGATCAAAAAACAACATATGTAGATGGAGTTATATCTGGGGTTGTTTCAAATGATAAAGCCGCAATTTATAGTGCCACTGCGTCTCTTCACACAAATTCACTATACCTTCAGGATTCTCAACAGCAAAATTTTATCGGTAATCATGACCATAACAAACTTCATGTAGTTATATCTCAAACTGACCAACTCATTAAGGGTACAAAATCGTTTCATGATTTACGTTGCATCACACCGGTTAATAATAAAAGTGCAGTTAATAAAGAATTTGTAGAAAGCAAAACAAACAATTTAACAGATTTGTCGAAGTCGTCAGTACAATCGTATTCAGGGCGTGTGACCGTTTCTGATTACAATCCGTTGAATCATAGCGAGTCCGACGTGTTAAATGAAAAATACATAGACTCTCACTATTTGAAAAAGGTTAACGGGCTGTGAATTACAAAACTCTATTTTCTTTTCCAAGTTCAACACTTAGCAAAGAAAGGCAAATCTAGCTAGTCCTCTAAACCAAAACGCTGCCGTCAGACAATCATACGTTGATACTCGATTGGATCAGAAAATGGACAGAATCATGCAAACAGATTTAGACATGGGAGGTCAAAAAATATTCAATATGGCAAAGGGTACAAATAATGATGATGCTGTAAATATGTTACAATTGCAGAAAAAAGAAGATACAACATACGTCGATGAAAATTATTTAAATAGAAAGACTGGTGGTACCATGGAAAACTCTATTTCATTTGACGTAACTCAAACAAGCGATAAAAGACAAGTTTTAAATTGAAGTTCTCCAAATTCAGATTTATCGGCAGCAAATAAAGAATACGTTGACAATCATAATTCCTAAGATTTATAACAATGACTTTATAACTGGAAGTGCCATGGCTTTAAGTTTACCAAGAGAGTTCACACTAGCGTTCATTGGCAGATTGTTCCAGGCTACTATAGACCTTCGAAAAAACGAGTATTTATACTCGTTGTTGGGTATGCTAAGCTGGTGAAATGTTAGTGATTAGGTTAGAGTTAAAGATCTCACTTCAGGGGGAAAGAGGATGGCCACATCAACCGCATAGATCTTATAAAACATGCTGGTTTGAAGCATGAATCTACTGTTTTTTAGGGAATCCCGTGCCAGGCATTCCAACATCGGAGAAACATGGCTAAAACTCGAGTAGTCATTAAAAACAAATCGAGCTGCTCTGCGCTGAACTTCAATTTGGTGGATTTTCTGCTGCATGTCGGGGTTCCAAGCGCTGCATGCGTACTCTAGTTTAGGACGTATCAAGGTGTGATAGGCCGTATCCTTAAATTTGGGGTTACAACCATTCAGATCTACGCAATACGCCAAGAGAGATATTAGCCTTCTTGCATATGTTGTTGACATGTTCGTTCCATCTCATGTTGTCAGACGCAGTAATTCCAAGATACTGAACTGATGAAAGTCTGGAGACAATTTCATTGATTAATAGGTAACTATGAGCGACTGGGAGTTTCTTACAGGTAATACTAAGGTGGTAACACTTCTTGACATTGAACAATAGTTGCCAGATCTTTGACCAAGAGGACAATTGGTCAAGATCTCTCTGTAAGGTCCAGCAGTCTTGAAGATTGTTGATTTCTCTGTAGAAGATACAATTATCGCAAGGCGCAAGAGTGGATTGAGCCCTGTGGAACTCCTGAAAGGACAGGCTTGGGGGAGGAGTGAACACCATTTATGGAGACTACTTGAGAACGATTTGACAAAAAAGCTGAAATCCACATAAGCATACCAACCCCTAATACTATAGTAATTGAGTTTGGTTAACAGTGTTTGGTGGGTTACAGAGTCAAATGCTTCGGAGAAGTCAAGCAATAAGGCGTCAGTTTGTCTCTCCGCACGTTAATGGATTTGGCCCAGTCATGTACAGTTTATATGACCTCATATATATATCAATGATGGGACTTCTTAATCAAGCTAGATACCAAGTTACGTTGAGATTTAAATGCTTTCCAATGCTGGGGATTTTTGGATCGGATGGCTCTTTTTGTGAAGACGATTCTTTCTCGGCATCTGACGTTTAATCTCGTGGCTGATCCATGGAAGCTTATCTTGGTTTAGATGGCATGGTTTCTGAGGGATAAACTGGAAAATACCAGAAATTACAGTATGCTTGAATAAATTCCAGTTCTGGTCCACTGAGTTTGCCTCGCGATTGGATTCAAAGAACTCGGATGAAGACTTCGATATGAAATAATGGAGACCGGCAAAATTTGTTTGTTTGTACACATATACACATTGTGGGTAGGCTTGTGAGTCCGAGATGGTTTCAGGTTGACATCAAAAGTTACAGTGTCATGGCTCTCAGTATATTGAAGACTAATTTTGTTCTCTTTCACTCTAAGAACAAAAACAATGCACGTCATTGCATTTAAAGATTGGTGTAAACACCCAAGAGGCTTCCACGGTCAAATATGTGGGTTTGACTTTTGACCCCAACTTGACTTGGAAGAATCATATTTAAATTATCGAAAACTGTAGGCGGATTTTCTAAATTAAGGTACTATGTTAATTCTGATATACTTATTATGCTTTACTATGCCCTAATTTACCTCTTTGTAATTTATGGTATTCAAATTTGGGGTCTCACATACCCAACCTACCTAAAACCTGTAACTACTTTGCAAAACCGAGTTGTGAAAATAATGACTTTTTCCGACCCTAGATCACACTCAGAGCTATTATTCTCTGATATAATCCATCTTGAAATTCTCTCTTTTGTTTACCAGTGGTACCATAAATTAAGCTCTTCTTGTTTTGTTGATTAGTTTAATCCAGTATCTTCCATTCATTCCTATTATACACGTCAATCACTGAATGATAATCTGTTTGTTATATAGGTTCATACCACTGAATACGGCATTCGTTCTCTTCGCTACACTGGCACCAACCTTTGGAATTCTTTATCAATTGATGTTAACAAAATCACCTCTTTTTCTAGTTTTCGCCTGGTATCATTTCTGAATCTCAGAAAACAATATTTTGTTGGAAGTAATTAGAATGTGCATGATCATCTTGCTCTTCAAGAAAATTAATAACTTCGATAATTCCAGTTTATTTTTCTTTCTTTGTTCTTTTTGTTTTTTGGCCATTTATTTATATTTTTTCATGTTCATGTTCTGGGATGCTTTGAAATGTTCCGTGTTGCGAGTTTTATAGTAGGCCTTTTTAGCCTACATGGCAGGTGCTGGAATAGTTTAGGACACAATACAGTGGGGAGCGAGAGATTACGATCATGCGTCACCCATCACCGCGTATCTTCACTTTCGTGGTCAGAATGCTGATAAAAGATTATAGTAATAGAGAACAAACTTTTGTCGCATCTGTAAGCCAGTGTTTCGTTTATCTAACAAGAAATTTTCTAAGGCAGAACGCCTATAAAAATAATTTGCAAGTGTTTTTTCATCAATTACTAATCGACCGCTACTGGTATTTTGCGAAACAAGGGATCTAGTAAGGACAGTTTTCAAAGAGAGCTGAGCAAAACTGTCATGTCATCTGTAAGCCAGTATTTAGTTTATCTTGCAAGGAAATTTGTAAAGGTAGAGCACCTGTAAACATAATTTGCAAGCCTTGTCTCGTCGATTACCAATCCACCGCTATTTGTATTTTGTGAAACAAGGGATCTAGCGAGGACAGGTTTCGAAGAGAGGTCAAAATTCTTGTGTCATGTGTACGTCAGTACTTGGTTTATCTAACAAGAAAATTTACAAAGGCAGAGCACCTATAAAAATAATTTGCAAGCAGTGTTTCGTTGATTACCATATCGGTCAACCACCATTGGTATTTTGTGAAACAAGGGATCTAGCACGGACAATAATAATTGTTAGTGCCCGGGATTGTTCACTCTTGCATGTGAAATAAATTTCCTTCAGTTTGTTTTGTTTTGTTTCGCGGAATACCGTTTAAGCTGTTGCTAAGTCCTTAAATTATCACTGTATTCAAAACACAATCAGGTGAGATTCGAAATTGAAAAGCCTTGTCAGAGACATATCTATGAAAGAAGGAAGTTAATAACAGTATGTCATTCTATGGAGGTCAGTTTTGGTTGTTGAATTTTCATCTTTGTTGAAGTTAAACTTTCCTCAAATCAGATGACAACCCCAATGTTATGAGTGGCAAAGAACACTAACCCTAGATAAAGATGAGTACACAATCAATTGCAATATTGACGCAAGATATTCTTTTATTCTTTGTCCAGTCAAGGTCATTGATGATACCTTTCCCGGTAAGGATAATTAAAATAAAATAAAATAATATAAAATACAATATTATTTCTAAACTATCTTGCTGTACATACATTTATGCATTTTCTTTTAATTAAGGTCTTTTAAATTGTAGCTTATTTGCTTATCGATTTATTTGTTGTAAATTCATTTGTAATTAGTGTAATGATCAGCGGTAGTACTTGTAAGGACATGTGCACTGCGCGGGGTCTGGAAGCCATGATGGATTAAAACTGTTAGTCTTCACTTCGTATCTATATTTTATCCGTTTGCATCGACTGAAAATAACGAGATTATGACATGGTGTCAGAAGTAAACCACGCACCGTAACCTCCGCCATTCTGATCGTGACATTTTATACCGAATACGAGCGGCAAATTCAAGTAAGCAACTTCGGAGATCGGAGCACATGTCACAAGAAAACGTGCCTACAACAAGTCAAGAGTTAAACTCACAAGAAATGGCTATGCACTTTGGCCTTTCACCTCCGGAACCACTTGATTTAAGCGGCGGTAACATCTCCGAAAATTGGAAAAAGTTCAAACAGAAGTTTACTAATTATAAGAAAGAAACTGCGACCAGAGTGGCGACGCTGCTAACAGTCATCGGCAATGATACTATCGACGTTTTCAACACGATAACGTGGGATGTAGAAGGTGATGACACAAAGATTGAGAAGGTATTACAGAAATTTGAAGAACACTGTGAACCAAAAAAGAATGTTAGTTACGAAAGATACAAGTTCTTCTCAAGGGCTCAAGAGAGCGGCGAAACTATTGACCAGTATGTGACTGTACTTAGAAAATTGAGTGAAACTTGTGAATTTGGAACACTAAGGAACTCTCTTATCAAAGATCGAATTGTGCTTGGTGTAAGTAATTGCAAGACGAGGAAAAGATTGCTTAGAGTACAAAAACTGACCCTTGAAAAAGCTCTAGACGTGGTTAGATCACCGGAAATGACAGAAAAGCAACTTCAAGAACTGGAAAGTGACTCATCAGTACATGGTATTGGCAAGAAGTAGAGCAAATCTGTCCTCAAGAAGCAGCTCTCAGATAAGGAGGAAAAACCACCTTCAAACGAAACTTTTAATTGCAGGAATTGCGGAACAAGACATGGTGTGAGAGAATGCCCCGCGTATGGAAAAACGTGCCACAATTGCCAGAGACAGAATCACTCCCAAAACATGAGCAGGTCACGAAAGAAAGTTCATGGGCTTTAAGAAGAAACCAAAGAACACCACAGCAACACAAACCTGTTTGCTGGAGCCGTCACCACCAAGGTTGAAGTTCAAAATGATGAATGTTTTGTGATGTTGCCAGTGCAAGGACATGTTACACGACTTAAGCTAGACACAGGATCTCAAGTCAACATCTTACCTGTCAGAGAACTCAAGAAGATAGTTTAAAATTCAATTGAGGCCTTACACTACTGTAAAATTGATGTTAAAATTGTTAAAAACGTTTAGAATCCGAGCTTTCGCCGATCTACGGCATCATCAGGG
>NC_090882.1:15405019-15420019 GCF_036669935.1 Montipora foliosa | reverse complement strand
TTGTGAGCCCCCTTGATAAGCCAAGGTGCTTTTGGGGCAAACAATTGTTTTTTACCGTTAGGTAACCCTAAACCCTAACCGTTAATATGTTTCAATTAAAAAAAAAAAGAAGAAGAAAATTGTTCCACGAAAAAATAACAATACCAGGTATAACTCAAAGAGTATTACAGTACTACAGTACATGCACGCTTAAATCAGCAGGGAGGTTGAACTCAGCCAACACCATCTCAGGGCGATAGGATCATCCACCTCTTTTCATTGTTGGGAATCTCTGACAGTGCAATGTAGTTTCCTTTTCACTTAAACAAGGAGAGGGAAAGCAGTCTATACATCTGTTTGAGAAGAAAAATGGCGGACAGTGGCGACAATGATTGCACAAACGGGGGACAGGTTATCCTGGATCTTCAAAAGTTTCAAATACAACCCATGGACACCCTGAATACAGAACATTTGCAGCTGTTGATCTTGACTGCTAATCCCACTCCTGACAATCGGAGTGTTGAGAACATCTCATCCTTGCCATTCTCTAACTCCCCCCCATTTGACTGTCACTGTGCCTTCTGAGAATGTGGCTGCAGTGGTTTCAGAAGGTGCCACAGCATTGGTGTCGGAAGATGCAGCTTTGTTCTTACAAGATCACATTGCCAATACTACCACGTTGTCAGAGCCAGTTCCTGATGCTGGTGAGAGCTTGACCAACGCTTCTGCAGTGAACGAGAAGCGGTTTAAATGTCCTCAGTGTGAAAAGCACTACTCTACACCAGCAAGCCTGATTCGACACATCAAAACCCATAGTAACGAAAAGCCATTCAAGTGTGACCACTGTAGCAAAGTGTTTTCACTACTGTCAAGCTTGAAGAGGCACCGGGGCTCCCATGCAGCTGAGAGACCATTCAAGTGTACAGTTTGTGGATGGGCGTTTCTGCAGAATTCAGATTTGAAGATCCATGAAAGAACTCATACTGGAGAAAAGCCATTTGCATGTGACCGTTGCGAGCAGGCCTTTGGATGTAAAAAGCGATTGCGAGCCCACTACAGGAAGCACACCGGTGAAAAGCCCTATAAGTGTCCAGAGTGTGAAAAAAGCTTTTCCATGAGGAAAAATGTGATCCAACACATATGAATTCACACTGGTGAAAGACCCTTTAGATGCGATCGTCATCAGCACACTCTGAGGAAGCACAAACAGCTTCACACAGTCAAATGCTCTGCTTCATTGTCAAGTGCAACAGGAAGCAGCCAGGAAGTTGTTGTTTGGCCTCGCAAGAAGAAAAAACCTGCCACAACAATGTCTGCTCAGAACTCTGACAGTCCTAGCAGGAAGAAGTCAAGTAAGTCAGAAAATAAACCCAGTGGACAAGCAACAGACGAGAAAACAGAAGACAATGAAGGATCAACTACTAAATCCACAGAACAAGAGAAGGCCAGTGCAGATAAGAATAATTTGAAAACGACGCACAGGTGATTTTCTTGGATCAACTTTTTCGTTCAGACTTAAGTTAGCACTATTAAAATTGACATGCCACTGTGGAGTAATAAAACAGTGAAAGCTGACCTTCAGGATACATCTAGGGTTTGTGGCAGCTGAGCTTTTCATGATGGTTATTTAAGTGTTCATGTAAATTTAATAAAAGAATAGCTCTTACAACTGTAATTAAAAGAAACCTTATAAACTGGGGTGCAGGGATGGCGCAGTGGTGAGAGCATTCGCCTCCCAACAATGTGGCCTGGGTTCGATTCCCGGACTCGGCGTCATGTGTGGGTTGAGTTTGTTGCTTCTCTTCTCTGCACCGAGAGGTTTTATCCGGGTACTCCGGTTTCCCCTCTCCTAAAAAACCAACATTTGACTTGATTTACTTTCATTGTTCATTTCAGTTTACAGTGTCCCCAATTAGCGCTCCAGCGCTAGAAGGACTAGACACTTAAATAAAGTTCCTTTCCTTTCCTTTTCTTGTTTTATTTCTCATATACATTGTCTTTTTCGTGCGATTCATGCAGAGAACGTTTTATGCTACTCTTTTGAAAGCAAAGGAGAGACTGAAAGAAATGTTTGTTTTTTGAACTGCGGGTTATAGACGGACAGAAGATAGAAGTAATCCTCGCACTTAACTGGACAATTTAAGCAATAATTATTGTCACTTTATCAGGTATGGAAATTGTACCTGTATAATTCACTTTTTTTTTTTGCCCCAGTGGGTGGAGGGCAGGCCCACACGGGCTATTGACATCACAGCCTTGCCCGTGACAGGGGCTACTCTGCTTTGATTGACCCAGGTCTCACCCCATGGTTGGGCTTTTTGACATTTTCAGCGGAGAAGGACTGAGAGAGAAAAGGTCAAATGGTCAAAAAATGGCGGGATTGCCTGAAGGCAGGGTTAAAATGGAGTCCAAAAAGGTAAGAATTTGTGCAATATTCCACCTAAAAACATGCGGCTTGCCTCTTTTCGGTTTGTTTTTGCAGAACAAGTTACATGGCGTTTGCTTTTGTTTCACTTTATACTTAGAATTTATCAGAAATTAATGGAAGTTTTACCTTTCAAACAAAAACCTCATGCATGTATTAATTCCCTTGTTCAATATCAGGAGTGAAGAAAAATCATGCTAACCTGTAATAAAAAATGCCTACAACAGGAGTGGCATTCATCCAGGCAATCCAGAGCTTTACCAGTTGGCAAAGGAAGTGTTGTTCGAAGTGCAAGAGGTGTAAAGTAGTAGCTTATGTTCTTATGTAAATTAATTATCACTAATTTTCAACCTCATCATTTGTCTATTTATCAATATATTTAACTGTGGGCGTGTATATTTTCTGTTTTTAGGTTCAAATGTGGCTTGATCATTTGGAATCAGTTCATCAGTATAGTAAAGTATGGACGAGGAAAGCTGCTGAGACCCATAGAAAAAGCATGCAGAAAAAACAACAGCAAGAAAAGAGAGCAGAAGGGTAAGAGCAAGGGCACACAAAGGGTAGGAGTCCTGGCATTGAAATGCGCCTGAGTGCTCATGAGAGAAACATCATAAGCAATATTATTTTTGAGTTGTAGATGTAAACATTGTTGTATATCCTTTATGGTTCAGCCAGGTTGGAGTCCTGGCATTGAAATGTGCCTGAGCACTCCTGGGATGTACAACATAAACAATATTAATGTAGATTTAGGGACGGTGCCTACTAATTCAAAGGTATTTTTGGCCCGGTTTATGGTTATGCAGCAGAGATGTATCCAGGTTTTCAAATATGGGGGTCCTCTGCACCCCTTTTTGAAAAGTATTGTATTAAATTGAAAGTGGGACAAATTATTGACCAGTGACTTAATTATCACTTAATTTTATTTCTTGCAACAGGCCGTTATTTCTGTGTGCAATGTTTCCTACCATGGACCAAGTTATCTAAGTACTGTTTTAGACTTAGGTGTCATGGATGCATTTATCAACATTCCCAAGTCACCTGACCAAGACACAATTGTCACTGGTCTTCAGTTTGTTGAGATGGCTCTAAGAAATGTTCCAGCTTCCAAAGAAATGTTTGAGATTGCCAAGGGAGTGGCCTGTCTGGAGGCATTAGAGTACAGTTGTAATGGAACAGTGTCTCAGTATGCAAATGAGTTAATTGACACTTACTTTATGGAAGAAGAGTCAGATGGGGAGAGAGTGAGTGATGGGGACGAAGACAATATGCAGGTTTTTGAGACATAGGAGTAACGAGCTGAAACTCACTTTCCGTTTTGAAAACCGTTTTGTTTTTTCTTTGGTTTTCATGCAGAAATTTTTCTTTAGGTTCATTTGACAAGTAGTTCGAGGTCTGCCTGCCACCATTACCAAGGAGTCTTCTTATTCCTCAGAACTTCTTTCTATTTCTTATTAGTCAGGAAGTTCTTATCTGACTTGTAACTTGACAGATCCCAAGACTGGAGTCATGTAGAACTTTTTACAATTTGCAAACCTCGTGTCTTACACATGTGTTGCTCGTATGACCATTCCCTTGGGCTCCTCATAGCTCTGGTGTCTATGTAAACAGTTATTTTTTTTAATGAATGGTGTGGGTAAAATGCAAATTTCATTGAGTGTAAGCCTGATTACTGTATTATTGTGAGCCCCCTTGATAAGCCAAGGTGCTAGCCCCAGAATCAACAATTCCCTGAATGAATTTTCTGAAGCTTTCAACAATCATGCAGTTAGTACTGAGGGTAACTGGACCCCATATCAAATGTGGATGAATGGCATGATGCATGCTAATAATCCACTTGCTCATGGGTATGTCGATGGAGAGCCAGATGATAACTATAACTATATCCATAACTATATGGATGTGATCTAGAGGGCCCCTCTCCTTCGGAAGAAGATAACAACATTGTTGTTGAACCAATCACTTTGGATAATAGGCAGTCAATAGAGTCCTAGGTGGTGGATGTTGTTGACCTTCTAATGCAGTCCACACAACTGGGTATTGATATTTACATTCAAGCCCTTGACCTGTTCAGGGATATAATGGACCTGGCATATGATTAGATCTCCCTGGGACAGCAAAATACTGCACTTACCGAAGTGTTACCACATAGGGGCATTATATTAAGTTACTACATTTTCAGACCCTGTCCACACAGACCTGGATAAACTGCTAACACATTGTTTATGTTTCCTAGTGTGGAAAGAGCTTTACATTGCATCCCCTCAGATAGGCATTTTTAAGAAAACTCCATTTATACGTCAGTGTAAATGTAAGGTCAGACTGCAAAAGGCAGATGCATGTTAGTATTTGTACTTTTTGCTGTTGACAAGGCTTAAAGACTAGTCTTGTTATTTTGTAATATCTGGGGATTTCCATTGTTGCCAGGCAGCCCCATCCCTATGGCTGGAACATCCTCAAAACCGAGCTGTTAATCCACATAAGGATTAAGCTAAAAATACGCATGTTCAGGGTGTCAAGCGCTTTAGGGGTCCAAAAATATAGGAATATAGGACTCAAGGACCTGAAAATATAGGACAAAACCCGCCAAAACTGCAAAAATATGGCACCAAATTACACAATAACTTATAGGCCCAACGTAAGGTTCTTTAGTTTTTAGACACTCAAGATGTACAGATTTAAAAGTCAATAAAAGAAAGACGCTTTTTCGGTTTCAAAAATGTCTTTCCAAGTCAAAAAAAAAATCTTTTTTTTTTCGGGAATCATAACGTTATCTTACTGCCAATAAGTTATTTGGCATGTGACATCAATAACAAGGGAAATCTGACATCTCTTTCAGTTCAACAATGGTTGACAATATCAACTGGTTCGAGTCCAAAACTCAGTATTGTGAATGCAAGTAACAAGCAAGGAAATTTATTTGCTGCAAGAACACCTAGAATTACAAAAATAAGGCCAAATAACATATTGGCAATGGGAACCCCTTGGTAAAAACATTGTTTTACTACATGTGTTAGCTTTTGTGACAAAGGACCAATTCAGCTCTTTACTTGCAGCAACAAATTGAATACTAGGTTGTAGCTCAAATCCAAGGAGTGGTGCCTCATCCATCCCTGTTACAAATTGTAGAGTGACTGCACTCCTTCTTCCACTTGCAGCTTCTCGCACATACTTTGAAAATGCAGCATACACGTCATTTTCATACTTGCGTATGTTACAGGTTGAAATTAAATTCAGGGCCATTTAAATCAAACTAGGTGAAATTAATTAACCTAGGTTATTTATCAACTGTTTTAAAAGGGATTTTCTTTATGGGGTGTGGTTGAAAAAAAAGGGGCATGGTTTTTTTTAGGGGGGTTGAAAACAAAAAAAAAAAAAAAAAACACCTTTCCCCCCTCCCACTTTCCTCTCTACTCTCTCCCTTTCTTTTCTTACTTTCTTTCTGTCTGCCTCTATCTGTCTTAATCATCCATCCCCTGATCCATCTGTCATACCTACGACTACTCTGTGTACAATGTACTACAATGTGTACACGAGAGAAAGAAATCGCTTTGAACTGCTCTTACCGAGTCTTGAACCGGGTTCCCTTAGTATCGCGCTCTTTGCTGTAACTAACCGCTGAACCACAAAGGACTTGGACAAGCAGTCGTCATTAATTTTAAGAGCAAATACTTTTCTCCTGGTGCAAGAGGGCCCAGACTCTTCTCGGTCATACTAAATTATGCAAACGTTTACTCGTGCGCAATGCGAACGCAATGCGTGGCTGTGTACGGTTCGTAAAATGGCTAACACAAGTTGTGTTGATTCAGAGATAAAGTTAAAGCTTCCAAAAAGACAAAAGGAAGCAAAATAAGCCTTTTTATTGACGACAACGTTTACAACGATGCAGTGAAGTGGTTAGAAACACGTAATGAAGACAGCAAGGACAGAACAAATCTGACAAGTCAAGACGTAGCAATTATCAAGAGAAAAGGATGGAAACTGGAGGGTGGCAAAATGTTATCCAAGAACGGAAAAGAAATTGTTCAAAAATGTCAACTACACCAAGTTCTTTGCCAAGCCCATTCGAATATTGCGCACAAAGGAAGAGACAAGATGGACAAGTATATTAAGCGAAACTACGAGTCAGTGTCCCAAGAAGTAATACAACTCTTTGTGTCACTCTGCTCAATACATGAAGAACAAAAGCCAATCAGCAGCAGACAAAAACAGCCTGTGCTAGCTCCTATTCAAGCAAGAGGATTCCTAATGCATTTGCAAATGGACCTAATGGACCTTAGAAACTTATCATGTACATGTCATCGCAAACACAATTCGATTCTACACATGATTGATCATTTCACAAAATATTCATGGCTTTATCAATTGAAAAATAAGCAAGCTGAAGATGTATTGGAATGCCTGTCTCAATTTTGCTGGCAATTTGGATTCCCTCAGAATTACACACTGACAATGGACGGCAATTTAAGAATTCTCTGATGTCCCAGTTCTGCAAGAACAACGGCATCGCTCAACTTCATGGAGCTCCCAGAAAACCATCAACTCAAGGTTTGGTGGAAAGGAACAATCAAACAGTAAAGCAAAACATTAGAAATATCTTAAAAGAAAAGAAACAAAGTCCAAATCATTGGTGTCAGGTCCTAGGGAAAGCTGCTTACAAAAAAAACATTGTGGAACATGAAGCAACAAAACAAACACTCTATGAATTGGTATTTGGCATACCACCATGGAAAGAAACCAAAACTACCCCAGATAAGAAAAATGATCAACATTCTACCATGGAAGAAGAAGAAGAAGAAGAATGTGAAGATGTGGATGCAGAACCTGCACCTAAACGTGCTTGTCATTCACTTATCAAGTCAACAAAGGAGATAAGGACATCTCAACAAGAAAAAGCAAGAAACACACAAAGGAAATACAACAACAAAATGACAACAAGCAAACCCAATGCTATTTCATTCCAAGTCAACAAATTTGTCAAAATAAAAATTGATAAAGTGGACAAAAGTCCATTACATTACTCTTCTTGGTAAAGTAATTGAAAAAGAACATGGATTTATGAAAGTTGTAACCAAATTTGGAATTATTGACACTTGGATTGCACCAAACAGACTTCAAATTACTGAAGACATGAATGTGTCATTAGACACAACTAAACAATAAGTTTCACTGCCGCGTGCAAAAAAGCACTTGACCAGTGACACATGTACAAGAGGTGCAAAAACAAGGAAATGACTTCTCATTGTTCAACTACATACAAGTAATGACTGTTTAATAAAGGTTACAAACTTTGTGAACTACCAGAAAAAAAACTTTGAATTTGATTTTTCAAGTACTTATAACCACAAAGGGGCTTTCTCCTGAACTACATTTGTACAAGTAACTGGACATTATTCAATAATCTACGCTATTAAAAGTCAATTTTTGGATGTCTTTTTCCTTCCAAAAACCAGAAAAATAAAAATAAACAAAGTCAAATGAAGGAAATTCTTATTAGACAAGGTTTTGTTTTTCTACTGTTCTGAGATTAAAAAATAAAACAGAATTGGTTATCATGCACAGTATGCCTAGCCCCACCCTTAATGCTAACCATTTAAAATCAGTGCTTAGACTTAATAACAACCAAAGGCATTTTTACAGACTAGGTCATGAAAAACGTACGCTAACCACATCCCCTTACTTCCAGCACCGATTTACTTACCAATATGCACGTACTTGCTAACAATTGATGGACTTTTTGTTGATGTCTCCTACATTCAATTTCAACCTAGTTTAAAATTAAATTTACCCAGGTTGAAATCATTTCAACCTGAATTTCAAATTTACCTGTAACACGTACATTTGTGCCTTCGTCTGAGAATGATGGCTGAAGGAGTAGGATAATCTGTCGTTTCGAGACTTGATTTGCTTCGTTTGGACGCAGTAGATGAAGAGAGAGCGGCAAACTTTTTGCAATTTCATAAAGACCAAGTTTCGCGAATCCTTTCCGAAGCTCTGCAATGCATGGCCTTGTGGGATTCTTCGAAAAAATCTCCTGCAGAATTTCTTCAGGGATAAACCGTGGAGTGGGTCCATTCTGAAGAATACTCAAGGCCATAATAGTTACAGCAAACTCATATTCCTTGGCCATGAGCTCACGAAGTCCATTTTCAAAAAGTCTTTGGTGTATTTCTTTGAGACACAGTCGAAAAAAATCTTTCCTAGGACCCCCAGCATCATGAGCAATTTCCCCATAGAATGAAACTTCCAGTGTGACTCTTGGGTTTTCAAGGTATTGGAATTCCTCTATGGCTGAATTCCAAACATTAAATCTGTCCATACAGATAAAGTTAGTTTCACCGTCAAGTGGCTGTTCAGGTGAGTTTACATCCAACGGGCGACCCTGCAGAATGAGCTTTTGGGCACACTTTAGTATCTCCACAGGATTGCCAACATTGCTGTGTCCCGTGACTGGAAAGAGATCATCACTACTGTCTTCCTGTGTGCCCTCTATTGGTTGTGGGGTAGATACAAGTCTACTGTGTGTGTGATTGCTGTCTGCCTGTGGACCTTGTTTTTCTTGATGGGTGAATACAGGTGTACTCTGTGTGTGGTTGCCTCCTGCCTGTGGGCCTTGTGGGATGGTCATGGGTCTACTCTGTGTGTTTCTGCTGCCTGCCTGTGGGTGTTGTGGTTGTTGTGAGGTGGATATGGGTCCACTACTCTCTGTGTGGTTGCTGGCGTGACCTTCAGTCACGCTAATGTCATTTGAACCTTGATTGTCTAGAAGAAAGCCAAAGCCATGTTTCAGTCTGACGTAAATTGCCCCTTGACCAGCCAATGATTTTACTTGTTTGAAGGAGTATTCGTGACAGTTTACTGGTTGTGTTAGTCTTCTCCTGTTTGCCTTTAGAAAAACTAGGTCCTTACTTGCCACGGCTGGATACTTCATCTGTATAGCATCAGACAATGCCTTTCTAATAACCTGTTCATCATCTTCTGAGCTAAGAGTTATAAAGCCTCTTAATACAGTACTTTCATCCCTCAACATCCAATTATCAGAGTGAACACTATTGGAGTAAGCCTCTTCATCGTCCACCTTCACCAACACAAATTCAAATACCTTCTTTGTTTCAACTTTCGCTCTCTTCGACTTAACGGGAGCAGAGTTAGTGGACGAAGAGGCTCGAAGACGCTCTCGACTGTTCAAACGTGAGTATAATCCTCTGGCGGTAGACTGGCACATGATTGCCCGAGCTCTAGTGACAGCTTGTCCCACCGATGTCATGGCTGTAGTTGTGCTTGTCGAAGCCTCGTCAAAAGTAGTACCAGCAACAACATTTCTACCACTATTTGTAGCACGTTCCTGTACTACTTGGCTTGCCTGGTTCAAGCAGTTTGATAATATACGTAAATTTTTCTCCATTCTACGTTCGATGACTTAAAAACGCGGGAAGCTATCCAGAAGTCGTTCGGTACGTTTTGTATGAGCACTGATGTTAACACTGACCAGAAATAGTGAGGGCTCAAGAAAGTTGAATTGAATGAAAAGTTGAATTGAATGAATAGTTGAATGTTGAATGAAGAATTGAATGTTGAACGAATAGTTGAATGTTGAATTAAGAATTGAATGTTAAATGAATAGTTGAATGTTGAATAAAGAATTGAATGTTAAATGAATAGTTGAATGTTGAATGAATAGTTGAATGTTAAATAACGTGTTGAATGTTAAAAAGCGAGTTGGATGTGGAATACAAGTTGAATATTAGACAAATAGTTGAATATATAATATAAAACTGAATATAAAATTAGACGAATTGAATATTGCTACATTTGGCTTGCCATATTTATTCCAGTAACAACAGAATTATTGGAGTCAAGTTTTTCTGCTCCGTCAAAATGGTTTGCAGTCCTCGAGAGGTTTATTGGAAAGTGAAGATATTTTTTGCAAATAATTATGTCTTTCTGTATTCAAATTTGCCAACAACAAGAAAATAACCCTTTGTTTATTAACAATCAATCAACCTCTGGTTTGACGTTAATGACTTGATTACGTGATGATGAACATCATTATTTGTTGTGAGTAAATGCGTGTCCCTCGTAAAAGTGCCTTCAATAAATACTTCCAAGTAAAGGTCGCATTTCTTGAAGCCTTAATTTCTGCCTTTTTTTTTTTGTCGAGTCGAGACTTGTGCACGGGCTTTTTGATCTGTTAGCTCAATCCATTTTGACATTTTTAATGTCATGAATGTAATACTACTTTTTTTCAAGATACTTTTATTTTGTAGACAATTTTGAGGCTGGTTCGTCGGAACAAAAAATGCCTCTTAATTCTTAATCAATAGAGTTGATTTTCCTATAGGCCTACTTGCTTGCTACCACCATCAACACTGTTATGCATGTTGAACCTAAGGGAAGTTCTAGGATTTTGGCTAGGGGGTGTACATGTTAGACGGAAATGCACAGGAAGCCCAATATTTATGTGTTGGACAATGTATAATACATGCTTTTAAGAGGGTTAGGGTTGTAGTATGATAAATCTGTAAATGATGAGGCAAATAAAAATCTAACTTAATGCAGTTTTTGTGCTTTTAATATCCTCTAGTAGCTTAATTCGCTTTGCCGTTTTTTAGCTAAGATTACATTACCAGGGTTATTTAGGTTTTTTATTTCTGTAGGAAACAGCCAAGATTTTAAAAGACATGTCTCGGCATGCTTATGACATCATCAGTTTAATGAGTTCCCAAGTGTGAACAGTTATAAAGTCTACGGGTAGATGAAAAAATTACTACAACATGACGTAATACAAAAGCGGGTACTATTTATAGCGTGACACCAAACATCAAGGTGTAAACTAAAACGTGAGAAAAGTGTTTTAATGCTGCAATTGTGTGTTAAGTTCCGGTTTGATCTTATTTATATAAAAAACTTCTTTGAGTTTAAAATCAATTGAGTTGCTGGCAGAATACAGAATATTAAAGCGCGAAGGGGAGTATTTGTTCTTACGTAAAGGAGATGTGTTGAAATGCTTAAAATATGCGAGTTTTTATCGCTTTCCGTTTGTTCCTTTATCCCGGTAGAAAAGTGGCGACTAGTTTCGCCAATATAACGGGAATTACAACCCGCACAAGAAAATTGGTAAACTACCATGGATTTTAGAGCAACAGGAGTACGATCTTTAACACTAAACATGTTTTTGATTCTGAATGAAGTGAAAACTAATTTGAGAGTTAGATCAGATTTGCAAAAGCGCTTAGTAAGTTGTCGGAGTTTAAGTTTCGCTATTTTGGAATAATGGCCGACAAAAGGGAGTTTAAAATAACGTGTATTATTGTCATCATTAGTGTTCCGGCTTTTTTGAGGAAAAGACCCGTCAAGATGCCGCTTGAAAGTTCTGTCAATAATGTGCGAGGGAAATGAATTACGTTTCAAGGTGTCAGAAGGTTCATTAAGATCTTTTTGAGGGCCAGAGGAGGTGTTTTTGATTTTATAGATTCTGTCGATAAGAGTTCGAATAAGGCCAATTTTATAGCATGGTGGAGTAAAACTAAAGAAATTAGTGTAATTGTTTTTATGAAAAACTGAAAAAAACACAATCACGTAAAGAGTTGTAAACAAGTATGTCAAGAAAGGAGAGTTTACAATCATTTTCTTTCTCAAAAGTGAATTTCATGTTAGGGTGCCGTGAATTGATGTAATCAAAAAATGACATAGCTTCCTGTTCGTTGTGAAAGACACAGAAGGTGTCGTCAACATAACGCCGATAGAGTAGAGGGTGATTCGAATGGTTGAAATTGTTAAGCCACGTTTCCTCGTTTCATGTTAGGGTGCCATGTTAGGGTTTCATGTTAGGGTGTTAGGGTGCCGTTTCATGTTAGGGTGCCGTGAATTGATGTAATCAAAAAATGACATGAATTCGTTGTGAAAGACACAGAAGGTGTCGTCAACATAACGACGATAGAGTAGAGGGTGATTCGAATGGTTGAAATTGTTAAGCCACGTTTCCTCGTTTCATGTTAGGGTGCCGTTTCATGTTAGGGTGCCGTGAATTGATGTAATCAAAAAGTGACATAGCTTCCTGTTCGTTGTGAAAGACACAGAAGGTGTCGTCAACATAACGCCGATAGAGTAGAGGGTGATTCGAATGGTTGAAATTGTTAAGCCACGTTTCCTCGTTTCATGTTAGGGTGCCATGTTAGGGTTTCATGTTAGGGTGTTAGGGTGCCGTTTCATGTTAGGGTGCCGTGAATTGATGTAATCAAAAAATGACATGAATTCGTTGTGAAAGACACAGAAGGTGTCGTCAACATAACGACGATAGAGTAGAGGGTGATTCGAATGGTTGAAATTGTTAAGCCACGTTTCCTCGTTTCATGTTAGGGTGTTAGGGTGCCGTTTCATGTTAGGGTGCCGTGAATTGATGTAATCAAAAAGTGACATAGCTTCCTGTTCGTTGTGAAAGACACAGAAGGTGTCGTCAACATAACGCCGATAGAGTAGAGGGTGATTCGAATGGTTGAAATTGTTAAGCCACGTTTCCTCGTGGAAACCAAGAAAAAGATTAGCTAGGATGGGTGCTAGTGGAGAGCCCATCGCTACCCCATCAACGCGATCATAAAATTTGCCATTAAAAAGAAAATGAGTCTCGGTTGTAGCGAATGAGAACAATTTCTTAAGGAAGGATTTTTTGATCGGAAATTGAGGGTCATGCTCGAGAATAAGACCAACGGCAATATCAATAGTTTCATTTAACGGAATATCGGTAAATAAACTTTCAACATCGAAGGAAATCGTTAAAATCGAAACTCCTGAGCTCTTCAAAAAAAGAGAATGAATCTTTTACCGAATACTTACTAGGCAGAAGTGGAGCAATTAGAGAAATTAAATACTTAGCTAAATTATAATCAGTATAAGCTCCAATAGAAGAAACAACTGGTCTAAGAGGTGGTTGATTGTGATTTTCACGTTTCTTATGTAATTTAGGAAGGCCATAAAATTTTGCTGGTTGTGAGCCCTTGGGAAAAATCTTAGTATAGGTATCATTATCAATAGAATGATTTTTCTTAAGTAGACTAATGAAACGTTTAAGTCTGCCTTCTCTTAATAAAGTGGGATCTTTGTCTAATACTTTGAATTTAGATTTGTCATTGAGTATATCAAAACAGGAATCTAAATAAATGTTGCGATCTAAAATAACTACTCCATTACCTTTATCACGCTTGACAATTATAATATTGGAATTGTTCCTAAGAGTTCGTAGGATACGGTGTTTCTTTAGATCGTTGCTTGAAGGACGGTAGGAGTAGATATAGTTTTGAGCCAGGTGAGCGATTTCAGTTTTTAGGTGCGTAGCGGAGTTTTCGTCCATTAGTTTCTTTTTCATGGTGTAGTGGATCTTTTCGAAGGAAGCCAGAATGTCTGTCTTGTTGAGACGATGAGGTTTGATGGAGAATCCCAGCCCATTCTTTAGAAGTTCAAGTTCATCATCAGTTAGATTAAACGAGGAGACTGTTTACAGTTTCATTCGGTGAGAAGGGTAGTACGGCATTCTTAGTTAGGCTTTTAAGTTTCTTCCGATGAGTTGAAATAACTTTAGAAATGCTCTTGTCGACATTTTTCTTTAAAGCTTTCTGTAGAAGGTACCAATCAACAGAATTCAGAGAGTTCTTAACGCGTTCGGTTAACTTGTTACAGTCACAGGTTAGGGTTATTTTAGAATTTTTGAACTGAAACGTTTTTTTTTTGGTAACCGAGGGGGGTGCACGTGCACCCAGTGCACCTCCCCTAGATCCGCCCCTGGAACCAATGGCACAATAAGTATTGTACTAGACCGTGTTTCTTTATTGAGATTCTTAAAGTACAACACTAATTAATTAGTTCTTTTTAACATTTTGTAAAGGGTAACCAACCAATGTTGCATTGTTTGGTTTTAACTAGTGGTTACAATCTTTTCTGAATGGAAAGATTTACAAGGGAACAGATTGGTCCCTTAGGGACAATAAAATGCAGAAAAACAACACTAATTAATTAGTTCCTTTTAACATTTTGTAAAGGGTAATCAATGTTGAATTGTTTGGTTTGAACTAGAGCTTACAATCTTTTCTGAATGGAAAGATTTACAAGGGAACAGATTGGTCCCTTAGAGACAATAAAATGCAGAAAAGCAAGTTTGTTGTGATCAGAGGGTAGTCATAAAACTAATTGCATTTGATTGTCTCTCCTTTTTTCATCATGTTCTGGTTTAGTCATAATAGTTTTCGCTCTCTTTTCACATTACCTGTTGCTGTTATACATGTCGTGTGAAGACACAGACAGGAAAGTTTTCTGTCCTAATGGTGGCGAATTTTCACATTGCCATATATTTTTTCACAAGAGATGAAGCGCGAGTCTCCTGTTGATTATGTACAACAGCTATTCATTCATTAAAAATGATCTCAAAATGATATGATAAGATTTCAAAGCAAGCGATTCCATCGAAGACATGAATTTCAGAATTGCTTATTTTTGCCTTAAAATGTCTGTGCGCCGCAATTTTGATAAATTCTGGCATTGTACGGTTGCCTTATTTATTATATAAAAACTTCTTGTGCATCATATCACAATTATACGCGATGAAAGTA
>NC_090882.1:15385019-15400019 GCF_036669935.1 Montipora foliosa | reverse complement strand
AGTTACAAAATTAGGAAAAAGGATGGGGTTACAAGATCAGAATTTACGCATGCGTCACCCGCTCATTCGAGTGCACGTGCACTTCTTTCCCAAACAAACTTCTTGTCTAATGAAGACTCTTTCTATGACAATTAACCAGTCGAAGCGTGAGCGAAAAAGGATCGTGATTTAAAGGTGGAAAACGTAGCGTTACATTTCGAACGTAGTCAGTAAAATTCGGCATGAGCAGATCGATGCCAGTGGGCCTATCATACACTTCTTTGTCAGTTATATGCAACAAGAACGATTAAATTCGGTGATGATTATGTGGGTCTAGTTCAGAGTCGTATGGAAGGTCTCGCAAGGGAAATGTGATTGTCTTGATTTGAGAGTACAATGACTTGGAAGCAATAGAAGATGCTAAGACAAAATTCTCAGGTTATGATTACTCCAGTATAAAGTGAGTTGACTAGATGTGACATCGGCGTTGTTCAATGTGACAAAGATACTTGTAGAGTTGAACTCTATCTTTATGAAAACGAAAAACTAAAATGCCTGGTGATCAAATGGCTGATATGTAAATTTTATCTCCTGGCCAAGCACAGCTTGCCCAAGTTTAGAACAGGTGCTCAATACGTAATGGCTCCTGCTCAGGGTAAGCGGAATGTGGAAATATTTTTAAAATGACTGTTTGATATTGTGAGGGTTGGTTAAATCAAACTACCACGTTCTTCGTGTTTCATTATTTCCTATCAACTTGTTTCTTGTGCAAATATGACGCAATTTCAACGAATTATCGTTTTTTTCTTCAAACAATAAACTTGGGCAGGAGGTCATTACCCGGAGCCTCCATCTTCCATATATACCCCCTGAGTCAACCCTTTCCTTTATCTTTCTATTTTTAGAGGCATTTCGCAGGGGGGCTTTAGTGGGTGTTTTCACAATAGCCAATCATAAGAGACCTATTGTCAGCCATTACTTACGTCACATACGTATTTGACGTATGCTAACCGCTGTACGTATGTTCTCGGTCATATACAAATATAGTAGTTCTAAAAATAGAAAGATACAAGAACGGGTGGATACAAGGGCAACCTCGTCCCCAGAGCGCGAGTGGAGCCACAGGCTAACACAAACGGATTTAAGTGACCGTTAAAACCGTTTGTGAACAATTTTCGTACTTTTCGTGAATAGGAGATGTCTATTTATATTCCATATCTATAGGAATTAGAAGAAAGGTGAACGAAATTAGCAGTATTTGTTTATTTCTGGTGATCCATTTTGAATCATGAGCTGACGCGAGCAGCTTTTAGAATTGCGTATGTGGCGTTTGCACGCACGCTCACCTCTAAACCCTTTCGAGCCTCCTTAACACGGAAACAATGGATAGAGTTCACCAAGCTCCTACTTGCTATGAAAGAGTAATTAACTGCTCAATTCCACCCATCCAAGACTTTTCACTCTCACCCCAGCTTTCTTTCAACAAAGAAATGGCCCTAAACGATCGATCGAAACCACCAATTGTGTCCGCGAATTCGCTTTCTGTCTAGTATGAAACGTTCATAAGTGGGATGCACAACTTTTCAAACTAGCAACTAGCCTTTCCAGTATTTTGAACACTGAAATCCAAAAAATAACATTGGAATATTACCGGTATACAGTTATGACCTCATACAAGAACAGTTACTGCTCTAAAAATTGTCCCCAAAGTTTTGATTTCTAGAGCTTTTTGCATGTTTTACTTCGTTTTCAAGGTGCGGGTTATCCACCAGTTAGGGTAATCTGCTGACTGTTTATTCGGTTATTCTCTACTTTCGAATTCCCCATAATACACTTTGTTTGCCCCCCAAATTTTGCATAAACTATTGTTTTCAAATGCTCTTCGGGACACTGCATATTCCCAAGAGCATTTGAAAACAATGGTTTATGCAAAATTTGGAGGGCAAACAAAATGTATTATGGGGAATTCCAAAATGGATAATGCAATAATTGTCCCGCTTGCAAAACTGATCAGGCTATATTCACTTAACCTACATTACACTAAATTTGCACTAAGGAATTTTGCAAAAGAATTTATAAACTGTGTTCATCGTTTGGTATGACTTGTTCCTGGAGAATAAGAAAAGATGTTGAGAGTTTCACATGGAGGCAAAAAATAAACAGGTTCTTATTTTAGAAAATCACCTTGACATTTCAACCGTCTGAAACAAATTTTAAACTGCACAGATCTTGTTTAAAACCCTTTTTTATGTTTATGATTGAAATACAAAGATATCGGCATCCTCATCGGAGGAAATCAGTCATACCATATGTATCGTAGAGTAGATATCTTTTTTATGGAAATAACCAATCTAAGAACTCAGCCTAAAACTACTGCTAATACCATAAGAATCTATTTAGCATCACTTTGAAAAAGTGAGGTTCTAATGTGGGTGTTTACTGTAGTGTGTACTTATAAATTCCGTAAATAAGAACTGATCACTCTGCCACTCCATTGTATAAAAGTGGAATCGAAGAAACAGGATAGTCCCTCTTGGAAATGTAACTTCAGTCTCTCAGAGAAAAAGGGGTACATTAAATTGATAACGGAAACGTATAATCACTGCATGGAAGATGGAAAAGATTTGCAATGTCCCAGTTTCCTCTGGGACTTAACCAAGTACAGAATCCTATATGGAACTATTCTCCACAGTAAACAGAAGGCTAGAAATAGGAAGCAGGCGTTAACAGTATTCAAGAAAAAACTCAAAGAATCGTGCAATAAAGTGTGAGGCGCCAAATATAGAAATTTTAAGAGCAAATGTCCAGAAAAATCAAAGAAAATCAAATTTCTTCGGCAAGGCTTTAAAACTTAATTTCGCTCCCCTTTTGCATATAGCTAGCCCCTAGCAAGAATACAAACAGGCTGTGGTTTTTTCCTCGAAATAGTTTGGTGTTTCCGAGAAAAACGACATTTTCGAGTTAAACTCCAGACTCAGTTTAGCGAGTCCCAACTGGGTTGAAAATCGACCATTTTCATTCGTTTCGCATGTCGCAACTATCCAGCGCAGAAACATTGTAATACAACCAACTTATTGCATAACTTTTCCTTGTCCAAAAAATGCAATTTCAAGAATATTGGATTAATCTAATTATTTCGTGGTAAACAAAACCAGAGTGTTCTCCAACGTTAAGTTCTTCGGTCAGTGAAAAGAACTGTTATTTTGACCATGTGCCATATCACCGAATTTTATAAGATTACGGCTTTTAATGAAGAAAGGGTAGGTCTTTCAATATATGTAAAATTTAGTTTGGGCAATTGATTTAGCAACGCGAAAAAATTCTTCAAAATCGCTTACAGAGACAGAAAATCACGCCAGCAGTGTCGAGCGCGTGACCAAAATTATTATTATTGTATCGGCTATCTACGCACAAATATTTCTTTAGCTCGAAGCGTCGGCGTTACAAAGGTTTAAATAGCATAAACATGCTTACCTTCTCCGATTTGTAACATCCTGAATTTTGCAAACTGTTTCTTTCCCTGCATATTTTCAGCGGCGTTCTCGAAAGGCCCACACCAGAATTTGAAGAAAAACAATAACTGCCAAGTTTTGGTCCATCAATACATATGTATTCATTGAATTATCAAAATCCGTGCTATTTGTGTCCTTTGATTTAGCAAGCCGTGACCTCTAAAGTTTTATTCAATATGCGCCTCTCGGGTTTCCATTTTGAAGACGTTGAAACTCCTACGTGTTGTTGACTTTTGACGTGTAATTTGCATATTTATACCAGAAGCACAGCGCGCGCCACAACATTTGTACGTGGGGGTGAGGGTGGGGATTACCGACCAGGAAATGCCCCTTCATCAGGCAAAAATCAAACACTTTCACTGGTCACTGGTCAAGAGAACAGACAGTGCAAGGAGAAAGTAAAGCGTCAGAAAAAATCAAAATTGACCAGTAAGGCCCGAAGAAGGGGGTAACCCTGCGTTGGACTAGCATCCCATCCAGGAGGGAGTAGAAATGCTCGTCGTTGCTTCATGCTACTGAAACCGGGATAAGCTCCAGCTTTATGGGCCATTAGGGTTGATTGTAGACGTTTTACCCCCGCCCCCAAAGCTCTTCCTTTGGGTCTGTGGGCGAAAAGTATTTATTGTCGAGTTAACAAGCCATTTGAGTATCTGTTTGAAAAAGAGGGGGGAGTGGTAGGTACACATTTTATAAATGCGTTCATTGTGAAATCACCTTTCTCGAAGCTGAAGACATAAATAGAATTGGACATAACAACTGTTCACCGTTCCGCGATTTTTTATGGGTTTGTTTACTGCTGGTAAGAGGGATTATTTCTTGTCCGACCGATCAATACATGTACTCGAGTGAAAATCGCTCTAAAAGGCCTCCTATCTGTGCCTTATTGGTATTGGTTTATGTACGTTAGTCATACCTGAACCCACAGGAACAAGGATGCCTGTTCGCTCGAAAATGAGCTTTGATATTTCTCTTCCGACGCCTCTATCTCCTTTTACAGACTTTGTATTTCCTTTACCCTGACTGTGATGTGCAATCTCGTTTGGAACTCTACATGTATTGGAGCTCCTTCGCCATCCAATGCAAGCTCAGACCGATGAAAGGGACAAATAGTTAGATTGCTTACATCCTGTTGCGTAGTGAAAATAGCCGCTCTTAGAAGAATAAGTTCTTGCTCTCCAGTTACCCCGGTAAAAGACCAAAGTGACTTGTGACTTTCTATGTCCCTTACACAAGACAATAACGGTACTTCATTCACTGATTTGCTTTGGTCCCGTCGATCGTGAGAACAATTACTACCAACTATTGCTTTAAATGAACACGAAACTGCCATGATTTTACTGGTGGCTTGTTACAAATTTCTCGTGAGAAAAACGACTTGGTAGGAGTTAATTAAGTTAGTGTCGTCTAGGAAAAGCAAACAAAATGAAATATCAAAAACCCACATTTTAGTTAAATGGTCAATAGTACGAAATAAAGTCAAGTGAAGCTATGATCCTCGCAGTCATATCCGTAGTTCAATATATGATTCATTTCATATATCATTTGATAGCATGAAGCAAAATTTTTTTCGCATAACCAACACTGAGATTCCAGTGCGTTTCTTTTTTCGGCTGAAGCTCAGTTTACAAAGATCCCCACCTCTGTGCCACGGCACAATATGAAAATTAGAGTCACCGAGCCATCGGAGATGGCAGCTTATTCGTTGTCAGGAACCGGCAATTTGTGCTTCAAAGCATTTTGAGTGATTCTATGGAGTAACAACCACCAAGGTATATTATGCATAGGAACTTCGCAATATCGATTTTTGTAGTTCAAATCAAGCAGACGGATGCGTACTGCCAGTTACAGAGGCCAGTTTCTCCGAAGTCCCGAAATTTTTTCGGGCCGAAAAGACATTTGTGAAACTGCCAACCGCTTGTTTTGGAAAATCGATATTTTAACGTGTTTTCAAGCTAACTAAAAGAAACATGTCTGTGACGTTTGACGACTTAAATCCTCTCCGTTCTTGACATACAAAGGGAATTGTGACTCCCAAAATTGGCCCGTAAAGTTTCAGGACTTTGGAGAAACGGGCCCTCGGTCTTGCAAACCTTAGTGGAATTGCATTAAAGAAATGACAGTTGAGAAACGTTGTTTGACAGTCCACATATAGCCGAGCTAAGCTGAACATATTTATGTTGCTTTATGCTTAAGTAATTCGGATATTTCGAATTGAAGTTATTTAATTAATTGTTTGGTCACGCATTCGTCTACTGGCGTCATTTTAAACTTTATGTACGATTTGAATCATTTTTTTGACGAGTGCTTAATCATTTGAAGACCTATCCTTATATAGTTAGAACCTAAAATCGTTTGGAATTCCGAGATATGGCAAATGGTTAAAATGACCATTCTTTTCACCGACCGACGAACTCAACGTTGGAGAACACTCTGCTTTCGTTAAACGCAAAAATAATTGGATTAATCCAATTTTCCTGTAAATGTGCTATTTTGGAAAAGGAAAAGTTATGCAGTAAGTTAGTTGTAGTACAACTTTTCTGCACTCAATAAATGCAACATGCGAATCGAATGAAAATGGTTGATTTTCAGCCCAGTTGGGACGCGCTAAATTGAGGTCAGGACGTGAAATCGAAAATGTCGTTTTTCTCTCGGAAAAACAGAAATATTTAAAGAAAGAAAACACAAGGCTTTTTTACGTTTACTAAGGCCTACTAATTTGCAAAAGTAGGGCGAATTTAATTTTTCAAGTCTTGCCGAACTATATTTGATTTTTGTGGACATTTGCTCTTAATTATTTGCAACACAGAAGAAATGCATTAACAAATACATACAAACAAACAAACAACAGGGGATAAGAAAACAATTTAAAGATTACATTGGTGGTACTAAGATTATATAAATTAGACCTCCCCAAATATATCTAGCGCATGTTGAACCTTCAAGTTGTTCACCGAGATTACAATCGTAGCTTTTACATGAAAAATTGTATAATTAAGAGAATAATAACATTAAGGTCCTTGGTAAAAAAGTTTGTTAGTCCGACAAAAGAGTAAACGAAATCCACTTGACTTTCTCCTAGAATAAGTGTGAATTTCTCTGTTTAGCGGACATTTGCAAGCTAACCTGGAAAGGAGAGTTTGAGTTTGATAGGAGAACATGAAGTGACAAAGTTCTAACATAACATAATGAAATTAAGATTCTAAGGCCCTTGAATATAGGGTAAAAATGAACATTAAGATGAGATTTGTGTATGCTTGTCACATCTCGTTTCTGTAAAATTACAAGACGAGAAAAGTTTTACAGGTGGAGGCCCAGACTGTTGCGGTAACAGGCAGGGACAAACAAGTGAATAGTAAAATACACGTAAGGAGTTTGATGATAAATAGGAACTCGATATTAAATCATTTCAATTGATTTTGAGAGGTTTTAGTATTGGCCACATGGGACATTTACTCTTCTAATTTAGGTTTCCATGAAAGATTACATCCAAAAAACTGTCTTTTACTTGTTCAATTGGTTGTTCATTAATCAGAATTTAAAGATTACAAATTCTACGTTTTTGATTTGCTTTAAACACGACAATTCCTTTTTAATATAACACGACACGAGGGATGAAAGCAAACTTGGAGTCCATCTTCAACTCTATTAAAAATATATTTAATATATGAAAATGGAGAGGACTTCATGTGTTAAGAAGAATAACATTACTAAATCCTTTACTATACCAAAAGCCTTAGGTAAAGCATAGATCAGTGCAGTCAGATGATAAAGAAAAGGGAGTAGAACCCTGATGACTAGTTTAATTTCTAAATTCCTTTGGAAAGGGGATGGATGATAAGATAAGCTTGCTGCTCTGATTTAAAGATATCAAGAAAGCTGAACAGATAATTAACAATTATTCCATGAGCGTGCGTTGGATATGAGTTCGCTATAACCACTCTCATATCCAACAAGCGCGAATGGAATCATTGTTTTATTAAATTCCTTAAACTCCAAAAGTTTGAAAGTACGAAATACGAGCGAAGAAAGCGAGTAAACCCGAGCGAAATCGAAAAACTTGATGAAAATGCGATGTGGTGTAAAACCTTGTGGTCAGACAGACGTAGGCTCACCACAAAAACATTTCTTGCCTTTTCGCGTACTTCTAAACGTCGGAATCGATCCAAACTTTCCACAAAAAAGGTTTTTTTCTATTTTGGCTTTATTCAGAGAGAAATTTCGCTTTCCGGGGGAGAAATTTTTAGCTAAGCAACGCTGAGCGCAATCATTTACCATATAAGGTCAAACTAAGGTATATGAGCTGATAACCGAGTTTGAGTGAGCCAATCGGAGCACACGAGATGCATTATCCGAGGCTGAGAATTTAACAATGCAGGATATTCAAACAATAATTCTCTGAGTATTGGTATTAAAGAAATATGCAGATAAATTTCATATCAATTCTTTGAAGACTGTCTTAGACTGTTACCTCAAACTGTCAGTTATGTCTCCAGTTAATTTTAAAATAAAAAATTGGGAATTTCAGTTTAGTATCTTAAATAATCTATTGTCTACGAACCAGAAGATATTTCAATCAAAAATGATGAAGCCCCACCATGTGCACCTTTGCAAAAAAGGAATTGAATCCATTTAACATTTACTTTGTATAGTGATGTCACATTTTTTCGGAAAGCATTTTGCTCTTGGCTTCCTGAATACAACATTGAGTTCCACCCTTCACAATAAACATTTTAAATCATTTAGAAAAAACAGCAATAAAATATATGATTTAATGGACTACAGGTTCTTAACAGAATAAATTGTGAGAAATGTGAGAAATCTCTCTGATCAAAGCTCAATTTTGCAAGCTTGTTGATGCATAATGAAAACTTAAGCTACGATCAAAATGTCTGAAACAGAAAAAGAATACAAAAGCATTAAATTAAAAGGATTAAAAAAAACTTTAATTCTCCATCACCTGTGCTTCCCATTTATTTTCCCATTTCACCCTTTTATAGTGCAAAATGATGGCTTGTTCAAATATAATAAAATAATAAAGACAACGTAAATCTACATCAACCTTTAAAAACAAATACAAAAAATACTTTCAGAAATATTGTACATCACCAGTGGTTTCGTTTATTTTCGTATTTCATACTTTTATAGTGCAAAACGATGGTTTGCAAATCAGAGGAAATGCTATAGACCAGGTAAGCCAAAATCAAGCAACAACCCACATGATAAGAAAAAAAGTGGTTGGCAAGCCCTAACCCTTAACGGTAGGGCAAAGACCCAAACCCCCACTTTGGGTCTGAGACCTCGTCACTAGCCCCCAACTCCCCCCTAGTGGGTCTGAGACTTAGACTAGTCCCCAAACACACCATGGCTACTAAGTCTTTGGGTTAGTTGGTGACTGAGGGTGTGTTCGCTTGACTGTATTCTGGAATAGGAATACATGGAATACAAGTTAAACATCTTTTGTTTTTACGGAGATTCACTTTAAAATTGTCAAACATCTGAAAAAATGCTATTTGAAACATATTTTTGTTATCCTTGCTGCTTCAAAACGCTGGACATACCATTTTAAAATATCACGCCACTTATTCTTATTCCGGAGTAGGAATAAATGAAGTGGTGATTTAAAATTGTATGTCCGGTGTCTTCAAGCACCAAGGAAAATAAAGGTATGTTTAAAATACCATTTAAGCAGGTGTTTGACAAGTTTAACATAAATCTGTGTAAATACTAAGGGTTAGCTGATTTTTACAAGGGTTAGCTGAGTTTTACAAGTTTTATTAAATTCCTTAAACTCCAAAAGTTTGGAAGTACGAAATACAAGCGAAGAAAGCGAGTAAACCCGAGCGAAATTGAAAAACATGATGAAGATGCGATGTTGTGTAAAACCTTGTGGTCATACAGACGTAGGCTCACCACAAAAACATCTCTTGCCTTTTCGCGTACTTCTAAACGTCGGAATCGATCCAAACTTTCCACAAAAAAGGTTTTTTTCTATTTTGGCTTTATTCAGAGAGAAATTTCGCCTTCCGAGGGATAAATTTTTAGCTTAGCAACGCTAAGCGCAATCATTTACCATATAAGGTCAAACTAAGGTATATGAGCTGATAACCGAGTTTGAGTGAGCCAATCAGAGCACACGAGATGCATTATCGGAGGTTGAGAATTTAACAATGCAGGATATTCAAACAATTATTCTCTGAGTATTGGTATTAAAGAAATATGCAGATAAATTTCATATCAATTCTTTGAAGACTGCCTTAGACTGTTACCTCAAATTGTCAGTTATGTCTCCAGTTAATTTTAAAATAAAAAATTGGGAATTTCAGTTTAGTATCTTAAATAATCTATTGTCTACGAACCAGAAGATATTTCAATCAAAGATGATGAAGCCCCACCATGTGCACCTTTGCAAAAAAGGAATTGAATCCATTTAACATTTACTTTGTAATGGTGATGTCACATTTTTTTCGGAAAGCATTTTGCTCTTGGCTTCCTGAATACAACATTGAGTTCCACCCTTCACAATAAACATTTTAAATCATTTAGAAAAAACAGCAATAAAATATATGATTTAATGGACTACAGGTTCTTAACAGAATAAATTGTGAGAAATGTGAGAAATCTCTCTAATCAAAGCTCAATTTTGCAAGCTTGTTGATGCATAATGAAAACTTAACTCATTTCCCTACCTTCCCAACCGCGAGAAAACCGCGGTAAATCTGCCATCGCCAAAAAAGTTATTTTTCTCAAAAAATATTTAAAGTTAGGGGGAAAAAAATACATCATTTTAAAGCTAAGAAAATAAACTTTCCAACAGCATATAACTTATTTACAGACAACTGAAACCTTTTATAAAAGCTAAAGTTGAACGAAAAAATTTAAGAAAAATAACAAAAAAAAAAGTTTTCCAGGCAAAAATTGGTCATTTTAGCGTTGATTACGAATTTTTGGCTGGAAAATAAAATTTTCTTCAATTTATCAGCTTTCTTGGCCATAAATTTGACCGAAAACTGATGAGGCACGAATATTTTTGGATTTTTTTGAGATAATCGGATTAGCGATCAATCCGTAATGTGATAAGGTGATGACAAGGCCAATTTGCGACCTGTTGCTAACGGCAACGGAAGCGATCGCATTACGAATAATGAACATCTGTTTGCAAAAAACCACCCAAATAACCGATTTTTCGACGGAAAATTCATCCCAGAGGATAAAACTATTCACTGGACATGTAATAAAGGTAAATATGTGAGAGCAAAAGCGAAAACAAGCGAATATTTTGAGGAAAAACACAATTCTGCGAGATCACAGGACATGTGCTTGCAGACACGCAATTGCTTCGCTAAATAATTAATCTTACCTTTTCAGCGATTTTAACGCTTGAAATCCCATCCAATGAACCACAAATCCTTTTCTTTATCTATTCCGAAGCATGTAGTGTAATTTTTTGGCTGAAAAACTTTAGAAAAACCGCTTCGCGAGAGCTCGGCGATCGATTGAAAATTTGGTCATTGCATCGGCTCAAATTGCCTGAATTAGAATGGACGTCATGTAGGCGTCATGAAAGCTAGAAAGCCGAGATTTTCAGGGAAACTGGGGATATATCTCCCCAGTAAACACGCCAGATTTCAACGCGATCGATGAAAAGGACGCTGCGCTACGAATCTTACAAGAAAGGATTCTTTTACGAATCATTTTCGGTGCGGGCTAGGGGAAAGATCAAAATGTCTGAAACGGAAAAAGAATACAAAGTCATTGTATATTAAAAGGATCTTTAAAAAAAACTTAAATTCTCCATCACTTGTGGTTTCCATTTATTTTCCCAATTCACACTTTTATAGTGCAAAATGATGGCTTGTTTAAATCAAATCAAATGCTAAAGACAACGTAAATCTACAGCAACCTTTAAAAACCCAAATATAAAAGATACTTTTAGAAATATTGTTCATCAGCTGTGGTTTCACTTATTTTCATACTTTTATAGTGCAAAACGATGGTTTGTGCAAGTCTGAGGAAATGCTCGAAGTCAGGAAATGCAGGAAATCAGGAAGCGAACTCAGGAAATGCGGTAAGTCAACATCAAGCATCAACCCCCATAAAGAGTAAAGAGGTGGTTGCCAAGCCCTAACCAGCAATGGAAGGGCAAGGACCCAAACCCCCCAAGGTGGGTGTGAGACCTCGTCACTAGGCCCCAATTTCCCCATGTTGGATCTGAGACTTATAGACTAGGCCCCAAACACCCCATGGTTACTAAGTCTTAGGGTTAAATGGATACTAACGGTGCGTTCGATTGACTGTATTCCGGAATAGGTATACATGGAATGCAAGTTAAAAATCTTTTGTTTTTACGGAGATTGACTTTAAAATTGTCAAACATCTGTTAAATGCTATTTTAAACATGTTTTTGTTATCCTTGCTGCTTCAAAATGCTGGACATACAATTTTAAATCATTACGCCACTTATTCTTATTCCGGAGTAAGAATAAATAGAGTGGTGATTTAAAATAATATGTCTGGCGTTTAAAAGCACCAAGGACAATAAAATTATGTTTAAAATACCGTTCCAGCAGGTGATTGACAATTCTAATGTAAATCAATGTAAAAACAAAGAAGTGTAATTGTTAGTTTAGGAAATAACCCTTAGTAAAAACGAAATTAACCCTTACTGAAATCAAACTAATTCTGCTAAGGGTTAATTCTGCTAAGGGTTAATTCTGCTAAGGGTTAATTCTGCTAAGGGTTAATTCTGCTAAGGGTTAATTCTGCTAAGGGTTAATTCTGCTAAGGGTTAATTCTGCTAAGGGTTAATTCTGCTAAGGGTTAATTCTGCTAAGGGTTAATTCTGCTAAGGGTTAATTCTGCTAAGGGTTAATTCTGCTAAGGGTTAATTCTGCTAAGGGTTAATTCTGCTAAGGGTTAATTCTGCTAAGGGTTAATTCTGCTAAGGGTTAATTCTGCTAAGGGTTAATTCTGCTAAGGGTTAATTCTGCTAAGGGTTAATTCTGCTAAGGGTTAATTCTGCTAAGGGTTAATTCTGCTAAGGGTTAATTCTGCTAAGGGTTAATTCTGCTAAGGGTTAATTCTGCTAAGGGTTAATTCTGCTAAGGGTTAATTCTGCTAAGGGTTAATTCTGCTAAGGGTTAATTCTGCTAAGGGTTAATTCTGCTAAGGGTTAATTCTGCTAAGGGTTAATTCTGCTAAGGGTTAATTCTGCTAAGGGTTAATTCTGCTAAGGGTTAATTCTGCTAAGGGTTAATTCTGCTAAGGGTTAATTCTGCTAAGGGTTAATTCTGCTAAGGGTTAATTCTGCTAAGGGTTAATTCTGCTAAGGGTTAATTCTGCTAAGGGTTAATTCTGCTAAGGGTTAATTCTGCTAAGGGTTAATTCTGCTAAGGGTTAATTCTGCTAAGGGTTAATTCTGCTAAGGGTTAATTCTGCTAAGGGTTAATTCTGCTAAGGGTTAATTCTGCTAAGGGTTAATTCTGCTAAGGGTTAATTCTGCTAAGGGTTAATTCTGCTAAGGGTTAATTCTGCTAAGGGTTAATTCTGCTAAGGGTTAATTCTGCTAAGGGTTAATTCTGCTAAGGGTTAATTCTGCTAAGGGTTAATTCTGCTAAGGGTTAATTCTGCTAAGGGTTAATTCTGCTAAGGGTTAATTCTGCTAAGGGTTAATTCTGCTAAGGGTTAATTCTGCTAAGGGTTAATTCTGCTAAGGGTTAATTCTGCTAAGGGTTAATTCTGCTAAGGGTTAATTCTGCTAAGGGTTAATTCTGCTAAGGGTTAATTCTGCTAAGGGTTAATTCTGCTAAGGGTTAATTCTGCTAAGGGTTAATTCTGCTAAGGGTTAATTCTGCTAAGGGTTAATTCTGCTAAGGGTTAATTCTGCTAAGGGTTAATTCTGCTAAGGGTTAATTCTGCTAAGGGTTAATTCTGCTAAGGGTTAATTCTGCTAAGGGTTAATTCTGCTAAGGGTTAATTCTGCTAAGGGTTAATTCTGCTAAGGGTTAATTCTGCTAAGGGTTAATTCTGCTAAGGGTTAATTCTGCTAAGGGTTAATTCTGCTAAGGGTTAATTCTGCTAAGGGTTAATTCTGCTAAGGGTTAATTCTGCTAAGGGTTAATTCTGCTAAGGGTTAATTCTGCTAAGGGTTAATTCTGCTAAGGGTTAATTCTGCTAAGGGTTAATTCTGCTAAGGGTTAATTCTGCTAAGGGTTAATTCTGCTAAGGGTTAATTCTGCTAAGGGTTAATTCTGCTAAGGGTTAATTCTGCTAAGGGTTAATTCTGCTAAGGGTTAATTCTGCTAAGGGTTAATTCTGCTAAGGGTTAATTCTGCTAAGGGTTAATTCTGCTAAGGGTTAATTCTGCTAAGGGTTAATTCTGCTAAGGGTTAATTCTGCTAAGGGTTAATTCTGCTAAGGGTTAATTCTGCTAAGGGTTAATTCTGCTAAGGGTTAATTCTGCTAAGGGTTAATTCTGCTAAGGGTTAATTCTGCTAAGGGTTAATTCTGCTAAGGGTTAATTCTGCTAAGGGTTAATTCTGCTAAGGGTTAATTCTGCTAAGGGTTAATTCTGCTAAGGGTTAATTCTGCTAAGGGTTAATTCTGCTAAGGGTTAATTCTGCTAAGGGTTAATTCTGCTAAGGGTTAATTCTGCTAAGGGTTAATTCTGCTAAGGGTTAATTCTGCTAAGGGTTAATTCTGCTAAGGGTTAATTCTGCTAAGGGTTAATTCTGCTAAGGGTTAATTCTGCTAAGGGTTAATTCTGCTAAGGGTTAATTCTGCTAAGGGTTAATTCTGCTAAGGGTTAATTCTGCTAAGGGTTAATTCTGCTAAGGGTTAATTCTGCTAAGGGTTAATTCTGCTAAGGGTTAATTCTGCTAAGGGTTAATTCTGCTAAGGGTTAATTCTGCTAAGGGTTAATTCTGCTAAGGGTTAATTCTGCTAAGGGTTAATTCTGCTAAGGGTTAATTCTGCTAAGGGTTAATTCTGCTAAGGGTTAATTCTGCTAAGGGTTAATTCTGCTAAGGGTTAATTCTGCTAAGGGTTAATTCTGCTAAGGGTTAATTCTGCTAAGGGTTAATTCTGCTAAGGGTTAATTCTGCTAAGGGTTAATTCTGCTAAGGGTTAATTCTGCTAAGGGTTAATTCTGCTAAGGGTTAATTCTGCTAAGGGTTAATTCTGCTAAGGGTTAATTCTGCTAAGGGTTAATTCTGCTAAGGGTTAATTCTGCTAAGGGTTAATTCTGCTAAGGGTTAATTCTGCTAAGGGTTAATTCTGCTTAGGGTTAATTCTGCTTAGGGTTAATTCTGCTTAGGGTTAATTCTGCTTAGGGTTAATTCTGCTTAGGGTTAGGGTTACGGTTACGGTTACGGTTACGGGTTAGGGTTACGGTTACGGTTAGGGTTAGGGTTAGGGTTAGGGTTACGGTTTAGGGTTAGGGTTAGGGTTAGGGTTAGGGTTAGGGTTAGGGTTAGGTTAGGGTTAGGGTTAGGGTTAGGGTTAGGGTTAGGGT
>NC_090882.1:15380347-15384919 GCF_036669935.1 Montipora foliosa | reverse complement strand
ACCTGTGTACTAACAATACAACTTTTAAAGACATTTATACATGCCACTGCGTTGGAAGTAGGACGACATAATAACAATGATGATGATGATGGTGACAATGAAGATGATAATGATTGTAACAATATTCGTATAAAACCCACACGCGAAAAAGATTACAACATTTAGCATTTAACTTTTTCTCGATTTGTCAGGGTTTTTGAGAAAGAAGTGATAAAACATGTGAAAGGAAATAACATTGCTGTCAGTGAAAATCACCCAACTGATTATACTAAAGTGATCATTTGCGTTAAGTGTACGAGTATCCCAACCGCATAAGAACACATCAGTGTATAATACTGCCACTGTTTTCAACGGGGTCCAGTAAATTAAATAACAGTAAATACTACGAATATCAAAACCATGATACAAGTGAATATATGAAAGAACATATATTTCATATCTTTCTCCGCAGTTCAAATAATTTGAACTGCGGAGAAAGATATGAATAAATAACTGATCATCGTTCATAACTGCGAGGATCATAGCTTCACTTGATTTCATATCTGCAGTTCATATATGATCCATTTCATATATCATTTCATCATTGATTCATTCCTCTCGGGAACATTAGAACCCACAAATGACCAGCACCCAACGTCAGTGGCTTCATAGATCAGTTGGTTAGAGGGTCGCACCGGTATCGTGAGGTCACGGGTTCAAACCCCGTTGAAGTCCTGAATTTTTCAGACCTCTCTACGCAATTGCAAAAATTGCGTTCATAACTGCGAGGATCATAGCTTCACTTGAGTTTGTGTTTTGTTTGAAAATATAGCTTCCGGTCACTTGCGTTTTTTAGGACTAAGCAAGATTTATTCATGGATTGTTCATTCAATTTATAATTTATAATGTCCTTCACCTAGGGGGTGATACGTTGAAAGTTTGCCAAGAAGTTCGTCTGGTGAAAAATGAAAGGACCTTAGATTAGTTTGACTTTTGGGTGATTGCGGGCTAATGATATCAAAGGTACTTTTGTCCTTAGTTATTTTCTTTGAGGATGGAAACGATTTTATTCCTATACATTCGTGATTGAAATTATTTTCCAGTTTAGACTTAGACCATAGAAGTGTTCAATATATAAGAACATCCTCTAAAGATTCCGAGTCGTAATATACAACTATGTGTGTTTTAATACAGCAACATGGCCTGATGATGGCGAGTGATACAAAACTTCGTTAAGCATCATGGATGAACACCGGAAATAAAAATAATGGAAGTGCTGTTGGATGTACAATAAAATCATTACATCCCTCCTTTCCTGTGAGCTTGACAAACTGGATAATAGACTAAACGTGCATAAACCTAATCCAATGACCACAAGGTACACGGTCTAAATTAATGTAAACTTCCTTTTAGAATATCTAAACGCAACAATGCAATTATGATCGTTTCAAAGTGTTCCTAAAAACCGCAGCTTGGTGTGACTCAGTTCCTATAGATCCAGTCTCTCCGGGGACTTAATCAGCCTACCACTGCGAGTTGCGCAGGTGTCTGGTGATGTAATGGTTTCATTCCCCAGAGGGTTTCCTGCATAGTAGGGGAATCTTTGGTTGACGACTGCTCATTCCAGTCGGGTTCCACTGCTCTGTTTTCCTGATGCGCTTCTCGTATGTGGGCTCTGTTGCGCCTCAGCTCTCTACCAGTTGCAGTCGTTACAGCGTATGAGCGGGGAGTTCCAACTAGTCTTTCCTTTACCTCGGCCGGTTTCCATGTCAGTGATTCTGGATCTTGAATAGTGATCCTTTGCCCTGGGGCTAGTTCTAGGAGTGATTTTGCAGATCGATCACAGTAGTGTTTCTGCAGATGTTGTCTTTCGATCAGCCTGGAGATAACGTCTTCACTTGATGGGTCCCTTGAAATCTTCCTTGGGAGGTTGTCTTGAATTGGGTGCCCTAATAGTAACTCAGCAGGTAAAGGGAGTTTGTGAAAGGCCTGGCCGGCAAAATGTGGTCCGTTGTCAGATCTTACTACCACGGGGATGCCTTGCTCGCTGAAGAGCTGCCTCATTATTTTGACCACTGTGCTCTGCTGTTGCTTTGCCCACTCGGTATAATTCTAACAAAGGGGTACCTTGAGTAATAATCAGCAACCACGAGATATTCGGAGCCATCAAGAGTAAAGAGATCAGCGCCAATGGTGTGCCATGCCCTGAGGGTACCTCTGAGGTGATTAGGGTTCCTTTTGCTGACTATTCTGGAGCTCTTCACATGTACCGCATGTTTTTGTGGTTTCTTCTATGTCCTTGTACAAGACTCTCCAGTAGATTGACGTTCTAGAGCTCAGCTTGGGTCTGTCGGTTCCTTGGTGTGGCGTGTGTAGTTTTGTCAAAATCTCTTTCTGCAGCGTGACGGGAACGATCATACGAAGTGCTTTCATGACCCTCTGCGGTGGAAAGCTCGTCCCGGTAGGGCCCTGCGTGGATCATTTCTTTCAGTGCATTGAGCTCTGCGTCCAAACTGCTCTGTTCTTTGATCTTCTGAAACATGCTGTTACTAAACTGAAGAAAGATGTCGTGTATTTGGACGTTCATGCCGGGGATAGGGTCTTGTCTCTCTGGTGATAATCTTGACAAGGCATTAACGATTTCCATGTCTTTGCCTGGTTCATGGAAGCATCAACTTGAAGAATAGTTTCTTTCATTGGATCGAAGTATGTCAGAGTCATCTCGTTGCTGATAGAGTCTTTGATTTTATTAAAAGACTCTTGTCGCGCTGCGCACCATTTAAAACAGTTGTCCTCCTTCAGAAGCTTACGGAGTGGGGCTGTCAGTGTACTCATGATCAGGTTTGGGATAAATGGGCCCATGTAGTTTGCTAGCACTAGGAAGGTTTGCAGTTCCTGGCGGTTTGTAGGAGAAGATATCTGCTGCAAAGCAGAGACCTTGCCTGGGTCTGGCTGGACACCATTTTGGCCACAAATTACTCCATAGAATTTGATCTTGTCTTGCTTTGTGAAGCACTTGTCAGGGTTTAGCATAAGCCCGGTATCTATGCAGCGCTTTAGTATCGTGTGCATGTTGCGGTCGTGTTCCTCTGTGGTCTTTCCGAAAACTACAATGTCGTCTGCAATCCCTATGACGCCTTCGCATCCTTCGAATGTTTGGTCTATCTTAGTCTGGAAGACATTTTGAGACATTCTGAGCCCAAAGGGCATGCGCTTGAATCTCTATCTACCAAATGAGGAATTGAATGTAGTCAGGTAACTACATTCTTCATGCAAGCCCACGTTCCAGTATCCGCACTTTGCATCTACTATAGAAAATACTTTATCATCAGCTAACTTTGATAGGATTTCTTCTATGGTGGGAGTGACATGACGTTCTCTCTGAATGGCTGCGTTGAGGTCTTTGAAATCCAGGCAGAGCCTTAACCTCCCGTTCTGCTTGCTGCGGTAAACAAGTCTGTTGACCCATTATGTAGGTTCGCCTTTTTTAATCTTTGCTATGATGTCATTGTTAACCATCTCATCTAGTTCTCTTTTGATGTCGTCTTTGAGGCTGATTGGCACACGCCTTGGGGGGTGGACAACTGCAGGGATATCAGGGTCAGGCTTCCGGCTTATTCCAAAGAGTGAAATCGTTGTCTTCGGGTTTTTGATCTGCAGACGTCAGCGAAGTGGTTTGGCTTTTTGCAGTACAGACATGTCTGACCACGTGCTAGGGATGTGAAGGTCCTTCCAACGTAACAACGTAAGACTTAAAACTAGTTTACGAAAGAGAAAGACAAAATGTTTACACCCGAATAAAAGAAGGGAAAAAAAAGAAATTATTATTTTGGGAGTTCAAAGCATGTTACTTCTCGGATCGACCCTCTGATGTGGCCAACTGTCATCAAATCATTGCATATAAGCACAAATTGATAGTTTGTCGCCGAAAACTGAAAGTGGGTATTTGCAACGAAAGTGAGTATTTGCTACAAAATACGTTTTTGCAAATAAATGGAAAAAAGTCAAATAAATCGAATTAATCGAAAACGGATGCAATTCCTCTTTCAAAGCGAAGACCCTATGCGCAAAAATTGCTTTATAAACGACTAAAAAATAATTTTTATGAAAGAAAAACATTTCCGAACCTTCTAAAAAAATTTTGAACTTTAAGGTCGAGTTTACTTCATACCTCAAGACGCAATATTTTTCAGAAATTCACCTCGCAAAGAGTAAAAAATATTTCAGATTGACGAGGTCTTTGGTAGCAATTATCTTTTCTTAAAAGACCTTTAGAATCTGCTAAAATCAAGATTTTATTTATTATTTTTGTGGCGTGTACCTAAGATTGAGTATTTCCTACGTTAGTTATGAAAAAGGTGCGTTATTAACTACACAATAAGGCACATTATCGCAAATTCAGCTTTGCTGCGACTAAGAAAGTAGAAATATTCGCTACATATCGATTAAAACCATTTTAAAGTCTTTTTGCATGATTAAAATTTGCGATGGCAAATGAGTAGCAATTACTCAGTCATGAATCTAAAGAGAGAGAGAGAGAGAGAGAGAGAGAGAGAGGAAAATGCCTCTCAAGAGACATCGTGTATCAGGCAA
>NC_090882.1:15357847-15375347 GCF_036669935.1 Montipora foliosa | reverse complement strand
CGCAAATCATGTCACGCCAGGCGAGTCAAGGCCACATGACAATCCCGCATTTCATCAGAAAGGAAAAATAAATCGTTGTTCTAAAATGTCTCTCCTGTAACTGAACGAATTGTTCATTTGTTCTTCGGAAATTACTGGCAGTCAGGTGATACGTCCTGTTGGAAATCAACGGCGGAATCTCTGTCGTGAGCGCGTGTAAACAAATAGTAAGGTCAACAGATTGGGACTGAGAGGGGTGGGAAGCAGGAAGCTCTAACTTGGCGTCTGTGCATTGAATTAAAAGGTAACAAAGGTAATAATGTAAAGCGTATTTAATTGAACGATCAAAGGCTTATTCGGTTCTATGATAAGTGGAACCTCCTCTTGCAGTCGCATAAACATCTCTGAAATTTTGCTGAGCTTATTCAAAAATTAAAAAAAAAATCATGGGTGTCAGTTAGGCCTTGTCCCGAAAGATTAGTACACGGTATTAAGATCTCTGTAAGAATCACATGGCAATGTTATGGAGGGTTTTAAAACATTGAGAACCTTTACATATCAATTTGCTTATGGACATATTAAAATCAAAATATTTTTAGATTTTCAAAACAGAACGAACGTGCTCGGACTTTCTAACAAAGGTCCCCGAGTTCCAGCCGTACAATATAAGTACCAAAAACAAGAATAAAATGAAAAGGGTCTTAGTTTTCCGGGTCTTAGGTATTAGTTTTCCGGGTCTTAGTTTTCCGGATTTTTAGTGGGGAATCCGGAAAACTAAGACCTGACACCTAACACTTAACCCGAAATATTCCAACATAATGGCGGTTGGAACTAAGCAGATTCCCTTAAATTGTACTACATTTGGATGCTGGATCTGCCTTTTTTACGAAAACAGTGCCACCAGCGCGATTTGCAGTAGGGCATGTGACCCTGTTGACCTTTGAATTTGTTTACAAGGGCTCGTGACAGAGCTCGATCAAAGAAAACCCGTCGTTGATTTCCAACAGGACGTAACACCCGACTGGCAATAATTTCCGAAGAACAAATGAACAATTGGTTCAGTTGCAGGCGAGGCATTTTAGAACAACGATTTCTTTTTCCTTTCTGAAATGCGAGATTGTCATGCGGCCTTGACTCGCCTGGCGTGACATTCGCGGTTGTGGCGTGAATAATTATCAAGCAAACGCTGCTAGATTTTCTTCCAACGCCGTCATTATAAAGCCTTCTTGTCGTCTCAAAATCGATCTTAATTTTTTGGATATACATAAAATTTCTTTCAGGAATACAGGGTTTTTTGGTGCCGTTCTTTTCTATGGCTTATTTGCTGCTTTGCGCGTGATTTATTCCCGATTTCCTTCGCATTTATTTATTATGTGTTTGCGCCTTTTTAAACGGCCCAGGGATTGCTTTGAGAACTAAAATGAAAAGGGTCTTAGTTTTCCGGGTCTTAGGTTTCCGGGTCTTAGGTTTCCGGGTCTTAGTTTTCCGGGTCTTAGGTCTTAGTTTTCCGGGTCTTAGGTCTTAGGTCTTAGGTCTTAGTTTTCCGGACACCCTTTAAGAAGGATCCTTTTATACTTGCTATGTACATGTACGTACGTGTAACTCACTGATTTCTGTCATCTAAATTAAGTCAATAGAATGGAAATACAATGGCCATTTGCATATTATGTTCAAAAGTGAATATGAAATATTTACATCAGTCAGGGTTGTCTAAATCCCGAGTTGAATTTTTAAGTTTAGGGGACTTTTAAAATAAGAAGTTCAAGGAAATAGTAGGGTTTATAAATCACTTGCAAGCCTGACTGCCTGTAATATTGATATGAGGTTCAATATTGGAAATGCTTTAGAAACGCTTTTTCTAAACAGAGATATTCAAAGTCGTTTGCACGACTTGTAATGTTTTGGTACGGGTAATTTGAGCAGTACAAAGACATCCCAAGTAATTCACATGGCTCATGCATGGTAAATCATTTCGAAACGACCAGTTGTAAGGAACCACAAATTTCAAAACTATCCACCAGTAAAAAACAGAGGGAAAGAGTTTTTGAAGATGACATCAGCGAGCTGTATCTGCCCTCTTAGTAGATCATAGGTGAGAACCATTATTGAACTTGTGAATATAAAATCTTATAGATGCAGGCGGGTGATGTAAGCAATTTACTTGGCTGAAAGCTTTTTTGTTATGGCCTAATGACCATCTCCAATAATATTAAATTTGTCTGAAAAACATGGACAAAAGAACCAGAAAAAGAAGGAGAAGAGCTTGCGATGTTTTCTGTGGGATCAGAGAAACCACGGAGAACAGTTCAAAGGTTTGCGATTTCCAAAATAAACAGAAAGAGAAATGAACGAAGTTATTGAGAGTAAGCATTTCGAAAGAAACGAAGAGAGCTTTGTTAAACCCAGTAAGGCATAAAGATAATAGCAGAATTATCCGTGAACACAATAAGTCTCTTTTAATTGCTTTTTCCCGATCAGTCCGGTGTTCCTAACCTTACACTCTCGGTCAGCGGCCTATCTAGGTACGTCATGTTACTACATCTCCTTTTCTTTTAACAGTTAATAATCTCTTAAAGGAATAAGAGCTAACATTTTTCAATGTATCTGCTGGCATACGCCACTGGTCTCAAATCGCCAGATGGTTGATTTTGCATAAGAACTGCACCTAGTCCAAAACTGCTTGCATCTGCTGAGACAGTTGTCTCCTTTTCCGGATCGTAAAGTGCGAGAACTTGCTCAGATGCCATGTCAGCTTTTAGCCTCTTGAACGCTTCTTGTTGGATTGACCCCAGACCCATGCATTCTCCCTTTTAATTAAGTCCCGTAAGGGCTTCGTCTTCTCCGCCAAATTTGGGCAAAATTTCATAAAGTGATTAACCAATCCCAAGAAGCGTCTCAGGTCTCCAATGTCTTGGACCTTTGATGGATCTTTTCTTACACCTTGACTGTCAAGAATCTGGCCCAAATATTGCAACTTACTCTGGGAGAATAGACATTTCTGAAGGTTAAGGGTGGGTCTCCTCTCCACTAGCCTGTTGAGGACTTGCTCGAGTCGCTGATCATGTTCGGCTTGATCTTTACCCACAGCTAAAATATCATCCATATGGCACTTGACCCCTTCTATTCTGGAAAGTTCTTTATCCATCTTCTTCTGTAAATGTTCCGGGGCTGATGATATGCCAAAAGGCAAATGCTTGAACATATATCGGCCAAAGGGTGTTATGAGGGTAGTCAGCTTGGCACTTTCAGGGTTGAGAACAATCTGGTGAAAGCCAGAGTTTGCGTAAAGCTTGGAGAATACTGAACCCTCTGTAAGGCTTCCAGAGTTTCTTCAACGGTCGGCATTTGATAGACTTCTCAGCGAACTGCTTGGTAAAGCTTTGCGGCATCAACGCATATCCACATTCTGCCGTCTGCTTTTGGCACCACCACAATTGCCGAACACCATTCCGTCGGCTCATCTACAGGTTCGATAACATCAAGTTGCAACATGCGTTCAATCTCCTCCTTCACTTTTTTCATAAGTGGCAATGGTACTCGCCTGGGGGTAGTCAGACAACAGGGTGTGGTCCCTTCCTTGAGATGAATTGTATGCTCACCTTCCAGTTTTCCAAGGCCCTGAAAAAGCATTGGGTATTTCTTTACAATGTCATCCTTTACGCTAAAGGGCACAGGATTGTTACCTGCAGGCAGGGGCGTATGATGGACTGCTTTGATACTGTATGTGCCTGGGATTTGATGCATAAGACCAAAGCCACGAAAGTCGACACGGCTGGAAAGTGACACGGCTGGAATTCAGCGGGCGCCGTGATTAAGTTACCGCGGCATGTTTATTCGCCAAACTGTGAAGCATCTGTGTCAAATGATGGCAAGATACCGGGTTTTTGTAAGTTTCTTTTTCTGTCAAGTGTTATAAAGTTTAAAAATAAAATGAGCAAAGTCAAAACAAAGATCACAATCGCCCAACTCTTGAGGTTGACCATTTGTTTATGCAAAGTCAAAATTTACTCTCCAAGACGCGTACAACGTTATTTATCACGAGGTAAATTCCATCATTTTGGAAATAGCAGCTACTTTATTATTCATCGGCGTCACAGTTTTTCACTGATTTTGGGGCTCATTTTGTTGAAACTCAAGCACGCTTCCAACATACCTGTTTATTTTCGTGAACCCTTCCTGCTTACAGAGATTCTCCCATATCACATTTCAACCTTAAGCTGGAAAATTCAATACATAACATGATATTATAATTCACAAAGGCAGAAAATACCACAGAATCCTTTTATTGGAACAAACAACATAATTGCTCTTAGAGGCGAAAACCTCTTCCTATTTCATTGCGTGTGTGAAGACAAAAAACTCAATCGTGTCAAATTACCATGTACTTCAGGTTCAAACCCTTTCCTGAAGAACCTTTTCCTTGAATAATGATGCACAAAATAGTTGACAAGCTAGCCTGTTCCAGGCTCTCAGATAGTCGAGAAAACAAAAAGAACTGCGTGTGAAAAGCGAGTGGGGGCTTGGGTCGAGGCGACCAAGCCCCCACTCACTTTTCACACGCAGTTCTTTTCGTTTTTTCGACTATCTGAGAGCCTGGAACAGGCTATTGACAAGCTTTCTTTTAAATAATTATTGACTGTCACATTTCCAATTATTTTTCTTACCTGACTTTGTTGAACCCATAAGTTACCAGATAATTTCCCATGTGGTTTCAGTGTTGTACATAAAACTACACATGTGATAAAATATTGGAAATACACCTCACTTTGATTTCGACTTCACGGGCGAAAGATTATTTTCGAAGTCCATTACTCGTCGCTTTTACGATTCTAGGTATTTGTTTTCACCACCTGCCTAGTTTATCCAACTGACTTTCCATTATTGAGCTTTATAAGGGTATATTTTGTTTAAAGATCCACTAAAACGCCATTCGCGTTACATGACTTTCGACGCAATTGCAGGTTAAGTTTATCATTCTACTGTGTCCACCAGAGAAATCTACGCATTTCCACTACACTCTCTATCCTAAGAAAATACGAGCAGAAGGCAAGACTTTCACCCACATGGAAAAAAAACACCCAACAAATGCCACCCACTTTCCGACTGGGATTGCCATACGGCAACCCAGTAATGAACATACTCCACAGTCATTAGCAAAACGTTACAAAATATATTTTCAAGAAAAAGTGAACCAAATGTTTTACAACATTTTCAACGAGGGAGTTTGAATGGTGTACAAAGGGAAATTGCCTCTGCTACATGTATGCCTCAATGCCTTGTTTATTATGTTTCTGAAATGCATTTAGCCTGGTTTCCAGGAAAAGCGGGATAGAGGATCGAGGATCAAGGATTGGGGATCGGAGATCAAGGATTGGTCGCAAACGCGGCTAAAGCTTTTTAAGAAAATAAAACAAGAACAATATCAAGTCTGGAATCAATTGTGTGCACAGAAATTAAGACAATAATATGATCCATAGTTTCACTTTAAAATCTCACTCATTTTACATTAATTGTACCATACCTGCCCCTAAGAGGTAGATGTGCTATACAAAGGGGCCTCCCACCACCTCAATTATTTAATTGAGCTTTTCTCTTTCGTTCTCCATCGATTAAAAGTAAAAAAAAAGATTACTTTCAGGGCTTTGAGGGGAGCTACTCGGGCTACCGCACACAATATCTCAATAGTTTCTTTTAGACATGGCAAAAATCATTTTCTGATTTTGGAAAACAGAAAAGGTAACCTAGTGTTCCGCATTCTTGTTGGAGACTGAAAGTTATAGTCATTGATTGTGTGATTGTCAGTTTTGTTTCCTAAATCTCTAGGGTATTATGACGAACAAATCAATTAGAGAATGAGAGATACCGGAAATTCCTAAGTGATCTAGCGCGTTGATGTAAATTTCAAAATATTTTAGATAGCATGGGATTTTTGCAGTGATTGAGAGCACCGGAGTTAAGACTGTATCAAGCGAGATTAGGATTAAATAAACCTAAAGTATTGAAACTCGTGACTTTTGTAGAGAAGAACACTGCTTCTTGGAAGGCGAGCATTCTTCACATTCAAAGGGCATCGATTGTCAAGTGTACTCTTCAATCAAATGCAAAATCCTAAGAAAGCGTGAAGTAACGTGATGCATCTCTTTGAAACAATCAATCGAGTGTTTTTCTCACATGAACGTGGTGAATTCACTCCAGGTGATTGAACCCGAACCAAAAAAACCTGTTTCCTGCGCTTGTGGGCTAGTTTCCTAGACAGACTGGAAAAAAAACTGAGAAACCGAAGACTGTCTTTACCCTTTCTTTTAAGAAAAAACAAAACGAAAATACGTTGAAGGGGGAAAATAACCAGGAATACCAAGAAGTATAATTTTGTGTTCTTGTTTTATTGTGGTTTAAGAAAAGGTGGTCTTAACTGGCTGTTTACCAGACTGAAATTTCATAAGTGACCACATTGCTAAATCTGAGGGGGTTGGCTGCTACTGAACCAGAGCTAACGCACATTATCAAGCCATGTAGTCACGTAGTGTATACGTGAAGTGCTGAATGATGCAAACCATAACTTACAGTGCCTTCCTGGTGTTTCACTAAATAAAGTAAGCCTCCCCCCTCTAAAAGCAAAAAGAGGATTTAACATGAAACTCATACAATGTTCAATATTACAACTGTCTGTCAGTTTTCTTTAAAATTGTTGTATTATTATTATTATTATTATTATTACATGTAGTTCACGATTTCCGATCCTCAATCCTGCTTTTCCAGGAAACCCCATTTGCCATGCTTCATTGAGAACAGTCAGGTGTTCATGTACTGTCGTGTACATTTTTTTTGTTCATTTTGTCATAGAGAGAGAAAGAAAGGACACTCTTATGGAACTCTCATTATAAACTTGCTTGTTTTCATTCCTTTTACTCTTTTGCCATTTGTTTAATTCACAAATTAGTCCATATGTAGGGTAGCTGTAGCGTACGGCTACATGTATATGTGGGCTATTCCCAAATCTGCTTGGGAAATGTGGAGAGCAGGAAAGAAAGACAAGAATTTTGCTGTCCAAACTTCCATTTAGCTGATTGGTCAGCAACAGTTTTCACCATATAGCTAAGCACATATTGTTTCCATGTTAAATGAAGTTTCTGTTTTCAGTTGGAGTTGCAAATCGTGATAGCACTCATTGTTATACCACCCAGCTCAAATATATGCATAGTTTTGTAGTTGAATTTCATGCTCCGTTTTTTTTGGTTTTGAAAAAAAATTAACCAAATGAATTATCCAAACCTACAGCTTCTTTGAAGCTCATTCCTTTGAAGAAGACCAGGCTCGCATTGGAGCTCCAGCAGGTTCTCACTTTTGTATCACTGGCTGAATATCTTGTGAAGAATATAAAACCGATTAGTTGTACATTAAAAAAATAGAACTTTGGTGTAAATAGTTTCTCTCAAATAATTGCAAATGGTGTTTGTGTGCTTTGTAATTTCAAAACGTTTCTGGGGAGCATGCCCTTGGACCTCCCTAGGGTAAAGGGGCCTTCAAATCTTATTGGAAGCACTGGAGCTGGATGTATTTTTCTAATTTTATTATTTTTTTGCGTTTGGAACTCTTGGAAGCTGGATATATATATTTGAATTCTCATTGTTTTTTAATTTGCATGCGGACCCATCAGAGGAACAGAAGGGAATCAATAGCAGCAAAATAAACCCATTTCCTACTGAGAGTGAGACTAAAGATTTTACTCTGTCTAACGCCAGACAATTTTACTCATTGATAATTTTAGTGGGGCCAGCGCTTTAGGTGTGAATGGGTTAGCAACATTGAGGTCCACTCAAATAATATGTCCCCTTTAATGTCTAATCCCTCTATACTAATTTCATGTTTTATACCTTAAGAATAATATTAATGTATGAAGAATTGTTGAATTTACAGAAATGGTCCTGTGGCTGCATGGATTTGGAGGCAAGGAACCTTCAAGTTTTCCTCCCGTTTGCAAGGTAACATTATTTTATTGTAATACTGCAGCTCTGAAGAAAAGGAAAAAGGGAATTTGTTTTGATTAAAGTAACAGCTGAGTAAAAAGTTTATTCAGTCTCAAGGACATCTATGCTAATGAGGACAAAGCTATGTGGGTGAAACAATGCAAAATGTTGATGTGCAGATAATATTGAACACCCAAATGCCTGTTGAGACTCAGACTTGTTTCTCCGTCCATGACGATTTTAAATATGATATTTGAAACGTGGTCAAAATATTTACATGTACACAAGTGTACTTTTATTATTTTTCTTGATTTTCTCATTCTTAGGTATGCTACAACCTCATTGTTTCTGCATTCGATCTGGATTTCTGAAAAGATTGTAGACAAAACCTTCGTGGGCCTTTTAAGAATAATCCTTCTATATATACTTGCTATGTACATATACGTGTAACTCACTGATTTCTGTCATCTAAAGGCAATAGAATGGAAATACAAGACTCCTGAAGTATTAAATAAAAGAATGGTCTTTGAAGAAGAAAATTAATATGAATTCATGTGAAGTGACATGGAGAAGTAAGTAAATTAGTTTCATTATTCTTATCCACAGATTATGGAATGGAGTGAAGGTCATTCTGAAAGTTGCCTGTAAAGGCTTCCGAAGATTTTATTTATGTCAATGGTAATTACTACAAATTTCTTGAAATATTTCAGTAGAGGGATGGTGTTTATTGGCTTCAGTGTAGCTCTACCACTTCTATAAAGAGACACATGTTTATCCCTTGCTCCGATTAAAAATGAAGGCAAACATGGTGTCAGTGAGTGCAGTTTGTTTAGTTACCCTCCGTAGCTTTCTGGGGTACGTATTCTGCTGATATAAGGCCAGACCCATTTTTATTAACATGGATCACTTTCCCAGTCAGTGCTTATCCTTTATGGAAAAATTTGTTTGTGTTCTTATGATATTTTGTCATTGTTTCCCTGTGTCCCAGTTCAAATTAGCCATGTTCTCTTGTTCCCCAAAACTCCTGAGAGGGCCTCACCACTTATAATAACTATTTTTACTTCCACTACTGCCACTACTCCTACTCGTGCCTGTACACTGTACTACTACTACAGTGGGGCTGCTGCTGCTACTACCAAGATGTCAAACTTGCGTATGGACATTATATTCATCAATATCCCCGCTACTGAATTCTGAGAGAACTTAAAAATCAAGGATCAGCTTTAATCTTTTGCTCATCCCGAAGGAAAATGGAGCCATGTAACAGAACTAAACAACTATACACAGGCGTTACGTTTTGCTAAATTAAATTTAGACATAGGTAAAACAAAGTAATTTCAGGGGTTTCACCAAGGATCTGCTACATGTAGGGGTCCCAGGGAAGTTTGCATGGTCTCTGAAATTTGCTTGATTTTTTTTTAAATGTAAACATAATTATTTATTGGTAAAGTTGGCCCTAAGAGTTACAGTGCTCATTGAGAGGGCTCGGTTCGAAATTGAAAATTAATTACGAGTAAAATTCAATTAAATTGGGTGAGAAAGGGCAAAGAGAAAAACAAGAACAGAGCACCTACACACACCAAGGGTGAAAAAATGAAAAGAGCAGCCGACAGGTGGAAAGCACACTATTAAACGTTCAATAAAATCTCATGGATTCACTTATAAAGGACTGGACATGAAAAAACAAGTCACTCTTTTGTTTTAGCGACAGAAAGGGCACACCAAACAGGAAAACCAAAATTAATTGTGATTGTGACATACAATCCTGGTCAAAACTTATGAAACCTGTTTGCACAATTCCCCCTTTTCCACTCCGGCCATTAAAATGTTGATTTTTCACTGTCACCAAAATCAAGATCTGCTCATCGATCGCTCGCATGTTTCAACATTGTCTGGGGGGAAGGGGGGCGCAAAAAAGGCAGCGAAAAAAGAACACGCGTTGCTCATATAATGATGGAAGCATGTACAGTAAATTCTCTACTTTTTGCCCAAAATTTGACAAGTGTCCCGAAGTCTTTTGACCCGGATTGTCTGAAACTGAGTTTCATCGAACAAAACTGGAAACCGTATCATATATGTCCTCAAAATAGTGAACAACTTGCAAGATTGCGTTAAAAACTGTTTTTATGGAAGCTTAAAACCAGTAAAGAATATTTTCAGGAGATTCGTTCCCAGACTCCGCACAGTTACTGGCCAGCTAGCTGCAGAATCATTTGACTTTGCTAAGCAGAACTTGACTCCTCACAAGTTGAAAGAAACCAATTCGCGTGGACAATAAAATAGTACAAGAGAAAGAGCCACATTCATGTCTCTAGATTTTACTTCGCCAAATTTGCTGTGCGTCATCTTGCTGATAATAATCAGTGCCATACAAAACCAAATTGTCTGTGCGTTACCCAAGGTGTTGTTGACAACGGCAACAGTTCTCACTCACAGTTCCCACTCTTAAAAACACATTTTCTGGTTGTGCTTTTGATGTAGCTACCAAAATATATGGTGTGTTGTGTTATCTCGTTGGTCTTTAATTGGCTTTCGTTTCCGAATAAAAAAACGCTTAAGGCATTTTCAACATTTCTCGGCTATTGTAAACACTAACATCTAACGTGATCTTTTACTGTTTTTAGGGTGAGAAATGTTAAAAAATAGAAACCCGGTGATCGTTTAAAGCCGAAAGGCACCTGTATGAATAGAAAAGAAGGAGTCATTATGTTTTTTGTACAGTCTTTTTTTAAAAGTAATTTCTGTACCTAAATAGCTTCTCCAAAAGATCAGCTTATTCGTGATAGAATAATTCAAGCAGGAATCTAAGTTCACGTTAGAAAAATGTGTTGATGTTTGTCGTACCGTCAAAGCTACTTCTGCACAGCTCAAAGAAATGGTGCCAAGCCAACAACAACAACATTCCAGTGAAGCCAATTTGGTCACAAAAGGAGATTCTTGGAAATCAAAAGCACGTTAAGATAAAGTGAAAGGCCCTAAAAATCACCAGCTGGATGAGTGCAAGTTTTGTGGTCGTAAACACAAGTGTAAAAGAGGAAAAAGCCCTGCGTATGGTCAAACGTGTTTGTCGTGTGGAAAACATTATCACTAATTTGCTGTCAAATGCGAAAGCATAATTGTTGATTCTAAAAAGCCCTCTCAAAAATCCAAACACCGAAAGGTCCATCAGCTCGCTGACAGTTATGACGCCAGCTATTTGTCAGAAAAAGAAATACTGTCAGTATCCGAAGAAAATGCTGTTAATTCCGTGGAAATGGCTGATTACAAGAGTAAAATATTAAATATTTTACTGTTGTAATCAGCCATTTCCACGGAATTAACAGCATTTTCTGCGGATACTGACAGTATTTCTTTTTCTGACAAATATGAACACATGGAACTGGATGGTGCAATAGTGAAGATGCAAGTCGACTCAGGAGCCTCGTGTAACATATTACCTCCAAAATTTCTACCGAAAGATTCCGTTATTGACAGAACTGACGTGAAATTAACTACTTACTCCAAGCCTAGTTTGAAAGTATTGGGCATAACAAAGGTTCAATTGCAAAACCCCAAAAGTCAGAAGTACTGTGTTGAATTTGCTGTTATTAAGGAAGATTACACCCCACTCCTTGGCTCTGTATCTGCGCAGAAGATGGGACTGATTACTGTGAAGCATGAGAACATTCTGAATGTTACTGAAGAGGTTGGAAGAAAAGCTCCATTTTGAAGTAGACGAAAGTGTAACGCCTGAGATTATGCCTCCCCGTCATGTACCTCTTAGTATAAAGGACAGGCTGAAACAAGTACTGACCCGCTTAGAGAAAGAACGCGGTAATCATCAAGGAAGAAGAACCAACAGACTGGTTGTCAAGTCTTGTTGTTACAGAGAAACCAAACGGAAAGCTTCGCGTATGCATCGACCCCCAGCATCTCAATAGACCCCTCAAAAGAAGTCACTACCCACTTCCAGTCATGGAAGATATACTCCCAGAGTTAACTGATGTCAAAGTGTTTTCAAAGGCAGACCTTAAAGATGGTTTCTTGCAAATACAGTTGGATGAAGAATCTAGTAAGCTCGCCACGTTCCAGACTCCTTGGGGCCGATAAACATACCTCCGGATGCCCCTTTGGAATCTCCCCAGCCCCCGATTGCTTCCAAAGAAAACTGGATCAGAATTTAGAAGGTCTCAATGGAGTTCACAAGACTGCTGATGACATTCTGATTACAGGCCATGGCTCAACTATGATAGAGGCTGTAAAAGACCATAATGCCACCCTACTAAAGCTGTTAGACCGGTGCCAGTAAAGAAACCTGAAGCTTAATAGAGAAAAGCTACAACTCAAGTGTTCTGAAACCCCTTTCATTGGCCATGTGCTTACACCTGAAAGAGTGAAACCTGATCCAAGTAAGGTCGAGGCCATACTGAAGATGAAACGACCAAAGGATGTAGCAGCAGTTAGAAGATTGGTAGGCCTAGTGAACTACCTGTCGAAGTTTCTACGCAAGCTTTCAGAGTTATGCGAACCTCTTGGAAGATTAACTCATAAAGATGTCGAGTGGAGATGGTCAGAAGAGCAAGAGGAAGCATTTGAAAGTGTTAAGCATGCTGTCACCTCAGCTCCGGTCCTGAGATACTTTGATTCCTCCCTTCCCGTCGAAGGCCAAGGTGACACCTCTTTAAATGGAATTGGATTTGTACTGATGCAGATGGGCAACCTGTGTCCTACTCCAGCAGAGCACTCACCGTCAGTGAGAAGAAGTATTCCCAAATAGAGTAAGAAGCTTTAGTCCAAGCGTTTGGTGTAGAACGAAACCATCAATTTGTTTATGGTAGAAAGATCGTGCTGTGGTCTGACCATAAACCATTGGAGCTAGACAATATCCAAGAAACATCTAGCAGCAGCATTCAAACGACTGCAGCGCCTGCTCCTGCGATTACAGCAATATGACTTTGAGATTTGCTACAAACCAGGTCCTGAAATGTATCTGTCCGATGCACAATCACATGCTTACCTCCCGACACCAGACCGTTCTCCAGCTGAAAAGGAAGCTGAGCGGATACATGGAATCGTCTTTCTACCAATTTTAGAGCCTCAACTAGCAGAGATCCAGCATGAAACAGCAGCCAACGCAATCATGCAGTCCCTCACCTAAGTCATTGTAAAGGGCTGGCCATAAACCAAACATGATCTTCCACTAGAACTTCGCCCCTACTTTGATGTTCGAGATCAACTGACAGCTCAGGATGGTGTTGTCTTTAAAGGTCTGCGATGCCTGATTCCAACCAGCCTCAGACCAAAGATTCGCGAGCGTCTACATGGAGCACACTCTGGAATTGAAAGTTGTCTTCGCAGAGCTAGAGAGACCGTTTATTGGTCTAACATGACTACCGAGATTAGAGATTACGTTGCCAAATGTGAAGTCTGTGCAACTTATCATAAAGAGAAACCTAAAAAACCACTCATCTGCCACAAGATCACAAGTATGGTGGCCAAATTGTAGCAAAATTCAACAATGAAAATTCGTGTCAAAACCAACAACTTGATACCTAATTTAACACAATCTTTACCTGTCAACTTCAACATTGCGTAAGATTATTTAGATTAATGATAGGCATATGAGGGGGCCCCTCTTATAAGCCCGGTGGTTTCTTGGGGTGTCCTCGCCACAATTGTTGTAATATCCATCCTTTATGTTTCTGTAATATTATTGTGTGGCAAATAAACATTCATTCATTCATTTTGAATTCAACAATTTCCTCTTGACATCAACGCCATAAATTTGTCACTTTCAACACTGGAATTAGTCTTAAAATCAACAGCGAAAATTACCTCAAAAAAGGTTTTTTTTGGCTGCAAGATCAACACTTGCTGCTATTCCCAATGTTCAGCCACCTAAACGCTGTCAAGATTAACAACTCCTAAGTTCGTGTCAACAAATTGGGTCCAAGCTTATCCATTGCTAACGAGAGAGACTGGAAATAAAATCCTCCCTTGGCAAGATGGCGGACGGCAGCGATCGTGAGGTGATTTAAGTTGACCAAAATGGCAGAAAAAATAGCCAATGGAGTTTATTTTTTACAGATTTAGATGAGTTATTGAGTGAATATGAGCAACATCAGTCAACGAATGACATCGAAATGACGGAAAGCTTGACTGTTCGTTTGGAAAATGCAGTTCAAGCTTTGCTAAATGTATGTCACTTTGTATCGCACTAACAGGGAAGCAGTTCTGGAAATGACCAGGAATTTTCAGTTGATGTTTTGGGACTGTCATCGTAGGTGTGAATTCCCAAGTCGAACAATATGCTCACAAGTGTACATATTTTCACTAAGTTCACCAAATAGAGTAGATGCCGGGCAAATTGGAAGGCCAAAATTTGACATACACCAAGAGACATTGGTCGAGCTCCGTTCCCTAGGTTTTAGCTGGGAGGATATGGCTCGTATGTTACTTGTCTCGCGTTGGACTACTCACCGCAGAGTATGAGAGTTGGTCCTTAACCACTTGTCACGTTTTAGTGACATCACTGATGAACAATTGGATAGCAAAATCAGCGCTTTTGTGGGTGAACATGGCTGTTTAGTCGGAACTTCAATGGTTTTGGGTCATTTGAGATCGGAGGGGTTAAATATGCAACGAGAGCAGGTGCGTAAATGTCTTGCTCGTATGGACCCTCATAGTGTCAGGATATGTTGGTTTCCTGGGAGGATCGAGGATAACAATAATAATAATAATAATCCCTTCTCTGTCTTCTGTTCTTTTGTTGTAAGCCCCCCTCCGCCCCAAATGGAGCATTTTTTTGGTTCCAGTTTAAAGCGATTTTTTTAGACTACTGACTAGTTCAGGAAAATATATTGTTTTGTATACCTAAAGTAAACTCCATCCATAACAGGAAAGTGATGAAAAAAACAAAACAAAACAAATAAAAGAATAAAATAACATTACCAAAGCGCAAAAGATAAAATTCTTCACGCATTCAACAACTTAACAAAGTATTGGATTACAAGTTAATTGTGAACAGAGCAAACTACACAGCATTTGGGCTACCTTTTTGGAAATAAAGATAGATAGTTATAGTCGTTGATTGCGTGATTGTCAGTTTCGTTTCCTAAATCTCTAGGGTATTATGAAGAACAAGTCAATTAGAGAATGACAGATACCGGAAATTCCTAAGTGATCTAGGGCCTTGATGTAAATTTTAAAATATTTTCTGTGGCGTGGGATGTTTGGAGTGATTGAGAGCACTAGAGTTAGGGCTGTATCAAGCGAGATTTTGATTTAATAAACCTAAAATATTGAAACTTGTCACTTGTTGAGAGCACTGCTTATTGGAAGGCAAGCATTCTTAACATTCAAAGGGCATCGATTGTCAAGTGCACTCTTTAATCAAATGCAGAATCCTTACACATCTCTTTGAACAGGGACACTGAAAAATGCAGAATGCAGACTTCAAACAATCAATCGAGTGTTTTTCCCACTTGAATGCGGTGAATTCACTCCAGGAGACTGATTTGTTTTTTAAATAAACAAACGATGAACGTGGGGAAATAACCACGAATACCAAGAAGTATAATTTTGTGTTCTTGTTTTATTTTGGTCCAAGAAAAAGTGGTCTTAACTGGCTGTTTATGAGATCGAGATTTCGTAAGTGACCACATGCTGAATCTGTAGGGGTTGCCTGCTACTGAACCAGTGCTAACGCACATTATCCAGCCATGTAGTCACGTGTATACAAAGAGTGGTGACTGATGCAAACCAGAACTCTCAATGCCTTCCTGTGTTTCACTAAATAAAATAAGCCTTCCCCTCAAAAAACTAAAGCATTTAACTCTAAACTCACACAAGGTTAAATATTACAACTTGCTGTTATTTTTCTCTTCGTTTCTCTTTTTTTCTATTATTATTATTATTATTATTATTATTATTGTTGTTATTGTTATTATTAGTATTATTATTATTATTATTATTATTATCCTCGATCCTGCCAGGAAACCAACGTATCCTGACACTATGAGGGTCCATACGAGCAAGACATTACGAACCCGCTCTTGCTGCTTATTTAGCCTCTCCGATCTCAAATGACCCAAAACCATTGAAGTTCTGACTAAACAGCCATGTTCACCCACAAAAGCGCTGATTTTGCTATTCAATTGTTCATCAGTGATGTCACTAAAACGTGACAAGTGGTTAAGGACAAACTCTGATACTCTGCGGTGAGTAGTCCAACGCGAGACAAGTAACATACGAGCCATATCCTCCCAGCTAAAACCTAGGGAACGGAGCTCGACCAATGTCTCTTGGTGTATGTCAAATTTTGGCCTTCCAATTTGCCCGGCATCTACTCTATTTGGTGAACTTAGTGAAAATATGTACACTTGTGAGCATATTGTTCGACTTGGGAATTCACACCTACGTTGACAGTCCCAAAACATCAACTGAAAATTCCTGGTCATTTCCAGAACTGCTTCCCTGTTAGTGCGATACAAAGTGACATACATTTAGCAAAGCTTGAACTGCATTTTCCAAACGAATAGTCAAGCTTTTCGTCCTTACGATGTCATTCGTTGACTGATGTTGCTCATATTCACTCAATAACTCATCTAAATCTGTAAAAAATAAACTCCATTGGCTATTATTTCTGCCATTTTGGTCAACTTGTGTCACCTCACGGTCGTTGCCGTCCACCATCTTTCCAAGGGAGAATTTTGTTTCCAGTCTCTCTCATTAGCAATGGATAAGCTTGGACCCAATTTGTTGACATGAATTTTGGGGTTGTTGATCTTGACAGCGTTTAGGTGGCTGAACATTGGGAATAGCGGCAAGTGTTGATCTTGCGGCCAAAAAAACCTTTTTTGAGGTATTTTTCGCTGTTGATTTTAAGATTAATACCAGTGTTGAAAGTGACAAATTTATGGTGTTCATCTTGAGAGGAAATTGTTGAATTCAAAATAAAGTTGTTGAAGTTGACAGGTAAAGATTGTTGATGTTGAGAAAGATTTGTTGAATTAGGTATTAAGTTGTTGGTTTTGACAAATTTTCATTGTTGAATTTTGCTATAATTTGGCGACCATACCCTAGCCGCTCCTGGGAAACAGTTGGGCAAAGACTACTTCTGTACTGTGGATTACTATTTGAACTACTTTCAAGTTGATTCTCTTAAAGACAAGACCGCAACCAAAGTTATTCAAGCCCTGAAAAGACACTTTGCAAGACATGGAATTCCCAACCGGCTAGTGAGTGACAATGGTGCCCCTTTCAATTCCTATGAGTTCCAGCATTTTGCAGAAAGTTATGATATGGAATATGTCGCTAGCTCCCCCCACTACCCGAAAAGTAACGGCAAAGTGGAAATCTCAGTCAAGACTGCCAAGAATCTACTGAAGAAGTCTGAAGCAGCAAGATCAGGCATACCTTGCCTTATTAGAATGGAAAAATACTCCCTTGGAAGGTCTTGCAAGCTCTCCAGCACAAAGGATGTTTGGACGTCACACTCGAACACTAATACCAACCTTAAATGAGTTACTCAAGCCCAAAATAGTTGAAGACGTTCCCAGAAAACTTCTCAAAAG
>NC_090882.1:15330347-15352847 GCF_036669935.1 Montipora foliosa | reverse complement strand
TCAATCATGTTTATTACAGGATCCCTCCTTTCCCAGCACCTCATCTTCTGCATCTCAGGGGGGCCATGAAAGCATGTCAGGCCAAGCACCAAGTAGGAAACTTAAGGTCACTCTCCTGAGCAATGAATGGCAATCCACAAAAGGAGACTTGTCGACCATCATCAGAGAGCTTGCCATTCAGTTGGCAAAACATCAGAATGTGGAAGTCAGTATGTACCTTCCTAAGTGCAGTGAAGCAGATATGAGAATTGCAGGGGAAAACCATGTTAAGCTCATAAAAGCAGAAGTGCTGATTGGATATGAACCGATTGAATGGCTGTCGTCTGTACCAGAAAACCACGAGATCGATTATGTGATTGGACATGGGCTGAAACTTGGACGACAAGTGCAACTCATTCAGAAGCAACTAACGTGTAAGTGGGTTCAAGTTGTGCATACAGCCCCTGACGACCAAGGAATGTTTAAAGGATCTGCAAAGGCAATTTCAAACTCAGAGGAGGAGCATGAAGCAGAGATGCAATTGTGTAAATTGGCAGACCAAGTTGTAGCAGTTGGTCCCAAGTTGGCTGACAAGTCCTCGCACTATCTCCGTCGCTTCCAGAAAGACGAATCTGTATTTGAACTCACACCTAGCATATTTTCTGAATTTTCAACAGTTAAGCAGGTAGCTAAAGAAAGAGCAGAATTTCACGTTTTGGTTTTTGGGTGCGGTGACACTGAAGATTTTGTGTCAAAGGGTTATGACATCGCAGCCAAAGCCATTTGTGAATTGAGTGAAAAATCTTACCAACTGATCTTTGTTGGTGCATCACGTGGAAAAGAGGAGGAAGTAGCCCAGAAGTTGTGTCAGCATGGCATTCAACGAAGACAACTTAAAGTTCGCCCTTTCAAGGAAAGTAGAGAGGATCTAGTTGGACTATTTTATGAAGGAGATCTTTGCATAATGCCATCAAGGACTGAAAGTTTTGGTTTGGCCGCTCTTAAGGCATTATCTGCTGGTCTGCCTATCCTTGTTAGTGGAAATTCTGGTTTTGGAGATGCTCTGCAGAACGTGCTAAATGGTTCAAGTTGTGTAGTAAATTCTGAAGATCCTAAAGAATGGGCTAAGGCAATTGAAATTGTCCGTAAAAAGAGGAGGGATGTTCGGCTGAAAGAGGCAAAGGATCTTTGCATTCATTATGCCGAGGAATACAGTTGGGAGGAACAGTGTGGTGAACTTGTGAGAAAGATGCTTGGTGGTAAGTGAAATGACATGTTTTTCTTGGAAAGGTTGTAAATGCATGTACGGTTCTCAAGTTGAATTAGCTAGACAAACTGTTTTTCTGTTAATAAATAAATTAAGACTTGTTTTAAAACTTGATGAGGCATCAGCTCATTCAGTGTAAAACACACACTTATGTCCAGGTTTGACCCTAATTAGATGCACGCCCAATTTTGACATCCAACACGAAGTGTCCCTTTAAGTCTAAGCATTTGCTACCTATTTTCAACAATAAGGTAAGCGTGAAGCTTAGCATTATTTTCAGCTTTGGAAAATGCACTAGTTAATCTTAACTTCAGGGGGAATGGAAGGCGAAAAAACAATTTTTATAAAGTCATTCTTACGAAAGCACATGATACGTTGTAATCAAATCGCTGTGTTTTAGGATGTGAACTTACCATTTAACCTCACTGTAACAGCAAAATGCTCCGTACCAGAACAATTTGAACGTCCACCATTTTGGAAGCCATGTTGAAGGCTTGGGCGCATAGCATGACGTCACTGCGCACATAGAAAATCAGCTCCAAAATGGTCGAATGTGCCGTAGTTGGCTGTTCAAACAGAACGGTCAGAGATTCCAAAAGAGGGTAAGTTTCCATCGACTGCCCTTAAAAAGAAGCCACTTCTTAAGGAGTGGCTAGTGGGTATTAAAGAGCAAATTTGCCCAAACTTTGCCAGTGCCACATTTGTTAGGAGCACTTTGAGAAGGAGTTCTTCAAAAGTTGCTGTAACCTCAATCCATGGCCCGGCAGAAGACGTAAACGCGAGTTAAATGAAGACACTGTCCCGACAATATTTCCTCATTAGCAAAAGAAAAGAAGAAGTGAACGTCGGATAAATAAAGCTCCTCACGATGAGGTAAATAGCGCTATAAAAATTTAAACAGTGGTCGCTTATATACAGTCATCACCAGATCATTTAATGCTATTTGTCCAGGCGACATGCTTGTATCAATTAAAACGAACTGAGAAATAATAAAAATAAACACTTTCTTATCGTCTTCACTAAAAGTGAGACTGTGTATCACATTTGGGATGAAGCCGATTGCAATTCACCCGAGTCCTGAGTTGAATAGCTGCTTGTGTCAGTTGTGTTGATGTCGCGACCTCTTTATCCAAGGGTCAAGACACGCAAAGTTCACAGGCTACTAAAAGAGCATCAAAGAGAAAAAGATCTATTGCTTGCTCAGCGATTAAATCTTATGTTGGAGGGTTAACCGAGCTCAACGAAACGTTCGAAATAAATCTCAGCTGGCAAATTATTTGTGACCATTTGCGTACATAAGCTTAGACGTTCAATTTGGAAAAATGACCACGGGTTTTGGACTTTTTGCGTCACTTTCGAATGGCAAAATTCACTTTTTCTTGCTTTTTACTACAAATCTAAGCTATTTGAGTAGTTTGAAGCTCCCATATAAAATACAACTCCTAGCCTTCCGTTCTCCTTTAAAGAGCAGCATTTGGGGGACACTTTGTGACATAAATTGTCTGTATTCCGAGACATGAGTGATGTTGAAGTTGGCGAGAAGACCAAGGGGACACATCATGACGCTTATTGAAATCCGCGTGCATCTAATTAGGGTCAAACCTGGACATATCTCAATCAATCTCAATCAATCAATCTTTATTTATACACGGTTTTAAAAAATTCATCAGGCATGAAAAATAAAAAACCTAAGTTATATTGATTCAACTAAATTAAATTAAATTAAATTACAATATTAAAGTTATTCAATTAAGTATATGCAAAACAAAAATCCTGCTTTCCATGAATGCCGTGTCTTACTTGCTATTATAATAACTATGTAAAAGAGACTTAAAATTGCGTAGAGATTCTGCTTACCTTAATGTTTTAGGAAGACTATTCCACAGAACAGCACCACTGTAGCGAAAACTATTACGGGGATAATTTGTGCGTGGCTGTGGAATAGTTAACTTGTTTACAAAATCTCGAAAAATGTATGAAGTAGTGTGAGACCGAGCAATAAATTTCGAACTTAGGTACTCAGGAGGAAGGCCATTAAGAGATTTAAAAACCATTAAAGCTTTTTGGATATCACGCTGAGTACTAAGATTTTTCCAGTTTAAATTTTGGAATAGGTGCGATGCATCTGCATCATAGCTTGAGAAAGTTAGAGCTCGCGCTGCGCGATTTTGGAGTTTTTGAAGTTTGTCTGCTAGTTTTACGCCACAGCTTCCCCAAACAACATTGCAATAGTCAAAATGCGGCTGAATCAAGGCTTTGTAGATATGATGGAGTGTTGCTGGGGGAACAAATTGTCTAACTCTTTTGATAGCTGCAATACCAGAGGCAACTTTTTTAGCCAACCTTTCGATATGACTGCCCCATGTAAGGTTTGCATCATTGAGTACACCCAGAGATTTTGACGTTGATACCTGGTTTAAGGGAGTACCATTGATGTTCAATACGGGAGAGGCAGTTAGGGTGTTAAGCTTTTGCCTCGAGCCGATTAGCATAAATTCAGTCTTACTCATATTGAGTGTAAGTTTGTTGGCGATCAGCCATTTGCTGATATTTAGTAAGTCTTCGTTCAAGCAGGACTGAATGATATTCACATCTTTATCAAAACACAGCAAGCAGCAACAACAAGCAAGTCACGTATACCTGCTGTATGATCAAGAATTATTGTAATGATGAAATCGTCTCTTGTAAACCGGTCACTTTCTCCAGGACTCCATCTACTTTCTTCTCCATAATCTTCAATTTCTCTAAAACTTCATGCAGTGTCGATGCTACTTCGCTTGACATGTCTAAATCTGAGACAACTTCATCAACTTCTTCCGTCGGAATGATGTCTTCACCAAGAGACTCCCAAAAACGCTTCTCTCTCGTTGTGTAAGAATCGTTATCACTACTGCCACTACTGCTTCCTCTTGTCTGAGAGAGGTGCAGCATTGCGGTTTATCACTATATCATGACTAATTATCACTTATGATATATCAAGAAATATCTTGTATGTTTCTTGTAAGCAATGTTGATAATATCATGATTAATCAATGGTTTTATAAGGGACTGATTTTTTGATATTCCTCATTAGGTTTTTATCATATAAGCATAATTTATCATGATATTATCAGAATATTTAATTAAGTAAGAATTTCTTCTTCCTCCTGTGATATAGTGATAAATCATGATATTATCAGAATATTTAATTAAGTAAGAATTTCTTCTTCCCCCTGTGATATAGTGATAAATCATGATATTATCAGAATATTTAATTAAGTAAGAATTTCTTCTTCCCCCTGTGATATAGTGATAAATCATGATATTATCAGAATATTTAATTAAGTAAGAATTTCTTCTTCCCCCTGTGATATAGTGATAAATCATGATATTATCAGAATATTTAGTTACTGATAGATATTGAAAGGAGGAAATGATCACGAAGTTGAATACGTATGTAGAGAATTTTGATATTATCATGATATATCAAACAATCACTGTCAGTGTCTGTTCTTCTTTGTTACATGATAAAATCACTTGCGTAAGACATGATTTGAGAATGAGAGTGATACATGATATTATAGCTTGCTATTCAGAAATATATTTTTCCATGCTATTCTCAAGATTTGAGAGTGATACTTTGATATCTCAATTTACCACTTTTTCAAATTAAAGATTTGATGGCGACAATTACAGAATTTGCAAGCGAAAATTATTGAGCAACTATCATGATAATCTCAAATGATAATGATAGTTTAATATTTGACATGCACATTATGATGAAAATGATTCCTCAATATTATCATTCTATTATCACCCAAATGTCAATAAAATATCCAAATATCAAGTCTCAAACAAATAACATCCTATCAAGATATTTTGATAAACTGCAATACTGCACCTTAGTGTCTTGTCTTTCGTTTAAATTTACTAAAGAAATCGGCCATAAACGTCACTCAAAATTCAGAATTTGAGGGAGCACATACGCACACTTCTTCACTCATTCATACCTAGTTCCCAGTTCCTAGGTAACTGCGCCCAAACTACAGCATTAAATTTTATTAAGTTCCAGTGATACTGTGTTTAAAAAATCGGTCAAGATACTTGGAGTGCACTTTACATACAATAAACAGTTAAAGCACAAGCTGAACTTTGAGGAACTAATTAACGCAATGAAACAAAAGCTACGAATTTGGGGGAAAATGGGGGGACTCAAAGCCCCTCATTTGGAAACCATACTTGAAACTCAGAAATTGCTTTGTTGCAAGAAACTCGCAAATGATCAGGCAGCCCGTTGGAAAAGTATTTTATTAAATTACTTACAGCAATTGGAGGTAAATTCATTTTATGTTGTAATTTTGACATTCAAAAACTGCCTATAAGGTTACCATGCAACATTCTATGAGGAATGTTTGAATTGCTTCGCTAAGTGTTTAGCAGCAAATTATGATTGCATTCAAACATGTCATACAGTCCAACCAGTTTCAAACATTATTTTATGGAACAATAAACTAGTTTGCATTGATGGAAAATCCTTTTATTTTAAGATGTTGCAGGAAAAAGGTATTCTTAGACTTGGTGACTTACTAGATGAAAATAATGGTGTTGTTATTAATAAAAGTAAGTTAAAAGAGCTGAATATCTCTTCGCTGGACGCTTTTAGGCTTATGTCTGTGATCGACGCCCATCGCGATATTTGCAACAAACCCTTTGTTATATAGGATCAGTGCAAACTAATTTTAAACGGCCAAATAGTTCAAATCAAGTCTGTTGTGTCTAAGGGCGCTTTCCTTTTGTTAGAACTGGCTGGTCGGACTCGTCCGTCCGTCCATGAAACGCGCGAGTTCCAAGGACTGCTAGAACTGGTTCTGGCCAAACTGGCCGTGCTCATTGAGTAGGGCCGCTCACTTCCCTGAGTCCTACGCGGGACGCGAGAAATTTGTATGCGTTAAAAGATGGCAGCAAGTTCATCGCAGACTTGTGGTGAGTATAATAAATATATTTTGTGCATTGTTTTGGTTGAAAGGAAGATTCATTTCTCTGAAGTGCCTTGTGGAGGTATTCATAAGCAAATTTTATTTCATTGCAGGACTAGAGAACGAAGGAAAACTTGTAACGTGGACAACAAAGAGCACAAAACTATTGATTTCCCTACGCCGGGAAAAAACCGACCTCTTCGACAAAGTACGAAAGAAAGTCGCATAGATAAAGTTGCAGAGCAGTTCAACGCTAACTCATCGGTGAGAGTTACAAGAGAACAGTGCGCAAACAAATGGAAAAATTCGATGAGAAGTACAAAAAAGTAAGAGAGCATAACGCCAAAACGGGGAATGACAAGAAGGATTGTGAATTTGAAGACGAGCTAGCATAGTTTTTTCGAGGTGACCCGAAATTTATTCCACCGGCTACTATTTCCTCGTTGACTACAGGAAGCAAGCAAGCGCTGGGTCTACTTCCACTGATGAAGACGAGGAATCACCCTTGGCAAAAGCGCTTCTAAAGAAAAATCGGAAACGGAGGTCGAAGCCTTCGGCCACGGAAATCATCGAACTCCTCACGGAATTTAAAGAAGAAAAGCGGAAAGAAGAAGAACAAAAGTGCACCCTTTCTCAAAAGATGCACGAAGAGAAAATGGGTATTAGGTCTCGATTCCTGGGGAATGACAAGAAGGATTGTGAACTTGAAGACGAGCTAGCAGAGTTTTTCCGAGTTGACCCGAAGTTTAATCCACCGGCTACTATTTCCTCGTTGACTACAGCAAGCGCTGGGTCTACTTCCACGAATGAAGACGAGGAATCACCCTTGGCAAAGGCGGTTCCAATGAAAAATCGGAAATTGAGGTCGAAGTCTTCGGCCACGGAAATCATCGAATTCTTCACGGAATTTAAATAAGAAAAGCGGAAAGAAGAACAACGAAAGTGCACCATTTCTCAAAAGATGCATGAAGAGAAAATGGGTATTAGGTCTCAATTCCTGGACATTCTGTAAAAGAAGGAAGCCTAGAAGATGCAGATAAAAAAATGAGGCAATGTCAAAGACGGCAGCCTAGCAACCCTGAAGCATTTTTTACTGTCAATCAAACAAGCACACGATAATTCAGGAATTGGCTTCCGTTCCTCAGTTTATCAGTTTGTTGTGCGTGTTTTTAAGTGTTTGCAGAACTACTTCACAAACTATTTCCACCTTTCGAAACTTTCACTTTTATATATCCATGGAGTAGGAAAGAGTTCAAATATCTTGGCTATTTTCTGGTCGAACGTTTACTATGTGAAAACGTTAGTAAAGCATTTCGTCTGGGTGTAAAAGAAAGTGTCACTAATCATTCTAAGAATCAGTTAAAAAGCCCCTATTATTACATGTTGCGTTAGACAGTGTTATTCGTTACACCTTCCGTTTTCGTTAACCAACATATTTCTTTTCCACTTTTAGCAATTACTACAAGCATAATCCCAACAAAAGCCTTAGCCACACCAATAGTTACTTATTAATGTTATACTCAAAGAACAAACTTGTAACCATGTCATTTTGCAAATAAAATTAGTTATATTTTTGTTGAAATTCTCGTTGTCGTATTTGCATTCAAAAACACCTTTAACGGTAGCACTCACTTCTCAATAGTAATAATAATAATAATAACAAATTATAATGATTTTATTAACAGCATTTCCACGAGGTGGCTCTTCATTCCGTTAATATCTAAAGTTAATTACAAATAAAGCAAACTTAGAAAAGACTAGGTTAAAAACACTAAATAATTGATATTTACAAAGGCAACAAAAATATAAGCTGGACCTGGCTTTATCTTGTAGCAATTTCTTTGTCTCTTTAAAAAATAAAATTGGGTTCATGCAGTTTCTCAAGGAAAGGGGAAGGTTGTTGAATAAATTAACAGCTTCATCTTGAAACGTATTGGCGATCATTGTTCTTTGAAGCTGTATACCCTTGCTGGAGTGCAAGGTCTCTAGTCTTAAACAATTTGGCCAGTCTGAGCTGTACAAACTTTTGTGTGTACTTTTAAGTAAATGCCATTCGCGTTGTTCAGTCGCCGGTAACCAATTCAGTTTCAGGATATCAAACGTTATTGCATATTTACCATTGACAAAGCTTGCAGCTGCCTTTTGTACTCTACCAAGAGGTGCTGTTAAATATTCCGGTAACGAGTGGTGAAGAATATCATTATAATATAATTTCGACAGGACAAGTGCTTGGGCAAGGTTTTTCCTAATATGGAAAGGCAACAGATTTTTGACCTTGCAAAGCATTGCTAGTATAGTGTAACAAGATGTACAAATGTGCTTAACGTTGTCTTCCCATTTCAGATGTTGATTAATATACGTTCTCAAGAGTTTAGTACTAGGAACACACTCGATGTTCTCGTTATTTACTGCGATCTTCATATTTAAGTCTTCTAGGGCACGGGCAGATGACAACTGTTTAGTGGACAGGACCATCATTTTGGTTTTTGATGGATTAATTACTAAGTTTGCATTGCTAGACCACTCCTCAAGATTACATAAGCTATTGTTCAAGACACGTTTGATGGCTTGCAGTGCACATATAGTGTTGTATCATTCGCTTATTGGTGACACTGCATGTTAACGTGGGTGTGGAGATCTGCAACATAGAGGTTGAATATTAAAGGTCCCATGATCGATCCTTGTGGCACTCCAAAGTTAACTCTACGACGGTCTGATGTTTTATCGTCCACTTGGACAAAATGCCACCTGTCAGTTAAGTATTCGATGGTCCAGTTAAGGAAAGATTTTGAAAACCCAAGATAATTGAGCTTCTTCGGGACAATTTTATATTTGATGGTGTCAAATGCTTTTGTGAAGTCGGCGAGGATCATAAGTGTAACCTCCCCCCTTTTCGTGGCTTTGATAATGTCGTCTCTTATCCTTAAGAGTACAGTGGTTGTCGAGTGGCCTTTCCTAAAGCCTGATATGTTATTTAGACCGATGAGAACCAGTTCTTTCGGCTAACCAGTTCTAACAAATGGAAAGCGCCCTAAGACTATTAACAAAGAGCTTCGGAGTAGAGTAATCACTCCGCCGACTGCTCAGTTAAGTTTCAATCATCAAGTCCCGGTTGACGTCTTGGATTGGAAAAAATATATATAGCCTGCTTTATCGTGTCACTTCTCATACGAAATCACATGAATTTCAGTACAAATGTATTGCTTCACAAGATTGGCATTTTTCCTTCCCCTGGCGTGTTCTTTTTGTGGAGTGGTGGACGAGACCCTTGAGCACATTCTTGTATTTTGTAACTATTCCGAGAGTCTCTGGACAGAAGTAATCAAAATGATTTGGTGATCAAGGAGTTCAGATTGAAAGGCTCTCACTCAAAGATAAATTGTTTGGGATGTTCTTTTGCGAAGATGAAGTATATGTACACCATATCTTGTTGCTTGCGAGACAATTTCTATACTCTTGTAGATGCAAGAAAACGTTACCCCGTATTGGGATATTTATAGCAAAAATTAATATAGCTTATCAACTTGAGACAATGATTGACAAGTCAGACGTTGATCGACTCTCTGCTCATTACCCGAAGTGGGGCAAATATGTAAAGATTCTATCAGTCTAATATTCTTGTATTGTATTTTGTGTATTGTTCTTAGTCAAATATGATGCTCTTGAGGGTTAGGAAAGCGGTGTATGTGTGTGTGTGTCATTTGTGTAGAATGCATTAAATGTGACTTATGTGGATTAATGTAAGGTTCTCTGTACAGTAGATGTAATTAATATGAAAACAAATAAACAGTATTTAAATTTAAAAAAAAATGGACATGATAGAGACATCTGCAGAGGTAAGACTTGATGTCAAGTTCATTAGAGTACGGTTGATGAAGAGATTTCAACTTACCGTATTTCATTGGCAATAAGTTCAGTGAACAAGGCGTATTTGGCGCATCGCCAAACCCAAAAATGTATTCATCTTGTACCAATGGTAAATTCGCACATACATGTAATTGCACACTGTATGAGCCGAACTAAACACTAAGAAACAAATGACTTATTGGTTATGAACTTTAAATCTGTGGGGGCTTGTAAAGAAAGTGTTCGTTTTTAATGCTACAGTATGTAGGTTATCAACCTTTATATAATAACCAAATCAATGCGCGCGCTCTGATTGGTCAATCAGCTATGTTTTATTGTGCCAGTAAACTCATGGAAAAATCGCGCGTCTTCTGAATTATTATACAAAAGCAATAGACCACAAGTCTCTATGTTTACAGGCTGATAAACCACGCGGGATGTTGGTAGAACACGAGAAGAATTTGTAAATCACGAGCCGCAGGCGAGTGATTTACGAATTCTTTGAGTCTTAAATAGCTCATTTTCTTCGCTGTCGGAATCAATCGTTACCGTCGTCTCTTCCTTTTCTTTTGTGTTAAGTAAATTGCTCTCAGTGGAAGTTTCGTTCTATCAGCAGGAACTGCTCAGAGGACCGTAGAGTTTGGTTTTCGGTGTTTCAGGATTTTACAGGAACTGTTCGGCTGCTACTGAATTTGAGAGCAGGACAGGGTAGCGTGAGTTCCAGATCGAATTAAATTCTAATTTTCTGATTGGGCGGAAATTTTCCGCAATTTTCTTTTCTCCGCCCAATCAGAGAACCTCATAGAGTAAAGTCGGATTGTGATTCCTCATATGAAGCTGGAAATACCACATCTATGGTCGCCATTTTATTTCTAACGCTCTCCTTGTTTGGCATTCCCTACGAAAAAAAAATATGAGTCGCAAAGGACACGCAAAATACGAAATTCCACCAATTCAACCTAAAAGATTTTGGGCTAGATTGCGGAATATTCGGCCCACCAAATGTCCTACTTAAAAAAGCTGCCACCACGGTCCCGCAGTCGTGTTAACAATGCTGCTTCCGCGTCCACTAAATGTCTTACTTAAAAAACTACCACCGCAGTCGTGTTTAACAATGCTGCTTCCGCGTTCACTAAATGTCTTACTTAAAAAACTGCCACCGCAGTCCTACAGTCGTGTTTAACAATGCTGCTTGTCCGCAGTGGAATGGGACAGAAAATGATATTCATTTACCCCTCCAATGTGCCAATGTGACCAGTATCACCTGACCATATCGAGGGCATAATCCAGCTGACATTCCAGCTAGTTTACAGCGTACATGTTTGATATTGGACATCCATGTTATCACGTGACCATATCGCGGGCTTAAATTTAGAGCTCATCTAGGTCAGCTGTTTTTTTAGGTTGCCCGCTGACCAGGCAAGGGTGTTTTCGATTGGATCGCAGGCTCAAGCCTGGTTAACTGCAAAACATTTTTTGTGCGGTTTCTGTGGCCCAACGCTGCTACACGGCCATACACCGAATTCATAAATGGCGGCAAACCTGGTTCGAGTTAGCGGCCAAACATGACATCGAGGTGTTTTAGGATAAACACGCTGTATTTTTGAGGAGGGAAGGAGAAAAATGAACAATCGACGCGCGGAAAATTACATTCCTTGGTTCTGCTTTAAGTTCCAGAAGGTCATCGGTGTTAAAAAATGATGAGCTACGGTTGTGGCTGAAATGTTGGAACGATTATGCGTAAAGATCAAATTGTAAAGAGGTAAACTTTAACCTTTAGTAAGCTTACATCGTTCGATCCGGCTTGGGCTTATGGCATAATTGTGTGAAATCAAGTCATCTGTTTGAAGACGTTAAAAAGAGCTCTTGGTTTTCTTTTTGTTGCTATTGCTTTTTTATGAGTCGAAGAATACATCATTCAAGGGAAAGACAGTTTTCTTATTAATCTGGATCCGAATTCGTTGAACAAAAAGCGAAACTTTGCCAAGCAGGGTGCGAGTTGTGCTGTTGTTGATTCAAACTCTGGTGAGGTTTGAAGCTTACTAATGTATGCCTCTTCAGGATTTTGCTGCTGCATCACTGATTAAATCTTGTGTACCTCCACTTTCAAACAAGGAAAATTTACAAATTTTAAGTGTAAGAGCTAAAGAGTGGTTACAGTAACCGGTACATCATATGACCGATACAGAAGTCGTTGAGAGGCATAGGTTGTCAACAGGAAGATTAAATTGGCTGATTAAACGGTGTTTTTTAAAGAAGATCTAGAGAGACAGCAATTTGCGGAGACTCAGGTAAACCAATACAGACTAATAGTCAAGACGTACCCACCTACTTTCGGTGCCGTAAAACTACAGATGTTAATATATTAAACTTCAATGGAATCGGCAATAAAGCAAGCCTTGACTTAAACACGGACAGCGATTTGTTTTGGCGTGAGTCTACTTTTTTCCACATCTAAATTCGCAGCACCAGAGTCTTAATAGGGAACAACTAGCTGCAGCATTTCCAGCAAAAAACAAATGACATATATTATTGGTACCCGCTTCTCCTTCAAAATGTCACTTTCTAGTTCCATTTCCCTATTTTTAGCTTGTAAGATGCTATCACAGTTTGAAATACTGACGACACATTTAATTCAGCAATAAAGTCATTATTGTCATTATTTCCGCATGAAAACAATCAGGTTTAAGGGGGGTGGCTCTTAACTACCAAACTATTGCTATGGACCCCTTTAAATAATCATTTCTTTTGAGTCTCTTTAATTCTGCAGTTACCATTTTTTGCCAAGTGTGTTCTATTTAACATTTCTTCCACTGATTCGACTGACAACCATATTTGGTAAATCACATGGCCAAAACAGAAAATGCCTAAAAACTCAGCGAGTTAACTATGTTTTTCACAAATTTTTAATGCAACAGTGCAAGAACAATCTAACTCAAAATCAGTGTAGCATGGATTTACGGCCCTCCTCTAATGCACGTTTCAAAATATCAGTTCCATTTTTTGCCAAATAGAAATTCCAAGCTACAGTTTACAAATATTGATGGGACGATTCCCATCCGATGAAAAAAAACCACCTCGTCTTTTTGTTCTTTTCGAGACCGAGGACTGGGACTAGTTGCGCATACACCTCTATTGAAGTGATGTCAGATTTCCATTGAAAGAGTTACTTCAAAGAACCATCCATGCAACCTTTTTGTAGGGCTCTTTGACTAAACAGGTTCCTTAGCAACCATTGTCCTTCTGTAGTTAAGTGCCACCCCCTTAATAAAGGTGCCACAAATTTAACAATATAATTATTTTACTTCGAGCTAGGGGTTCACCAAGTATATTTGACTTGAAGGAGTCACAATAAATCAAGGATAGAATTATCCCATAAACTAATAAGTGACTACGTACTAATTGATCCCTTTTAGCAATGTCTTTTAAAATCTACTATACCCTTATGATAAATAACTATATAATTAAGACTATTATTTTGGTTTCATTAAATAAACATGATTTTTTTTCAAATAGTGTATCTTCGCATATATATGCCAATGAAAATCGAAATAAATGCAGTTAACCTGAGGTAAGAATTCTCCTTTGGTTTCATAAAGACGGAATTCCACCCGACGTACCTGTCGAGATAAAATTGAAAACAGATGTTCTTGAAGAGAATTCAAAACATCTGATAATGCTAAACGATGACTCAAAGACATACCTCCTTCCACTGGTTCGCTGTATACGTACGCTGCAATCTACAACTTGTATTGAATCGAAGCCTTCGAGATGGAGAATTTCGCTTAACCTCGTTGTAACATTTTCTGCAGATTGCACTCTCTTCCCAACAAAGAAATCTGGACTTTGATTGGGTTTTTAACACTTAGTGCATTTGCGATACGTTCACTTAAAAGGAGAAATGAAGCTGCGAAATTGTAAGTAAGGCTGAGCTTCTATTACTCCAAAAGAGCGTTGCTTCCCAGCAAACTAAAAGGGTTGCTTACAAAAAGCGTGAATAAAAAAAAATCCTGCCATCTAAACACCCTTTGCAAAATTTCTCCGGCCAATGAGGTTTAAAAAGTCGCCTTCACTGACAGAAGGTGTATTAAAAAGGAACGATGGAAGGTCATCGCTTCGAACGCCACCTTTGTTTACATCACAGCGCTCGGTTGGGAAACTGGATGCTACAAGCTCTACGGATCTAGTGCCAAGTCTCCTCTCCTTCTTTTTATGACGAGCGTGAAGTTCATGCAAGAGCCTGGTAACTCCCGGTCATTTTATCGGCCCCAATAAGTACCGGGAAAGTTTACGGGTGCTTCGAGAAACACTCTTCCGGTCCCGGTAAAGTTTCCCGGTAACGGTCCCGGTAAGTTAACGGGCCCGCTAATTACCGGGATTTTCAAGAAACGGACCCCAGGTTTGAAATACGTAGCTGTGGTCAGGACCACCCTGGTGGTTACACAGTTTTTCAAGTCAAGCATGCGATGGATATAAACTTATAGCTGAGCTTTTATTTTTAGTTCTGTTCGTTTGTTTAGAGCTGGTTTTTGGCATAGCTCCAGAAGATTTTTGATTTTGATAAGGTCGCATGATGGCTGGACGAACTATGACAGAAGAACAGAAACGAAAGAAAAGAGAACGAGAACGACAAAACTGTATACCAGCAATATCTCAATCTTGGTGGAAGAAGTTAGTCCACAAATTCTTTTCTTGGACACAAAACCGTTTGTTATTTTTACAGATGCGTTATTTCCAGTGGATTTGTACTTTTAAAAAGTGGTTTAATCGTTTTTTCCTTTGTTCAGGAATGAGTTTATTTATTTCAAGCACGTTTGGGCAATTTGTTGGAGGTCTTGTTTGAAGTTTGTCCTTTCTTGGTCGCCGTATTTTGCCGATTCTTGTTCCAAGGAAAGCTAGCGTGTTTCACTGAAATTCATCAAAATGTGAATGATCTCGTGGAATGAAGTCTTCATTAAAACTCTATTTTGACTTTGAACTGACAAAATTTCCTAACGCCGATCTGTCACATCACGAGCTAGTACTTCTGTGATTTCTAATTTTAGCGTGATTCCTATTCGCTGGCTCTTGCAGCTTTTGACAGTTGACTCTGAAATGGCTTTTTTCCTTTTCCGTTCTTTTGCTAAGGATTTGCTTCTTTTAAAACTCATGCGATACTAGTTGGGCAGTGAATTTTTCTGAAGAAGAAAGCGAAGAACATGATTTAATTAAGCATTAACCAGAAACACCAAAACGCAGACAATTTGAAAACCTTTATTTTCACTAACCCTACGGCCGGTAAGGAAAAGACACCCCTTTTAGGCTTGGCTAAATCTATAGAATTATATATGGACCAAAAATACATGGCTTGCGTTAAGGTTTTGCTTATTATTAGTTTTTTAATGAGCCGGGGACGGGGCTAAAAAATGGAGTGACTCTAACATCACAAAAATCATGCGAGGCAGTTAAATAAAACAGAGCGGCATTATTTATTATCACACAAATCCAACAATAACCTAGGAGACAAAAAAATAAAGGGAAAATCGGTATATTTTCTGTTTTCATTTGTTTCCTTAAACGGTAATTTGAAATGGCAAAAACCAAAGCAGAAGTCATCTTCCAAGGTCTTGTTTATCTATTATGGTTAAGGTGATGGGCAGAATTGAATACTTATGTCCAGAAATTAACCTGCATGCATGAACATGCATGCCCAGTTTTGACATCTAACGCTGAACGCAAAGTCTCCCTAAGGAGGCTCGAAAGGGTTTCAACACTTAGAAGACACTCTCTTTAGATCGCATGATGGTAAAACACAGTATCATCTAATAGTAATGTTATGGTACCATATGAAACACCGATTATTCCCAAACAAGATGTGATCATTACTTTGATGTAGTAAGTTACTGTGGCAATGGGAAAGCCCAGCAAAAACACCCAATATTTTGGTTTTAGTTGGTCATATCTCAAAACGAACTCGGTAACCCCCCTTTTTTATTGTTGAAAAGTGGTGAGAAGGCCATGATGAAACTTTGAGCAAAGTTTAAAAAAATTCTGTCCAGCGGATTCAGAGCTACCTTAACAAAATCGCAGAAATTAAAGTGGCTCTGAATCCACTGGACAGAATTTTTTTAAACTTTGCAGAAATTTCCATCTTGCCTTTCTGATTACTTTTCAGAAATAAAAAATGGGGGTCACCTAGTCCTCAAGACAAAATAACAAAAAGTTTTGAAAACGTTTCAGAATAAAGAGTAGCGAGATAAAAACTTAACGTTTCGGCGACATGTCACCATTATCAAATGCAAATTATTGTAAGTTAGGTAACGTTTTATAAAGGATAGAGAGTGGGAAAATGCATTAAAATAAGTGAGGCGGGGATAAACAAAAGAATGAACAAAATTTAAATAACAACTCTGAACACCCAAAATGACTCCATTCCAGCATAACTGTTCATTTAAGTTTCGTTCATTCTTTTGTTTATCCCCGCCTTATTTATTCTTATGTATTTTTCCACTCTTTATCGTTTATATAACGTTACCTAACTTACAATAATTTTCATTTGATAATTGTGTCATGTCGTCGCTGAAACATCATGTTTTTATCTCGCTACTCTTCATTCTTAAAAGACAAAATAAAGGGTGTTTTTACAGGGCTTGACCGTTGCCACGGTGAAATATTACGTCACAATAATGACTGTATAATTCGTGTTTCATTTGGTACCACAATATTGCTAATGCATAGTACAACGTTGTGGTGCCGATCCTTCTAATAAGAGCGTCACTTGGAAGCCTTTGCTACCTATTTCCAACAATAAGGTAATGGTAAAGGTTAGCGTTATTTTTAGCTTAGGGTAAATGCAGCTGTTTATCCTTACTTGACGAGTAGCGTTTTGTTGACACTTGGTGACGCGAACTGTCTGTTTTTCGACACTGAAGTGATGTTGAATTTGGGGAAAACAGCAAGGGGACACTTCGCGACGCTTATTAAAATCTGCGTGCATCTAATTAGGGGCATTTCTCGACATATGAATTGAAAGTAGCATCTCTGAAAGGTGGTACATGTAATTCTGATCAGGTAAACGCATCTAAATTCAAATATGATGATAAATTTCTCCTTAAAGAAAATAGCTGTACACATGTATGAATAATTAATTATTGAAAGTAGCCTATCTGAAAGGTGGTAATCCTCCCGCCTGATCAGTTAAACTCATTTAAATTCGAATATGAATCTCTCCTGAAAGAAAATAACTGTACCCATGTATGTGATTCGTTTGACAGGGATTCACGGTGCTTCTTTAGAGGAAGAAGCTTCGTCAATAACAAGCAGTCACTTGGCAACTACTGTTGATACACAAGCCGGAAATTTGTATGGAGGTACCCGTATTATGTTTATATATATATATATATATAAATGATGGAGTGATAGGCAATTAAGTGAAAAAAGACATTGTTTGTCACGTCATGGTATACTGGGATATCCATAATGCAATTGAGGCATCTTTGGCTAAATCTAAAATCCATTTAAATTTCGTGAAAGGTAACCAATCCCCATGCCTCCATACTTCAGCTCATACCAAACCATAGACTTGAACGTCCAATTTGTTCTGCTTTGAAAGGATTATGCAAGATAAGCGTATATGCATCTACCTTATGTGTATCTTCAATTATTTTTCCCGGAATAGGTGTATCAGAAAGACAAACTGCAGAATTACAACGTAGTTTCCAAAGAGAGGAATGGGTTAAAGGATAGCAATATCCAATAATGTGGAGAGTCAGGGTTAGTTACAATGCCCCACATTTTAAACTCCGCAGCGGCTTTATAAAAAAACGCGTGTTATTGTAAATCACTGTCTTTCACAAAGGAAATACAATGTACTTTTCAGAATAACGTTATGATTGCCCAAGTGACCATGATTTGTAGAGCAGCACTGGCGTAGTGATGAGAGTACTCGCCTTGCACCAATGTGGCCTGGGTTGGATTCCCAGCTCGGCGTTATACGTGGGTTGAATTTTTAGGTTCTGTACTCTGCGTTTTTGGAAAGAATCCATAAATGAGCTTTTAAAAAGCCTTTCTCCTTTATACTTTTAGAGGACTAAATATTGCCCAAATTTTTAGTGACAGTTTATAATAAAGTTCTTTAACCTCCCTCACAATGAAGGGATCGTTCAGTTAGCGATTCATTTACTGGTTATCACCAACAAGACAAGATTTTAATTGTCCTATTTTTGTGTCATTTCCATGCAGCCGTCATTGCTGACTCTATGGTCGTGGAATTGCTCAGAGAAGTGTACAAAAGACGAGCTGAGTTCAGTCCGCTTCTTTGGAGCCAAGCCATGAAGTTACATCTGGATGAAGTGTACACTACACTGAAAATTGTCTCAAGACCAAAAAGAAGTGTTTACTGTGAAGGTTCTGTAATAGGATTGGGTAATTTGTTTGGTAGTAAAGGTGAATATTCCATGGCCCTAGCAGAAGGAAGTCCGGGAATCGGCAAAACCACCCTCTGTCTTAAACTTGCTTATGACTGGGCAAATCGATCAATGCCTTGTACCTTTCCTGCCTTCGAACTTGTATTGTTGCTCAAATGCAAAGACTTGAACGGAGACATAATGGAAGCCATCTTTGAACAACTTCTTCCTGAAGACATGGAGGAAAAGACCAAGGAAAGACTACTGAACTTTATCACGGACATCCACAACCAGAAAAAAATTCTTATCATTTTGGATGGATTGGACGAGGTCCCTAAAAAATCTGAGCATCGTATGGACAAACTTCTTAACCGAAGAGTTTTACCGTCTTGCTACATGTTGGCTACAACTCGACAAGAAAAAGGAATTGAAGCCCGGAAGCAATTTGCATTTGATATTTGTCTTCAAATTGAAGGATTCACGGAAGAAGATTCCTTTCAGTACATCAGGAAGCATTTCAAGAATATTGATCCATCCAAGGGAGCGAGGCTCATTGAGGAAACAAAAGAAAACACTTTATTGCATGCCCTACGAAACAATCCTCTAAATTTACTTCTCCTTTGCGTTGTTTATGAAGATCATAAAGGAAAGCTGCCGTCTTCCCGTACTGATCTCTTTCAAATCATTGTCCGATGTCTGTTGAGAAGATATTGTGAGAAGAACAGTGTGAAGGCTTGTGAAGAGGACAGCGATTTGGAAAAGCAATTTGAAGCAAACATCCTTGTTCTTGGAGAGCTGGCTTGGGAATGCTTGCTGAATGATCGTCATAGTTTTCGGGAAGATCAATTAACAAAGCTTGAAAGAAGTGATGACAAATTAGTAGTTCGTTATCTCGGCCTTGTATTCAAAGAAGAAAGTTTGAAGAGATTGAAACCAAACCACGAATACTTCTTTCTTCACAAGTCGTTCCAAGAGTATCTGGATGCGTTCTACATTGCGCATAAGTTGCGAAGAAACCAGTTTAATGTATTTGAGCATGTGCAATTTGATTGGGTGGTGAAGAAATTCCCGCAAGTGTTTTTATTTGTGTGTGGAATATTGCGTGAGGAGGCACATATTCTATTCACACAGATTGGTGAGAAGCTGAAGAGGAACTGGAAGTGGCTAACATGCGGGAGAGAAGAAGCGAATTTCTTTGTTGAGAGCTTTAGTGAAAGTGGAAACCCTGAACTAATGGCAGCTACTTTGTTCTCATTCATACCTTTTCCACCGGTCGTACACTTATCCTTATTCTTTGCCTCTGAAGGGCTCGATTTACATGGGGATTGGAACATAGTTAAGGTTTTAAGGGCCTGTACAGGCTTTTCCAAAGTTCAGACGCCTGAAGTTCACCTTGAAATGCCTTGTGATGTCTTCCGTTACAGGTTTCTTCAATTACAGTGTCTTCCAAAGTTAAAGAATCTCGACATCTCTAATAAATGTTTCCATTTTAAAGGACGTGAGGTGGGCGATGATTGGGATACTGTTGCTGAACACCTGAAAGCAAGCAAGACCTTAGAGAAAGTGACGTTTACTCTGTGGAATGAGTTGAGTGACGGCTGGGCCAGGGCCCTTGGTGCTGGATTATGTGCCGACACACCACTGTCATCTGTTGGTCTCAGGATTCATGGTTCATTGAGTCAAACTGCAATAAAAGCTTTAGAGAGTCTCTTACGTAACAAATCTCTGTCCTCTCTTTCTATATATATCTGCGGAGATATGCAAGACTCGCTGGCTGTGGCCCTAGCAACAGGCCTTGCAGGTCAAATTGCAGTTAAGGTTCTTGATTTGTGTGTCAATGGAAAGCTGAGTCTTTATGGTGCTAACTTAATAGAGCGAGGTATCGCAGAAAATAATTCCATCACTAAGTTGATTGTTTCTCTTCGTGGAGAAGTTCCTGATAATTGGCAGACGGTTGGGAGGAATATTTATTCACGATTAGGAAGGGAAACATCCGGTTCATGTGCTCTCTACCCAAATGCCTTCAGCAAAGTGACAGCTATTCAGGTACAACGCCTTTGTCCTTTCGAAATAACGGATCGCTTACCTGTACAACAAAATGTCACTCTAAATATCTGGGGCAAGTTGGGTCGTGATGGCGCAGACGCTTTACACGAAAAGTTATGTTGCAGCCGACTGTCTCACCTGAAATTGGACATTCACGGAAAGTTAACCAATGGCATTCTTAACTCCGCAGCAAGATGGGTTGACGAACGAAATACACTGTCCTCCTTGACTATCAACACTTGGGAACAGTTAAGCAAAGGAGAGAAAACTATTTTCGAAGACCTTAAATTAGACAAGAATCCAGCAGTTACCCTTCATGTGCGTGACATTCCTGGTCCTCCAGAAGAATCGCGTGATAACGAATTTGTCTCTGCTGACGACGTTGAATCTCTCCTTGCGCTCTTTAAAGAAGCAAGAAATACGGGAAAACAAAATCTCAACGTTTCATTCAATGTTAATAATGACGTTTTGGTAATAAAGGAAACTCTTAATAACAGTGATTTGGGCAATGGCATGGACGCTGGAGCAGCAAGGAATACCCCACTGATATCTCGCACTCCGGAAAGTATCAAATGTAACAACTTCAACCATGAGTGGGAAGATGGCCTTCGTCAGGTCTTAGCAAGCAACACCACACTGAATGATCTCAGTTTGACATTTAGCGACAACGACAACATGGTCTTTTCATTGGTATTCCTCCTGGGAGATGGTTTGGCACGCAACACATCACTGAGGAATCTCACTCTGACAATGAACTCCCACGGGGTAAAGGGCCATACATGGAGGGACAGCCTTCGCTATGGCTTGGAACGCAACACATCACTGAAGAGTTTCAGTCTGATAATTGAAAACCACAGCAACCGATGGATAGAGGACATTATTTTTGTGCGTAACACATCAGTGGAGAACCTCTCTCTGACTGTTAACAACCACGCAAGTTTAGACTCTACGTTGGTAAATAGTCTTAGACTAGACGATGTTTTGACAGGCAACAATTCACTGAAGAGTCTCACTTTGAAAATTCAAAACTTTGACGTAATGATGCTTGCCTCTGAAGAATACAAGCTTTGGGAAAACAATTCACTAAATGATTTCTCCCTGACAATTAATAACTACGGTAACATTATGGGTGATGAGAGTAACTTTGCAAAATTATTGTGTCAATTGAAGTCTTTAACTACGTTAAATTTGACACTAAACTTATGCGGAAAAGGAGGTGAGAGGATTTTACCTTGTCTTTTGGAGAAAGCAATGGAAAGTGAATCACTTAAGACACTTAGATTGAAAATTAACGATCAACAAATTACAAATGGCAGCCGTGGATACGACTTCAGTGAATTTGTGGTAGAGTCTCCATCACTTTCGCTCATAGAATTAACCGTCAGCCTTTACGGCGGGGAGGAAAGCTGGAGAAAATGAAACGTTAAAGCGGTTGCATGGGAAAACTGCAGGTACGCGCGTACTACATTTTCTCAAAGTAGACTGCAAATGGTCTAGTCAGTCTCTCCGTTGTTGTTTTGTAGCAGTTGTGCCATCATATTTCTTCCATTTTGTTCTGGAAAATTTTCCGTTTTTTGAGAATAGTGAATTTTATTTCCACCACTACTGTCGGCTTGACTAAAACAACTGGGTATAAAGAAAGCACTGACTCTTTCTTCGAGCGAAAAGTCTTTTCACTTTAAATGTAATTTAATATAATGTAATGCAAGGTAATGTACGCAGAATGAGTTTAAGAAAGAAATTGACTATAACGTATTGTATGCAGAATGATTTTGACAAAAAATTTAAATTGCTGAAAGTCAGAAATTTAAAGATAATTTATACAGTAGAACCCGTGACTGTAAACATAAACTAACCAGTCTCTTATAACGACCTCAGCGTTGTAAATGGTATCGATCAGTCAATTGATTTCTTTTGGTCATTCTGCATGCATCGCATTCTGCATAATCTTGTCATTCATCCAAATACCCTCAGCATAAGTTTAATCCCGAGCGGAATATTGGTCATTGACATTAACTTACAT
>NC_090882.1:15320347-15322847 GCF_036669935.1 Montipora foliosa | reverse complement strand
ACAAATCCAGGTAAATTTTCATTACACATCCATCGGCAAAGCTGATGCTCAAATTTTCATGCTGGCATCTTACCCGTAAATTTCAAGTTTGTATACACGAGCGATCACACTAATTATTTTCATTGCATCTGGTATTGATAATTATTGTAAAATATGTCCGTGCCGGAAAGGAAGAAATTGCTTGTACGGTATATTCACACTTCAAAGAACTGTTTGCCATGATGGGGTCATGATGTCCGAGTGAATAATTTGATTGCCTCTTGATTGCCTTTGAATCACCAATGTATCTCAAAAGTATCCAGGTACTAGTAAAAAGTTAAATTGATACATGTATTCATTTATGCCATTTAATGGGTTGGAATTCACTGTATGGTGGATTCATTTATTTGTAAAATTTCTTGCCAGGAGTTCATTCAATCCCTGGATAACCCTACAAAGGATGACTTGCTGCTTAGATTATTGAGTATGGGCAGGGGCAGTCTGGACTTTGCTAAAAAGCTAGTTGCTGACAACCTACCCGAAGAGCCTGTACCTTCAACGGACCTACCATGGTGCCAGTGTCAGTTTTGCATGCCAGTGGAAACTGGGGAAGAAAATGTCTGTTGCAAGAAACGCCAGTGCATCACTTCTTATAAAACATTTAATAACATTTGCTTGGACAGAGACATTCTCGAAGTGTGCATAAAGGCACGGTCTGATATCAGAGCTGATGAATTCAATTTTTCCATGAAAAGCTTCCGCAAAGCGGCCTATCGTCAGTTTGCTCTCTGGAAATATGGGAAATTGGGTAGAGGGAACAGACGAGTCCTACCTGCTTGTGCAGTAAGGATGATTCGACAAGCATACCCTTCTCCTGATGGGAGATACATGGGATTTAGAAGCAACTGATATGTGAACAGCTGTTCATCATGCTTACTGTATTATTATCAGCCTGATCAGCAACACATATTCCCTCCCATGCCCATTTTTACCTTGGTCTGGATCATGTTATTAGGTTGTCTGGCCAAGCATTACTAGTCATAAGCAGAAATCAACTTCATCAAGACGCATTTATTCTGATGTTACCTGCTATTTCTATACATTTAAAGATACCATTTTTTTTCACTGCACATAAAAAGTACTGAATTTACATTTGTTGAAACATGATGTTATTCAAAACTATTGCTAGTTTTTCTTCATCATTCCATAAGCTTGCTGTAGAAGTACATAAGGACAAGTGGGACTACTTCCCTGCTGGGACTTAACACAAGTATGAAATAGTGTTTTGTTGAAACTTTTCCATGTAAAAGGAAAACCCTTAGTCCATCTGTACTTCCGTAAATTTTAATAAATACAAAGATATCTTAGAAACAGTTTCTGCTGTAGAAAGATGTAGCATGATGTGACATGGTGTCAATTCTCATTTACCTTCTTTTCAAAACGAGAAGGTCCTGCCATCAACTCTTCAGTTGACGGGGGCTCCTTCATACCAATAGTGGGGGCAATTTGCTTTGGATCAAATTCATTCATTCTATCAGAAGGCAATGTGAAACTGCCCTCATACTTGGAGCGCCTATGCAGCATTTTGGCTACAAGAAATGGAAAGTAACTGAAAGATTTTTCTTCTTTCACAATTTCGGCATGAAATTTTTGAGACCTTTTTGAATATTTTCTATGGCCTTGTTCTTTTCCTGCGTTGGTAAGTTTTGATTTTCTTGACAAGTGCATGTTGTGGTCGATTGCAGCCAACATCACTTCATGATAAAGTAAGGAAACCTAGTAGAAGGTATAACACACAAAGTAGATTAATAAATTGGTTTCACTGGAATCTGTAGTGGTTTTATATTAAGTGTTGTAAAACCGAAACCAAACCAATTACTAAACAATTACCAGTAGACTACTCAGCCATTCTAGTGAAACCAAAACAGAAGTAATTGCCTGATTACTGTTGACACTCAATTGAACACCTCAATGACTGAAGTACATGTAAAAAACTCCAATAATTTAAAAGCAATTGCTCCAACAACCTGAACAACCTGCAAAAGACAGAGACAGCAAGGCTTTTTCAACATGTGCTACTGAAATTTAATAAATCGCGTTGAAAAAGAAAATAAAATGGCTTCCAGGACAACTATATCAGGACAATAACGAAATTAAAAATCATAAGACTCAGTTCTACAAGTTGTGTATATATGCTTACCAAGATCGTACGAAGTCGAAGGTAACTCATCCCTACCGGGAGAAGGGTCTCTGTCAGCTCTAAAGCAAAATGTAAACACAAATTCGCAAACGTTACCGCTTCATTTGGAGCAATATAAGCTCAGATTTCATCGCCCACACAACAACGCTTACTTTTGTACGCGGTCGAAATAGAAAGCTTATGTAAAACAAGCTCACCTTCGATGTAGAAGATATTCTGCAAATTCGCTATCCGTGAACTTCCCCAGACTGTCTCTCCTCTCTCTCCAAAGATTAAATACGGATTGGCGAAGACGAACATACTTAGCGGAACCCGGCAAAC
>NC_090882.1:15297847-15300347 GCF_036669935.1 Montipora foliosa | reverse complement strand
GCTTACAGTGCACTACCACAAAAATCCTCCCCGTAACACATTTCAACACATGTATGCAAATTTACAAAAGGTGGAAATCTCACGGAAATCTTTTCCAGCGAAACATTTATTGAAACAAACAACACATTTGCTGTGAGAGAGAAAAACCTTCCTATTTCAATTGGGTGTGTGCAAACGAGACACACAATCGGTGTCACAAAGCATATGCAATTAAATAAATTTCTGACAGTTCACATCAAACCCTTTTCGAAAGAACCTTGACCGTAAATAATAAAGCACAAAAGAGGCAACAAGCTTTCATTCAAATAATTTTTCCCTGTCACATTTCCAATGCTTTTTTACCTTTGCTGAATTGAGTCATAAAATGAATGTAACTTGCCAGACAACTTAGATGCGACTTCAGTAAACAAAGTCAGGATGCATTCAAGGCGTTCGATTCTTTCAATATTTGTTAAGTCCATAAAAGAAATGGCCATTTGACTTCAGTATTGTATATAATACCAAGTTAGTAAAATATTAGAAACAAATCTTACTTGATATCCAACAGCAAAAAATGAAATTGTTGTCAAAGACCATTACTCGTCGCTTTAAAGATTCTAGAGATTTATTTTTCACCGCCTAAGTTGTTTGTCTAATTGACGTTCCATTCTTGGGCTCCATAAGGGTATATTTTGTTTAAAGATGCACTAGAACGCCATTCGCGTTACTATGACTTTCGACGCCATTCCAGGTTAATAATTAAATGTCCTCCAGTGTGCACCAGAGAAATCTACGCATCACCCCTGGCCCCCTCAAACCTAACAAAATACGCACAGAAGACTCCATGCACAAAGACACCACTAAGCAGGGGAGTGACAGGCAAGACTTTAACCGACACGGAAAAAAAATTAGAAAACGACGAAATGCAACGCAGATTCCGACTGGGTTTGGCAACCCAGTAAAAAGTGACTTATCCGCTGAGATTTTGCGATCTGAACAGTCCATGTAAGAGAATAAGCACTCACATAGAGGTTTATTAGCCCTCAGAAGGCGACTACTGGCTTTTTATAACAAAACTCGATGACATATGTTTTTGTCAGCTTCCGGTCGCCATATTTGTGCCCCTGAGAGGGACACAAACATGGCGTCTCCGTACAAAGCCTTATCAATTTGAGTAAAACATTTCTTCGAATATCTCCCGCACGAAACATCGCACAGACCTGAACCTTTGTGAGACTGTTTAAAGTGCCCCTTACCCCAAAATATTTTTTTCGCTTAAATGAATCTTTACACCTGTTCGAGACGCATTGCGATCATTTTTTCCTTTTTCTAACAAATCCTGCTATTTTATAGGCTTCGACAGTTGCGAAAATCCAAGCATCTTTTGTTCACGACCGAGTCAGAAGGGGAGTGGGTCTATTCCTGATTTGACGTCACAATCTACTTTGCATGCATTTTTACAAAGAGTTAATGCAATGTAAATCAGTTTTTGACGTCACATCAGGAATAGACCCACTCCCCTTCTGACTCGGTCGTGAACAAAAGATGCTTGGATTTTTGCTACTTTCGAAGCCTATTTGTTAGAAAAATGAAAAAATGGCCGCAATGCGTTTCGAACAGGTGCAAAGATTCATTTTAGCGAAAACAATATTTTGGGGTTAGGGGCACTTTAAATATTCATCTTCTTTTATCTCTTTGATTCTTCAGTTGACTTTACTGTGTTGAATGGTTTTGATGATGGTGTGACCACAGGCGGCCCAGACTCGGAGAGCAAAAAAAATATAAGGATTTGTATGGGAATCTCGATAAAAAACTGTAAAAGATATTTACCCGCAAAAGTTCTGAATAAAAAAGCTGTACTTAATTGTCGTGGTGACTTTCTCGGTTTTTGTCTGGTTATTTGCCTGATTGAATGCGATTTAAGCGACTTCTCAAATTCCCGGGTTGTCACTCGTACCTAAATAAAGGAAAGGCTGGAAAGTAATTTCTAGCTTATCTCACATCTCGCCGATAAAATCACACTTCTCCGGCATCAGTCACACTCAAACTCCGGCGACGGCCACACGGACAAATTTACTTCTCCTTGACCAAGTTTCAAGGTCCAGCGAGCATCTATTGCTTAGAAACAGCGAAAAATATTCAAATTTTCAAAATATTTCGAGGCTCGCTTACAACGAATTTTTAACCCGGCTGGTCAACCGTTCACTTGAGCCTCGATACGGTGAGAGCAGCCAAGAGATTATATTTGCCCCTATTCCCAACGTAATCCCTCTTAGGTTATTTTTAGATTATATTGTATTATTTTCCCGCTGATAATGTTACCGCGCGCGTTACGTGGAAGTTTTCAATGATACCACATTCAAGGTTGTGCCATATACGAAACCGTGTTCAATAATTTTTTTAAAGAGACAGCTATATTTAACATACGTGCTTTACAAATTGACTTGAATCCGATAAAACGGGTTCAAAAATTTTTATCGGACGCTTGATTCAAGTTTTCCTTTTATGTTTCCAAAATCAG
>NC_090882.1:15270347-15295347 GCF_036669935.1 Montipora foliosa | reverse complement strand
ATTTCTTTTTGTGTTTGGTTGTTTAAGGCTTATTCGTAATACTTTTTTCTACATAGGAAGGAATGGCGTTGGAATTCCCAAACAGTGCTTCCTAATAGCGAGTATTTACTCAATGGCCAAATGAACACACTAGTTCGATTAATAAATGCTTGGCACAATGGCCGCTTGAACACACTGGTTCAATTCATAAAATGTTTGGCACAATGGCCAATTGAACACACTTGTTTGATTCACAATGTTTTGGGACGATCTGCGGGATACCCATGTTGCTACAGACGCTTGCATTCAATTAGATTTCAGGGGAATTACCAACTGTGAGGTTTTCATTACTAATTTAATTCCTGGCCAATCATAAGGAAAAGGTAATTCGATGAGATGTGAACCTTGTCATTTACTGAAAATCTTATATCTACCCACAAAATGCGAGAGAGAACAGAAAACAGAGCCGACATACAATGGGAATTCGCAATTGGTTACTGTACACGTAACAGATATTGATCAATTAAACACGCTTCAGTTTTATTACGATGTGATTGCAATCGCGAATCGTTTTCTTTCCCGGATGTTAGTCAGACAGGCTAAAATAGATTTTCGCTCTTCACATCTGGTATTTTGTGGCGGACGTCAAATAGTGCGGAGAGACAGATTTCTTAATTTCAGTTTACAGTGTCCCCAATTACTGCTCCAGCGCTAGAACGACTAGACGGTTGAATGAAGTTCCTTTCCTCTCCTTTCCTTTCATTTTTGTTTGCGAAAGCGTCACGATCTCTTGGGTTATGTATGAGCCTACTTTTATTTTGCTCTGCGGTTATCTACATTTTTGCAAAGCTCAGTTTGTCACGCAATGACAACCACAGAATCGCAACAAAAAAATAAAAGTACAACCAATGTCAACAACAGCGGTAATTCGATTTAACTTTATATGGGTACCGGTATTTTGTTCTTATTGCGCCACATTTGAAAATATATAGTGAGTGTTTGGACAGAATATGAGTCAGAGGATGCGTGCAAGACGATGGAGAGCAGAAGCAATGGGAGAGCAAAAGATTTGTGTTTACATCGAGTATTTTCTCCAGCTCTTGATGCTCAGAAGACATGGTACGCGTTGAATTCTGTTTTGTGTTGTGGAAAACCATCCATGTTTTGTTCTACGGAGTTTGCCAAATTGTTTTGTGACGATTACCGGCAGCTAGATTGGAATAATGTCTTTGGAAACGATGGGGCTCCCGCTTGCGCGCAATGGTTCTCCTCCAATGGTCGGCACAGCGAGAAAGTGTACGTCAGTTCAGCCTTTGGCCTTATAGGGGAATCCTACGACAGAAATCCCTTCACCAAGTTCAGTTCTTGAAGACGCAGCAATTTAAAGACGTGGTTGCGAGGATAAATTCAATCGATCTCGGAGGTAAAGCGCCAATACTCGGCTTTCTAACTCCTCCGAATAGCCCGCCAATTCTCAAGGAAAGCCCGCCAATTTTTCAGAAAAGCCCGCCAATCCAACCAGGACCAAATGTGATTGTGAAAAAGAGAGAAAGAGCCGTAGCAGAGATTCGTGAGCAAGACCTCACTCCTTCTTACAAAAAAAGAAAAATCCGGCAAACTGTTTTAGAGGTGAAATCTAAAATTGACAACCTCTGTAAATTAAACGGCCAGTCTTTACCGAGGGTCCCCTATACCCCTTCGGAAAATTGAATCACGTTAAAATATTGGGCCTTTTCACGCGTCACGTGTAAGCACCAAAATTCTTTCACGTTCACGCAAAAATCGAGGCGATCACGTTTCATGTGTAAATAAAAAAAAAAATTCACGAGGTAATGTTTTACATTCTCTTATCTTTTGCCCAAGCCGTCTTGTTTGGCCTGATCGACCTCGCACCAAGTCGTTTGATTAGAATAGGCTTCTATTAATAGTAATGCTTCGACTCCTGTTTTGACTCCTGCCACCCTCCAGGCGCCAGGAAAGGCTTCCTCAAAGGCGAAGCCCCAAGGCTCCTTAGAACTAACTCTTCAAAGGCGAAATTTGACGAACACGCACAACCTCGTTCCCAGGGTCTCTCTTCTCTGCCTCCATTGTCAACGACAATGGCGGCAGAGAAGAGAGACCCTGGGAACGAGGTCGCACATTGCATTATTCAAACAAAGATTACAACACAGGGGTTACCCAGATAACGTTTTGAACGTGATCCTATCTAAAGTCAATTTCAGCCAAAGAATGTCGGCTCTACAAAATAAACAGAAAACGCGCAAAAGAATTTTGCTGTTTGTTACAGAATACCGCCCATCAATGCCTGATGTCAAACATATTGTTATGAACAAATGGCATCTTATACAAAACCAGCCCTTACTACGGAATATTAAGTCGCAGCTTGAGGATTTCTTGACCTTTCGTGAAAAAGTACGGAGAAGATCAAAGACATCAAAGACCGGGATCAAAGAGCACGTGCGCTGTTACCTGCTGTGACCTATACTTTCGGCGATGTAACATAATTTATGACCATTTCTGGCAGCCCGTGTGTGGGTTCAAGGTCGTCGAATAAATAACACATTACGTCACCTTTTGTCGGTATATGACTGTGACAGACAACGCTTTTAATTTGTTTTCGAATCGATATCAAAGACAATTGACAGACATATGAGAACGTTGCCATCTGGAAATTTGAAGAATTTTTGTGCTGACGTGTATCCGCATTTGTGTGCCCGTGCACTGAAGGCAAAGAGGTACATAAACAACCGGAAATTATTTCACGCAAAACAAGTTCTTTCACGGATCACGTTTAATTCAACTCTTCGTTCACAGCTCACGTTGAAGTCAAAAGTTGCGTTCACGCGCACGTGAAAAGATATTTTAACTGTGAATCACGAATCACGAATTAATAAAAGCTTAAATCACGTTTCACGGGAAAAAATAGCCCCAATCACACTTCACGCACAAAGTCTAGGGGACCCTCTTTACCTACTGTGCTAAGTGAATGCTGTCGCACGACGGGAAAATGTGGCCTCGAAGCTTGAGAGGTTTTTGTTCGATCGATGGATTCTTTAGTCGAGGAAAAAGGCGCTTGTGCAGCATTTTCCAAGGTTATTTCCGATGAGTCGTGGATCAAACGAGTGGAGGCCATAAGAGTTCCCGATTGGATATATCTTTTATTGAAACTCAAGGCGCGAATTGCTGACCGTGGCTGGCAGGATTTGACGAACCTCACCCGGTTAGGAAGGACTGGGGTAAGAGGAATCAGCTCTTACCGGTATTTGCGATTGCCACATTGCCGGGTAGGATTTTCTTGTGTTCTAGATCTAATCCAGCGGTCCCATGTCAATAAACCTTTTCCAGAAAGGATTTTTGAAATAAATGTCAGTGGTTTTTTTTTCTTTTGCAACTTTTAATGGTTTTTGTTATAATAATATATTATCTTGTTTTCTGTTATTTGACAGTTTCTTCTGCATTTCATGTTTTGCTGATAATTACATGGAAAATGCCAGACTTTGTCCTGTAAATGCCAAATTAATTTGTCATTTTTGTCAGTATTCAGTGTTCATATGTCGCCAGTAGCTGCTCACAAACATGGAAATTATTGAAACGCTAGAGATCCGCCTGATTACTCCCAATTTGCCCTTAACTCTTGAGATCGCCACCTGATTTTCTGTACTTCTATCAATAATAGTTATTCTGCAATGAAAACTATTGATTGCAAAATCTTCCATCATCATCATCATCATCATTAATATTATTATTATTATTATTATTATTATTATTATTATTATTATTATTATTATTATTATTATTAGGTTATACAGTACCAGTGGACCTGCAGCTGGTTTATAATACCTTTCTTAATAGAATTTTAATATTGTTGAATTGTTTGTGCAAGAAACAGAAGGATTTGAAGTCAACATAAAGAATGTTGTCATCTGGTCCACCAGGGAAATGCGTTTACATGGCCTTCCCCCTGAGGACATTGTATTTAATCTGGAGATTGACGGACGCCCTTTCTTTGGTGAGTACATGATACCTCTCTAGAAAATACATTCATTGTTGTAGTGGTTGTCGCTATTTGTAAGAAAACATGTTGGTTTACATTATTTCATGCTGTTTTCTTTTAGGGAAAGACCAAGTGACTGTTGGCATGGTTCCCCTAGATGCTCTTCATTTTTCCTCGCAAAGTGCAAAATCAGTGTATCCTCTTGCCATAGCAAATTGTAAAGAAAAGAGGTCAGGTCTAGATTGTACTAATTTTGCTTGCTGACATTATCAAACTCCTGGTATTAAATTTTGATACCAACATAACTCTTCTGGCTCTTTTTCTCATGTTGTCTAGGGTAATCATGACTTAACTCTGTTAAGTTTAAAGCTGATGTTGACTGTGAGGTAACCATGTTTTATAGGGAGGATCTCAGAAACCTTTTTGCAAATCTTAACAAGAGGAAAGAAGACCTAAAGAAAAATGGGATTTTTGTAGATGGGAAACACTACCGTATCCATTTCAAGGGTAACATATTAAGAGGCTACCATTAAATTACTCTAAGGAGTCGTTGAGTGGATAATGTCATTATGTTCTAAACCTCCTAAGTGCAACTGCAACAGTACAGTAGGTGTATCGTGTACTGTGGCCCGGAAGGGAAATGCTACTTTTTTTCTAACTCGCGACTTCTTTTTTTTTTCAACTCGCGACTTTTTTTTTCTGGACCAGCGCCCTTTTTTCGGCAAATGAGAAGCCGCTGTTTCAAAATAGTGGAGACTCACGTGAAACACTTTCTTGCATCGGCCATGACTTTCAGCGTTGAGAATGGGAAGCTATAGGAAAAATTATAGTGTCTGGTTTAATATCTTAGTTGTTATCTAAGAGTTTTATAGCATACTTTTTATATGGAGAGTCCCTTATAACTCCGGACGTGTTATTGCAATCATTTAATAATTATGTATCGGAAACTGAACGGGAAGTAATTGAGAAATGCTGTGTAGTGAATTTTATGACAACTGCTTGGTGTGTTAAGTATCTTCGATTTTTTGAAAGGTCAATGTCGAAGGAAAATGCCAGTCAAATCTTAACAGAAGTAGCTCACAAAGAGATAATTCAAAGGCCACAATACGTGGCCGAATGCTGGAAAGATATACTAGGCTACCTTAATTCCTCATTTCCATCCGTTGCGGTCATGGAAAAAATTAAAAGCCAGCCCAGCAGTAATGGAGGGAAAGAGAGTGTCTTTAAAAGCAGTTGAAATGCTACATAAGGGGTTTAGATGCCACGAAACTCGGTAGATTTTTGTGCTTCGTAAGTGGAAGCGAAATACTCTTGTTTCCTGCGCTACAGATCACGTTTTTGCAGCTCGAAGGCAACTTAAGAATACCAGTATACGTAGCACATTCTTGCACCTTTGCCCTCGAACTCCCTTCTAATTATCAATTATTTCAAGAGCTGCGGGAGGAGTTTAATAACATCCTTCCTCTTATAATTAATTCATAGGAAATAAATTTATTTTGGACTGAATACCATTGATCACTGTTACAATTTTTAGGTTGTGTTATTTGGAGAAAAGTGATTGGGAGAAAATGGCATCGGGAACGTCATCTCCAAATGTAAATTTGTGTTATTGTAATCACTTTGCGACTACTTCAATCTTTTAAGTGATGACGAACTTGAAGGTACATGTAATTATGTCTCTTCCTCAATAATGAAACTGGTCGGAATGGCTCCTAATTAGGGTGAAGAAGAAAATTTATTCTCAGATGTGGCACGTTCACCATGGAACGTCAAATTTAGCTATTTCACGTTCAACTTGTTGTTTTACAGTCAACGCTGACGAAATGTGCAAACACGAAAAACGCACGTTGCAGTGTGTGCGAAGCTGCTGTTTTGTTTGCAGATCTTAGGCGTTTTCCTTGACGGTCCCGTTGTTGTTGCTCAAAGTCCCTAATGAAAGTTAAATCAATATTTAAGAAATACAGTCTAATAGTTCACGGTTTTCGCAGCCAGACTGCAGCTGGGATATTACTGATCACGATTTAGATCTGATTGGGAAAGAAAGTCACATCATTTAGTTGCAAACTTAAACGGTTTGTTTGTAACATGCCTAAATTAAAAGGCACAGATAAAATCCTTTCTTGAACAAATCCCGGCCGAGCTACTAGTAAGAATTAAGAGTGCTTATTATCATTCAGATCTAAAGTTAGAAGGGGGTGCAGGGATGGGGCAGTGGTGAGAGCACCCACCTCCCACAAATGTGACCCGGGTTCAATTCCCAGACTCGGCGTCATATTTGGGTTGAGTTTGTTGGTTGTCCTCATTAGGTTTTCTCCGGTACTCCGGTTTCCCCTCACCTCTGAGTGACTCATCCCACATATGACGCCAGATCTGAGAATCGAACCCGGGCCACATTGGTGGGAGGTGAATGCTCTCACCACTGCGACATCCCTGCCGTGACCCATAACCTAGTGGTATTAGCTGATACACAACCTTGCACTTATTAGGAAGCAAACAACGTTAAATTTTGTTAGCGCTCATGGCTCTTCTCGTCACATGCAGATAGTTCATATACTGTATAAATCACAAAGCATTTTCAAAACAAGTCACCAGCTTCCTATAGACCACAAGGGTTTCATCTGCAGTCGAAGGATAACTCAGTATTTCGTCCTCCATGAGTAATTCTGCAAGCTCTTCAAATTCGTGAAAGCTTCTTTCCGAGTGGGTTGAACAATACATTTCTTCGGTTATTTCAATGTCCTCTCTTGGCGTATCCGTTCCGATCTGTCGTATACAGGATAGATAATAGCTTATTACTACCCTTGGGTCATTGTTAGTTTGGCCAACCTTAAACCAGAGAAAACGATAACTATAACTATTAATAGCAAAATGAATGGCAAATCCAAAGGGTTTCAGTTTGTCGTAGCTATCCAGGTGCCACATGTAGTTTGGACCCTGAAAGGAATACTGTCGTCTCCGAAATACCCGTCTTGGAGGCGAAAACACACCTTCTGGGTCGAGGTATTTCATGATGACTCGTACTGTTTCCCTTTTCACTACCATGCAGTGATCTGTTGTAAGCCTTTGGTGCATTTGTCGATATCAATTGAATTGCCACTACCAGAAATTTCGCTTTCGATAGCACATTTTACATCAAGCAAACAGGTAAATATCTTCCTTCGGCAAAGACCTTTGGACCTAAGTACTCTCTTGAGTTGTCGTAGACTGATACAAACACCATGAAAACGAGCCAGAAAAGACAAAATCTCTGTGTACGCAAGGCCAAGACCGAAATATGTAGCTATGAGATCATCTCGGTTGTCCGGCGATTCGAGAGCAGATGGAAAGTAATCCGGTTAAGACATCTTGGCTAGAGGACGGATAGAGGAGAAGGAAACAGGTTCCAGCAATTATAAATGTAGTTGTTAAACTTGCCATGTGAGGGTTACATGTTTTGTGAACGCTGATGATACTAAATCATAACGCACTGAGTCCTAAGTACTTGACAACAGGAGCCCAACGAAGCATTGTCTTAACAGCAAGAAACCGAAAGGAAAAAACCATCCCAAAAAAAGAAAACAAAACGCGAATTGCAAAAAAAGCTGCAAAATAGTCGAGAATTTAAAAAAAGGTGCGAGTTAAAAAAAAAAGTCACGAGTTGACAAGAAAAAAGTCGCGCCTCGAGAAAAAAAAAATCGTGAGTTGAAAAAAAAAAGTCGCCAGTTGAAAAAAAAACAAAAGTCGCGCCTTGAAAAAAAAAGGTCGCGAGTTGAAAAAAGAAGTCACGAGTTGAAAAAAAAAGTCGCGAGTTGAAAAAAGAAGTCGCGAGTTAGAAAAAAAGTATCATGTCCCTTCCAGGCCGCCGTAGTATCGCCTGTGTCTCTGAGTTAGAAATTCATGGCACTATTAATTCACCAATGCAAGCTTTATTTCTGTAAAAGTTATATTGTTCATAAATGAGTTGGTCTTTGATAGTGCCATGTTGTTCTAAAACTATTAAGTGCTCATTTACAATTGCAACAGGACACTAGGTGTATTGCCCGTGTCTCTGTGAGTTAGAAATTCATGGCACTATTAATTCACCAATGCAAGCTTTATTTCTGTAAAAGTTATAATTTGTTCATAAATGAGTTGGTCTTTGATAGTGCCATGTTGTTCTAAAACTTCTAAGTGCTCATTTACAATTGCAACAGGACACTAGGTGTATTGCCCGTGTCTCTGTGAGTTAGAAATTCATGGCACTATTAATTCACCAATGCAAGCTTTATTTCTGTAAAAGTTATATTGTTCATAAATGAGTTGATCTTTGATAGTGCCATGTTGTTCTAAAACTTCTAAGTGCTCATTTACATTGCAACAGGACACTAGGTGTATTGCCCGTGTCTCTGTGAGTTAGAAATTCATGGCACTATTAATTCACCAATGCAAGCTTTATTTTTGTAAAGGTTATATTGTTCATAAATGAGTTGGTCTTGATAGTGCCATGTTGTTCTTACTTTCTTTTTGTATAGTAAAATCCATTATCTGCTGATAATTTTACAATATAGAGAGTAAATGTAATTCCGAGTAAATGCATTGTGTCTGTAATACATGCAGGCAACAAATGTAGAGAAACGAAGATGATAAAGATTTATATCGAAATATTATAACCAAAAGTTTCTCTGCATTTGTTGTCTGTGTTACAGACACAATGCATTTACTCTGAATTACTAAACATTTATTTTATTCTCAATATTGTATAGTAACACTTGACTATAAAGGTCTGCTGTTAATAATGGCAAGGATTGAAGAAGAAGACTTCATTCTTGGAAGACAGGGCCTTGCTGTTGAATTTTGTACCAAATATTGGTCTCTATATCGCTCTCCTTTATCGGCAACGGACGAGATCCCGAAGGATCGAAACCGCGGTCTTGCCTGGGAAAAACGGCCATGAGCCTTCTAACTGAAAACTGACCTCTAGCAGTCCCAACAACCTCAAAAGAGGATCATGCCCAAAGGGAGATTGTAGCATTACTTTCAGACCATGGCTACTCAAGACACAAACGTTTTCAAAGGCGAACGATTCGCAAACAAATCTATATTGCATATAGAAACGCATTTCAAACCTACTGAAACATTTCAGTACACGCATTTCCACCCTTTAGGGGGTCTAAAAACGGGCTTTATCAAGGGCGAAGCACTTAGACTTCCCTGTACAAACTCCTCTGAAAAGAAATTCAAAGCTAAAATCTCGCATTTAAATTAGAGCAAGTCTTATTGAACGAGGTTATCCAGAAAACATGATTACGGCTACACTTTGAGAACAGGAAACAAGCCCTCCTACAGAAATGCAAAAAAGATAAGCGAATCCTGTCTTTTCGTCACACAATACCGTCCTACGGTGCCTAATCTTAAACAAATACTCATGCAAAAATGGCATTTAACCCAGCAACAACCGCTACATAGCGAAATATTTCAAGATCCCCCGATCATTTCGCACCCCAAAAGAGGCAGATCCTTAAAAGACATACTCTTTCGAGCCAAACTCTAAGCTGGCTAAAACACGTGGATAGGAGTTGTGTAGGCCTGTCACCCCCATTGTTATAACTAAAAAAATTGTTGTGATAGAAAATGACTGAACAACGGACAAAAAGTTAACTATTACGCGTGTTTTCCCCCGCGTCAATTTTTTTTTTCGCGCAACATAAAATTTTAGTTCTCATTTCATTGTTAACGAGATGCTTCCGTGAAGCATACACTGGGTTGCCTGTGGTACGTGCTACAGAAAATCAGAAGGCACTGAATTGTGTGGTATTGAAATACAGCATTTCAGTCTCTGAAGAATAACAAATAAAAGAGAAGCGAGAAACATTGGCTTCTGGGCTGACATGTTGATAATTTTCAAGTTCCCTCACAACTTCTTTGCACCACAAGTGTGCCCTCTGAGCATCTCACAGATTTGTGGTACTAAAATTCACTGAAATCAAGCCCTGTTTTGCGGGGTTAGTGTTAGGATGGGAGACCAAAACAATAAACCCCTCATAAAAAACAGAATGATCCGACCGAAAATACTATTAACGCTAACAAACGCGAACTCAGCAAGGTACAGATTCTGTTAGCTTGCTTTATGCAAAACAAATATTGATGAAAAAGCAAATAACTATTGATACACAGTTTTCATAAAGAGCAGAAGGAAGTTTCCCGGATGGTCGATCGAGAATAAAATATTTACGACATGAAAACAACATTAATTTTGAACAGTGAATATAGAATATAAAAAGTTACGATCAGCGACAAACATTTTGGGAGATTTTTGCTACGTTCAAGTAAATTGCAAAATCGAAAGTGACATGGCCGGAATTCAGCGGGCGCCGTAATTAAGTTACCGCGGAATGTTTACTCGCCAAACAGTGAAGCATCTGTGTCAAATGATGGCAAGATACCGGGTTTTTGTAAGTTTCTTTTTCTGTCAAGTGTTATAAAGTTTGTACGGTGGCTTCAAAGGGACATCAATAAATCTAGTATTTTTTTATACAAGTTCGAGTTTGAGTTCGAGTTCGAGTTCGACTTCGAGTTTGAGTTCGACTTTGAGTTCGAGTTCGAGTTCGAGTTCGAGTTCGAGTTCGAGTTCGAGTTCGAGTTCGAGTTCGAGTTTGAGTTCGAGTTCGAGTTTGAGTTTGAGTTCGAGTTCGAGTTCGACTTCGAGTTTGAGTTCGACTTTGAGTTCGAGTTCGAGTTTGAGTTTGAGTTTGAGTTTGAGTTTGAGTTTGAGTTCGAGTTCGAGTTTGAGTTCGAGTTTGACTTCGAGTTTGAGTTCGAGTTCGAGTTCGAGTTTGAGTTTGAGTTCGGCTTCGAATTCGAGTTCCAGTTCCAGTTCCAGTTCCAGTTCGTGCAAAAAGTATTGGGGGCTCAGCATTCATTATCAGTCGATAAAGATGGCGGAATCGAGCCTTAGCTTTAGCAATGGAAGTGGCGGAAGCGAAGAACTGAGTGAATCAAATGAGGTAAGAGCACGATTTTCTGCCTTTCTGACCTTCATTTAACATAAAGCAACTTGTAGGATCAGCTTTAATAAGTAAACTGTACTTTCAAGGTTATCGACTTCTTGAAAAAAGCTGGAGTCGGGGAGGATGTAATACAAACGTTTATACAGGAAAAGGTAAGCTTTACATAAACATTCGACAATCCGGGATAACTTATTGATCGATAACTTATCGTGGGATGTATTTCAGTTTCGTTGACCATACATTTTCACACCTGCCTTAGTGCAGAAAGCAATTTCAAGGCACATTTGATTAGAACGATGCAATGTTTATTTATCTATATGGTAAAAGTTCCTGCGTTGTTTCCCCTCATGCATCATGCGAGCGAACATATTTCTAGCAGTATTTATAAATATGTTTTCCAGTTCTTGCACTACTAAATTTCTTCCTCATAAACAACAGTTAACTGGATTAATAGTTGTAGTGCTAAATAAACAATAGCCTCCATTTGGCGCGAAAATATGTGCTAAGATGTTTGTCCTTCGAAATTATCTTTTCAGCGAAGCAAACAGTTTTCCGTGAGCCTCGCTCGCGGAAGACTGTGCGCTTCAAGGAACATATAATTTCCAAGGACAAATATCCGAGTATTTCTTGAAAGTCAATGTGTTTATTATCCTTCAAATATTGTTTGCAACAAGGATATTTAACAATTATTCTACGAGGGCGCGCTGGATATGAAGTGTTATAACGTGTTATAACGTACCGCGTTGGTTATAATCATTTTATATCCAGCAGGCCCAAGTAGAATAATTATTTTATTGAAAACTCCAGGATCAACAACTCTTGCATGTTTATTTCTGCCTCGATCAATTCCAGTCCAAAACAGCTTTTGTTTGCCATTTTTTTCTCAGGGCTGCAAAAATGTTTTCAGCTCGCTTTATTGCTGACGCGTTCCTTGACCATATTAGGTACAGGAGGTATATTTAACAATTAGACCCATAGCCCTTGCGCCTGAAGCCGAATGGGTTATTGACCCGTGGCCCTTGAGGGCGAAGGGTCTAATTGTTTTAGTGTCACCCAACTAGTCGGACAGAAAAGGCAATAATAAAGTTAGCAAATGCAAGCTGAAAATATATTTATTTGGGAATAAAACGAAAGAAACATCATGCTTTTCGCTACTCGAGGACTATTACTAATAGTCCTCTAATAGCATAGCCAATCAAAATGCAGGATTTGCATTAGTCCACTAGTTGGGTGATACTAATCTCGAATATTCCCCAGTTTTAGCAGGGAAAATGCTCGGTCAATTGCTTGCGAGCGAAAATGTTTGATGCATTAAAAGGGTATATATTATAACTTTCATCCAGGGTGGTGCTCCCTTACATAACCTATAAAGGTTTGAGAGGTACTAAAGGGTTTTGAATTTTGAGCCACTCTGGTCTGAAATGGGGTATCAGGGTTTTGTACACTCTGGCCAAGAATTAGGTTTGGTTCATAGGCAAATTAAAGCTTTTGGATTGCTTCTCGAATGTTTACATAAACAAAATCCATTTCTTGAAGTAATGTAGCAGGTTTGTATAATAACCCGTTGCTAGACCTTTCGTTCAAAGACAGACCAATGCAAAACACTGGACTGTGTTGCAGTCTGGCAGGAACCTGAGAGAATAACCATGAGATGCAAAAGGCCCAACTAAATCATAAAATAATAGATCCCAAAACAACCTTTTGATTGGGTCTTCCTGTTGACTTTAATTCTTGATTGATGATTATTGAAACTCTCAAGACAAGAGATGCCACTTATAACACACATACCTTGGTGGGGTGTGTAGACAGCCTGTAAAAGGATTTCCTTAATGGTATTTCAGATCTGACCCAATTTTAAACCTTTAAATTATGAAATGGAGAGTGGGAGTGGGATTAAGAGAAAAACTTGAGAAAAAACGACTGTTTTGCAATCTAGGTTCCCTGAGTACCCTGTGTTTGCACGATGCTGAAGTTCATAAACAAGAAATTCCTGTCAGAGGAGAAAGACAACTGAGATGCACTAGAATCATTTTAGAAATATGTAATGTGTTTGTCCATTGATAACGACAATATCCCCACACTGAGGTTGCGTTTCACCATAATACTAATAGGAATGTATGTGTACACTGAGTTGGGTTTGAAACTAATGAAGCCCCACATTGAAGTTGATCTGTATTTGTAGTTTGCAATACAATTGCACTGCGTCGGTTAAATGCAAGTGTCAAATTATAGTACTTTTTTAACATGTCGTGAAATAAAACCAATAACAGTAAATTCACTTGTCTTACGCATAAATTTATGTTTGACTCTTTAATTTATTTGCTAATCTTCTATTGAACTCCATTAAATTATAGATTGATAAAGCGGCTGTGGTTATTATGAATGACAAGGACCTTGTAGACCTCGGATTGACGGCTAAGGGTGATCGACTAAAGTTACAAGCCTTTTGTAATCGCAAGAGTAACAAAATGTCGGAGGACAGAGAGCGGAAAATTGCTAAAATTAAAGAAATCCTCGGACAGAGTAAGGGTAAAAGAGGTAATAAACGACACGTGGATGATACTGCAAAACCAGAAAACGACGGGGGGTCAAATAGAAAAATGGCCAAGACTGCAACCCTGAAGTTTGAGTTTGGTTGGAAGCATTGGAGAAGTGGTCGTGGTTTTGTGCAAATGAAGAGCAACAGCGGAGGTGGCACCCGTACTTACAAAGTACCGCGCCTTGCATCTTTAGACGATTGCCAGGACATCGCGCTTAGTCTTTTCTTTCCTGACGGTAAGAGCCCAGTTGGTCCGATGGAAAAAATGAGCATTGACATTGGAAATTTCAGTGGCGAGTTTGTAAGATTTATGAACGACGGAGGCAGACCATTGGAATTTACTGCTGAAAAGTATAAGCAGATGACAGGATTTCCAGTGCCAAGACTTTACTTGTTAACCAGAGACAAAAACGATTCTTCTGAAGCCGATGATTCTTCTGATGACGAATTGATGAAAGCAACCTTTGAGGAAAATGCCGCTAGCCCACCAACCAGTTCCTCTTATGGCGAAAATAAGCGGCTCATTGGAACATCAACTGAGCGTCCGGAAGATTTTCAAGCAAGCCCAACAACGAGCCCTTATTTTGGTGAAAATGACGGGCTTATTGGAACATCTGCTGAGCGTCAAAAATATTTTGAAGACCTTGAGAAGGCGGTAGAGGCTTCTCTTGAAGCAGACAAAGGAAAGCAAACACGCAAAGAGGAAAGAAAAGCAGACCTTGCTTGGCAAGTGAGTATGGCCAAGGAAGAGGCAGAACGACTAGAAAGACTTCGGCAGAGGCGTGAGCTGCGCTGCCCTTTGGAACCAAGCGGCAACGAACCTCATGTGAGGGTTTCAGTACGTCATAACATCTTGGGTGTGATTACCAGAGCATTTGGTCCTGAAGGTACGATTTCAGGAATTTATGATTGGGTCGGTTCCCTATCTACAACACCGGAACATTTCCGTCTGATTGCCTTTCCATCTTCAACCCTGTATCCCGAAGACCAGATAATGACAGTTAAGAACACCATTATCAATATGACGGTGGCGGAAGAACCCATACCGCTCTGCAGGGATGAAAATGACGTCCATTTTCTTGACGGTTGGGAATTTGAAGGCGCAAACGAAGACACTTTGTCTGACGTTCAAGAGCAGATGACACTTTTATCGCCTTCGCCAGATGATCTGTCCAGCTATGAGGTCGAGCAAGTCAACGACACCCTTCCTGTGCAGCTTCTGCAAGGCGAAAACGACTCTGACAGCCACGCAGTTCAGTCCCTTGAAGAAAAACGGATCAAGCACCTTGGCGGTTTATTGCCTGGCAGAATTGTCATAATTGACCGCCACGATGTTGTGAATGAGCTACTGACACTCTATAAAGATGACGGCATTTTATGCTCTACGTTATCCGTTTCTTTCCTACGTGAGACTGCTCTTGGGGATGGCGTTTTGAGAGAGGTGTTTTCCACCTTCTGGGACTCCTTCTTAGCGCGGTTTTGCGAAGGCAATAAGCAATTTGCCTTCGTACCACGCCCTTCCTTAACAGACGAGGATTACGTGGCTGTGGGAAGAATCATGAGTCATCAGTTTCTTCTGACAGGAACTTTTCCAGTTCAAGTGGCAGAGGCACAGATAATTCAGACATTATTTGGTCAAGTCAGCGAGCAGCAAGTAGTCACCTCATTTTTACAGCTCTTGCCGGAGAGGGAACGTCAGGTACTCACAAAGGGTCGAGAGGAGGGTCCGTTTCCCAGCGACGACATTCTAGACATCCTGTCTGAGTACAATGTGACGACTTTTCCGACAGCCAGCAATCTCCCTCAAATTGTGAAGCAAGTGTCGAGATCGGAATTGATCCAAAAACCCTTCTATCTCCTTGGAAAGATCAGAGAAGGGATGGGAAACTTTTGGACAGACGTCACAAAAGAAGAAATAGGGGGATCTACAGCCAAACGACGCCAAGCTCTACAAAAGTTACAGAGAGCATTACTTACGTGATATCTGACAAGAAAGAGGAGCAAGTTGCCGCCTGGCTAGTGCGATACTTGAAAGCGGCAGACACCAAAATGTTGAGTCGTTTTTTACGTTTTTGCACAGGTGGTGACTTAGTCCTACCCAACAAGAAAATAGCGGTGCAATTTGAAAACATGTCTGAAGCCGCAATGAGACCAAAAGCGAGAACTTGCTTTTGTTCGCTGGTTTTGCCGAAAGGTTATAACAGCTTCGCACATTTCTCCGCCAACCTCGATTATTACTTGACAAACACAGCCTTTTGGGATCTGATGGACTAAGTCGCGGATAGAGAGCCTGGCGGTAAAGGTTGCAATGGTACGCTAAAAACTTACGTCATTGAAATTGTGTTAGGAATCGTTTCATATATTTGAACATTGCGGAAACGATTTTGTTTTGTTTGTTTCTCTATCAGCCAGAAAGGTTGCCATTTGGAGTTGACCAATCGAGGACTGTAATTGTGTTAAAGTCGATTTCACTTATTATGTGTTTATAATATTGTTAGAGATTGCTAAGTATGCACCCTTGTAAAAGATTCAATAACCAAAAAGACAGTCCCGGAAATTTCTCTAACATTTTACTCCATTTCCTGTACGAAACAGTTCTTTACATCAGGCCTCCGTTGTTGAAAAGTTGGATAGCGCTATCCAACGGATAAATCATTATCCAGAGGATGAACGGTATCAAAACCAATTTAGTTATCCAGTGGATAGTGATTTATCCAGTTAGTGGATAGCGCTATCCACCTTTTCAACAACCGAGGCCAGGACTGTAAATAGGGTTCTGTGTTATACGAAAAGTTAACCTATATTGCCATTCTTTTGAAATAGGTGGAGCTTTGATATATTAACGTTAAAGTACACATAAAATCATTGAAATCTTTTCTGTGTTTTTAAAGTTAATTTGAGATAGCTGTTGAAGTTTGGGAACTTGTGAAACTGTGTAAGTTCGATTAACTTGCTATTAAATTACACGTTTATGAAGCATAAGAATTGACTGATTCTTCATAAAATCCGACATTCACAGTTCATTTTCTGATAGTGTAAGTAGCACTAAGTAAAGTTCTCTTGCTTCTTCAGGGGTGTTGATTTCGTTAGCAATTCCATTCTCTTCCATCAGCATGATAAAGAATTCGGCAAATTCATCAGAGCATCCACATTCTGCGCGGTCCTTACAGTACAAATCTCTTACGACCTCCAAGTCTTCTCTGTCCACGAGAGTCTTGTAGTCCCGCGTATCTAAGTAAAAGTGACATCGTTGTTGAGACAACATCTTCGTTGTAAAATATGTTGGAAAACACTGGGATTTGTGAATGCTGGGGTTAGATATCTTTATCTATTTGAAACCATGATGGCCACAAGCACACTATGGCAGATCAAATTCTTAAGATATAGTTTTAATATATGCACGTCATTTACCAGCGATCCTGCTGAGCGAGTCTTCCTTTATATGGAATCGCCCACTTTGTTATACCTATTACCATAATTGGTAATCTTGTATTCTAGGACTACACTTTATTGTTTGCGCGCCTTAATTTGTTTTTACCTAGTACCTTTTAACTGCGGTAGGAAGAATAACACATCTGGTTTTCCATGGGGCGTTTCTTGGTGTGAGTATGGACGAATTTTGTGAGTGTTCCAATGGCGTGCAACACGATGGAGTTCAGTCTGAATAGGTTGCATAAAACAGAATCTCAAGCATTCTCTGAAAACAAAAGTTGGTATAATGAGTGATTATGAACATAGAATTATTCCACTATTCTCCTTTTAACACACGAGGTCGGGATAACCTGCAAAATATGAATTGATCGTTTACTCTATAGTGTAGCGTACTGGTTTGACTCGGCAGTCTAGAATAGAACGAATACGGAGAGGAAAATTGTAGTGGAATAATAATCCTTTATTTGGTAAAGTAACAACTTGAGGGGACATTTTGCTAAATTCCACGTGGCTCGAAATATCAACTTGCCAACTCGGAAGACACCCACGCACATGATATGTTGAGGTATTGAATATCACTTATGTATGCATACACACCAGATGAAAAGAATGCATTTAAACTTACACATGCAGTATATGGGAGTCGTCAAATAACCCTTGATCTCTAAGCTCCTAGAAGTAAATTAACATAAAGCCATAATCAATTTTCTGTGAAGTTAAATAAATGGATACTGCATAGCACACCATAATTTTCATTGTCATTCGATCTATCTGATAGCTACGCTGAAAGAGGCCATCCTACCTTAAACATGTTTATCCACCATGTCGTGTTTGACCTTCTAAGGTAAGACCACCATGCCTCAATCCTCTTCATGAATGCAAAAAATGTTAAATGAGAAATATGATAAACTATACAAAGGGCCAATTAGTGAGCGGTTATTAGAGAGGTGGTGGGGGTGGGGGAGGGAGATTACATCAAATCATGATTTCTCAGCACAATTCACATTAATTTTCCTAGTTTGCTGTAACATCTTATCAACAATTAAAACAGGGCGACACATACTTCATAAGTCACCGTCTTACAAATTCAACGTCACTTACACCCGAGCTCAAATGAAATGATATTTAAGATCACATTCCAATACAAAGTGATTGAAACACCAGCAAATTTTCTTGACACTTTAATTACATTGTGATCACATTTAACCCCAAGCTCTCAGTAATGATGGGGTTTGTACGAAGCAAGGATGAAGGTGGAACGACCCACGCTCCCACCTTTCTTTGCTGAAAATTCATATTCGAGGTGACATTTGTTCTATTTTCCTAAAATCGCTGGATCAACTTTGGCATACCATAACTAATGAGAATTGTGTGGAAATAGAATACTATTTTAGTTATCTTTTTTAACTACTTCGTCGAGAGAGCTTTGATCTACGGTTAGCTCAAAATTAAATTGCTCTAACTCAAACTATTTTCTTTTCCCCTGTAATTAAGCCATTTCCCAATAAAACAGTGTAATTGAACAGACCTGGTTTGCCACTGAAGTGCCATACATAAAACTGTTAAAACCGGCGAGGTCGTCTTGACATTCTCTGCGTAGAAACCTTTGAATTCCAGCAACATACACATTCTCAGTTCCACAATCACCTCTCACAACAACAGGGGCTCCTTACCGGGACAAAGATGATAACACAAAATCAACTCATGAATAATTAAGAAACCCCAAAACATATGGCCTCACTAATACAAAACTAACCTCCAATTTGCTCCACACATTCCACAAAGTAGTTACCAACAACATATGGATCATTGTTAGTGTGTGCCACTTCAAGCCATAATATTTTCCTGGAGTATCTGCATGAAAACATAGCCTGTTTAGTTTTAAGTAACATTCCAGTATAATAATCCGATTCCACGTAAACACATAACGTTACTGGTAGTGGTTTTATTTATTCCCTGTAGTGGTCGTATTTTTGTTAGGCGGCTAATAACAATCGATCTTTGGGAAATCGAGTCCCTGTTTTAGTACGGATACTTCATTTGAGGAATTTACAAATTCAACTCTTCTTTAGCTCATTCAAGGGCATTATTGTAGAAAAGAAACAGCTTGATTAAAATATGCCGAAAAACTTGCTTTTCAAGAACGCTACTTCTATGAATATGTTGATAGACTACATACCCGTCAATTGCTCCATGAATGGCAAAGCCAAATGGCTTCAGTTTGTCGTAGCCATCAATGTGCCACAAAAAGTTTGGACCCTACAATGAAAATTATTTTGTTTAGGGCATGTGGTCGTGAAAATAGGTAACTGTTAAGAGTTGTAAGTATTTCTTCCACTGATTGATACATAAAAACAGCAATTCCGCGGAAAAGGGTTCTAGGTGTGCAAACTGAATGGCAAAATACTTCATGTTTCACTAAGCTAAATACAGTAACTTCAACCTTGCAGTGATATGTGCGCCGAATAAATCTCTTTCTAGTTCTTCTTAACACTCCATCTGGATCGAGGTGGCCCATTACTAAACGAACTGTATTCCTTTAAAAAGAATAAAAACAGCCTAGTGAGCCTCTGACTAAACGTTACTGTTACTCGGCCCCAGTAAGATGTCTTAAAATAGCCTAAATAGCAACGACTTTAACCATGCCAGTTACTTGCTCCCCTCCACTATTCGTGTAAATGAAGGCATATTGAGAATAATAACAATTTAGAAATACCTGTCCACGACAAGGCCATAGTCATCACGGAGGCGTTGATGTATTTGGCGATAACCAACACAGCTTCCACTTCCAGAGAGTTCTATCTAAATAGATAATATCCATTTTTGTATACTTGAACATATAAATAGTGCAATAACTAAGACAGTTGTAAACGTAAGGAATAGGACCTCGGTTTCCATGACTTTGCCTCAATAAATATAAAAGAGAGCTGCATACTATACGTAGTCCTTTTTCAGTTAGAAACATACGGCATCTATGAACATTACGAATGTAAATCTAAGAGACTTATGCTAGCCTTACCTCAATGGCATCTACAACATTCGAAATTTCACTCGGCCGTTTTCTTCGTGACAATCCCAAAGCCTTGAGAATACGTTTTAGTTGCCTCAAGCTGTAAATACACATTACATATGATTTTATCAACGAATCAATGCCAATCATCTAATGTTCCAACTACAAAGGCAACACTAACCTCAGAGACACGCCATTTAAAATGTACAGGAAACCCAAAATTTCAGCATACTGAAAACCAGCATTGAAGTATTCTTTGATCGCATCGTTACCTGTAACTGCATGTTAAGGCTCAACCTCTATCATTAGATGGCTGACTTCTACTGAAGAACCCTCTGATAGTTTCAACAAAGTTTAAAGGATACGGTCGTTGACGTTAACACGCGATATTGGTAAATAGCTGGGAATAACCATCTCTTTGGTGATAGTTGAGTCAGTACGTTAGCGATGCCCGCTGAATAAAGGTGGAGACCGTGTCGAACTCGAACTCGAACTCGAACTCGAACTCAAAGTCGAACTCAAACTCGAACTCAAACTCGAACTCAAACTCGAAGTCGAACTCGAAGTCGAACTCGAACTCAAACTCGAACTCAAACTCGAACTCGAACTCGAACTCGAACTCGAACTCGAACTCGAACTCGAACTCGAACTCGAACTCGAACTCGAACTCGAACTCAAACTCAAAGTCGAAGTCAAACTCGAAGTCGAACTCGAAGTCGAACTCGAACTCGAACTCGAACTCGAACTCGAACTCGAACTCGAACTCGAACTCGAACTCGAACTCGAACTCAAAGTCGAACTCAAACTCGAAGTCGAACTCGAACTCAAACTCAAACTCGAACTTGTATAAAAAAATACTAGATTTATTGATGTCCCTTTGAAGCCACCGTAAAGTTTGACAATGAAATGAGCGAAGTCAAAACAAAGATCACAATCGCCCAACTCTTATTTATGCAAAGTCAAAATTTACTCTCCAAGACGCGTACGACGTTATTTATCACCAGGTAATTCCATCATTTTGGAAATAGCAGCTACTTTATTATTCATCTGCGTCACAAGTTTTCACTGATTTTGGGGCTCATTTTGTTGAAACTCAAGCACGCTTCCAACAGGCCTGTAAACCCTTCCTGCTTACAGAGCAATACTAAAAACTTCTCCCATATCACATTTCAACCTTAAGATCGAAAATTCAATACACAACATGATTGCCAACGAGTCAGGCCTTCTGGAGACAGAAGGCCTGGCGAGGCGGCAGCTTATAGAGCCGCGAGAAGATTTTTAGGCGGACGAAATCTCAGAAGCGCTTCAAATTTGAGTGTAATGTAGACCAAAAGCTGTAATGTAGACCAAAGCGATGAAATGTTGAACGTAGCGATAACCAATGAGAGTGCCGCACGAGTACGCCGCGTGATGTTGCTCGTTGGCTCGTTGGCACTTTAGCGACAGCTATAACTAGTATTACTAGTTATAGCTGTCGATAAAGTGCCAACGAGCCAAGCTTGCGTGATCTGGCGCCTGGCGGCTGCAAACAACACGCGGCGTACTCGTGCTTAACTCTCATTGGTTATCGCTACGGTCAACATTTCATCGCTTTGGTCTACATTACACTCAAATTTGAAGCGCTTCTGTGACTTCGTCCGCCTAAAAATCTTCTCGCGGCTCTGTAAGCTGCCGCCTCGCCAGGCCTTCTGTCTTCAGAAGGCCTGACTCGTTGGCAATAATTCACAAAGGCAGAAAATACCACAGAATCCTTTTCCAGCGAAAATTTTATTGAAACAAACAACATATTTGCTCTTAGAGGCGAAAACCTCTTCCTATTTCATTGCGTGCGTGAAGACAAGAAACTCAATTGTGTCAAATTACCATATACTTCAGGTAAATACTGCTCACTTTGATTTCGTCTCGACGGGCGATAGATTGTCGTCGAAGTCCAGTACTCGTCGCTTTTGAGATTCATGCCTAGTTTATCCAACTGACTTTCCATTATTGAGCTCCATAAGGGTATATTTTGTTTAAGGATCCACTAAAACGCCATTCGCGTTGCATGACTTTCGACGCCATTGCAGGCTAAGTTAATGATTCTACTCAACCTCGTTCCCAGGGTCTCTCTTCTCTGCCTCCATTGTCGTTGAGAGAAGACCCTGGTTCACGCTGGTCACGTGTCTCCTAGAATCTGGGAGGTTGGCAAAATGTGTGTTAGGGGATGGGTGGCAATGTAGACTTTGTTGACATTGCAAAGAAGGGAATCAGCACGCAATTGATTTTGTGGCCAGATAACCATTGACAAAACGTTTGACAGCAGTATTATATGTACTACACATATGGAACCCGATGTGAAAGAAAAAAAGTTGTGGTCAAATCGATCAGACGCCACAGAAAATATCCTCACGTTATTCAAGTTTTCATCCGTGTGAAGGTCCGGATCAACGAAGAATGCTAATAGTTTGCGACAATTTTAAAGGAAAGAAGATTTTGTCGTGCAAGAAAACAAGCGAAACGGTTATCCATGGAAAACAAACATGTTCAGCGATCAGCCGGTGTGTTGTTATTTAAGTTCTCGAGTCACATATCGACCTCAAATCCATCAAATCAAACTGTATTAGCATGTGCAGGTATTTCATTTTGTTCTTTGATTTTCGTTTTTGTTTCGAAAGTTAAACAACGTGATTGCTAAGGTCGCAATCTTGTACAGCGAGTTGACAGTTTGACTTATGATATTTATATTTCAACAACTTCGTGTAAATTGTCGATGTCGTTAAGATTTTTTTTACCACTGCACCGCGCTTTAATAGCGTGTATATTTTTAGTCGCAGTAAAATAAAAGAGACATTTTTATCAAGCAAACGTAGTGTTTGGTGTATTCTTTTGTGTTAGTGTTTGTTCTGAAGAAGCAACTTTGGCTACTAACGAAATTAATTTTTTTTAAAGCGAACGTCAATCGCCGCTCGACATTGAAGTCGTCTTGTCGATCACAAAAGCTCTTGCTTTTAGTTTGACCGCTTTTGTGGGAATTCATCTCCTGTGGGAATATAACATCAGCTCTTTTGACCTTTTTATTTTAGAAATGCCTTGTTAAACGAATATTTTTTCGCCCAGGTGCGGTTGCGGGATCAAAATATAACGAAAACACTACCCTAGTGGAAAAATGTTTGTCGACGAGTGCCACGTGACCAGCGTGAACCAGGGTCTTCTCTCAACGACAATGGAGGCAGAGAAGAGAGACCCTGGGAACGAGGTTGGATTCTACTGTGTCCACCAGAGAAATCTACGCAGTTCCACTACCCTCTCGATCCTAAGAAAATACGCGCAGAAGGCTCTATACGCAAAGACACCACTTACCTTGGGAGTGACAGGCAAGACTTTTACCGACACGGAAAAAAAAAAAAAAAGAAAAAAAAAAGAAAACAAACAAACTAAACGAAGACCTCGACTGGGTTTGCCCATAGGCAACCCAGTAAAAATACCAGAATTGACAGCTACTAACAAGATAAGCCGGGGCTCCCACATAGTTTTCCTTTTTTTTGACTGATTGCAGTGAGTCAAATTTCATATTACATTTAGTGAAATGTCAAGTGATGACTTGTGTACCATTCGTTTGCGTGGATTACTGGAGTTTCGTGTTCTTGATGTTATCAACACTTCCATTGTTTTATGTTGCTCAATAGGTCAGTTTAGATGACCAACTTCGCCAATCTCCAAGGCTTGAGGGTCCTCATGGGAGTGATGGCTCGCAAGAAACAGGGTGATTGCAGTATTCGGTATATGCAATAATGTTTATAGAGGAACACACAAGAACCAAGCAAGATCTAGAAATAACGTAGAAAATTCTCCTTACCTTTAAAACTTGCCGTTCTCCAAGAAAAATCATCCGTCCACTTTATGAAATACTTTCAGATCTGAGGTTCAATACTGTGTCAATATATGGAGGGGGGGAGGGGAGGGAAGGGGAAGGGATATTTTCAAAATACTACATCTTATTGTAGTCAAAAGATATCCCACTAGCCATCCCGCTTTGGTGAGTTTCATGTAAAGGCAGGCAATGTTTTAATTAACCCTCCTTGCCGGGTAACTCGGTCAGCCAGGGCTCCTTCCCTCCATGTAAATAGGCCCTTAGACAGAGTAAAATTCAGGGTACCACGTGACTTCCATATAGACTTTATAACTAGCATATGACACGAACGTGATTTCCACTCCTACTTTCATGCTGCTCGATGTCTGATGAACTTCGCGTGATATTCACAAGGTGGTTTTAACTGCCACTATACAGGAAGGTAAGGCTGATTTTACTTGAAGAACCCCCCTCTTCGGTTTGATGTCCTTAAAAGATTCCAATGTGGTATAGCAAATGCGTACGACACAGTGCAATTTTTAGGGTGAATCGTGCGTGTAACTTCCTGAATGCAGATGATGATATGTTATGGCTTGGTGGAAAAGACAGGACGCGGAGTGCCTCGCGCCCCGTCTTTTCCACCGAACCATATGATACGGAATTTCGTAATGTTATGGAGTTGATTGGTACGTTTTCTGCGCATCTTATGGACTTGAAATGGTTGTCAAGATGTCCTTCATGGTTAACAGTGCGGAGGATATCATTTTGGGCTAAATTATCGAATATAGGGGCCACTTATTTGCATATCATTAAATGACAAAAGCTCCTGTTGTTGTGTGTTCCGTTGTACAAAAGATTCCAACTAATTTGCATGTGTCGGCCTGTCTGGCTCTAAATTCTACAGTTGGTCCGATCTGCGTGCAGGTAAGCCCTGATTCAGCAAAGAATTCCTGTGACTTCCTACACGATGCGAATGAAAAAAAACTGTCTTGGATTTTAAAACTTCCACAAAAAGTGAGCCAAATGTTTTATAACATTTTCAATGAGATAGCTTAAATTTTGTATAAAGGGAAGTTCCCTCTGGTAGGCTTCAAGAAGTTGCTGATTTTGTTTTTCAAAAGCATTTTGCCACTCTTCAACTATGTCGTCTCAAATTGGTAAAAAAACTGACATGTGAATTCATGCATGTAAATGAACTCTGATTAAATAGAAAATTCTCTTATGTTTAAGAAAAGTAAGGGTGCTGTTTGAC